>NC_069509.1:111769702-112369702 GCF_027579735.1 Bombina bombina | reverse complement strand
GCAGCAGGCACTGGACATCCTCTAAGGGCATTTAACTACTACACTACTATTACTCTTGTTGTGGCGCAACTACCTAAAACCCTCACCCTACTTCTATATATATATATATATATATACAGGGAGTGCCGAATTATTAGGCAAATGAGTATTTTGACCACATCATCCTCTTTATGCATGTTGTCTTACTCCAAGCTGTATAGGCTCGAAAGCCTACTACCAATTAAGCATATTAGGTGATGTGCATCTCTGTAATGAGAAGGGGTGTGGTCTAATGACATCAACACCCTATATCAGGTGTGCATAATTATTAGGCAACTTCCTTTCCTTTGGCAAAATGGGTCAAAAGAAGGACTTGACAGGCTCAGAAAAGTAAAAAATAGTGAGATATCTTGCAGAGGGATGCAGCACTCTTAAAATTGCAAAGCTTCTGAAGCGTGATCATCGAACAATCAAGCGTTTCATTCAAAATAGTCAACAGGGTTGCAAGAAGCGTGTGGAAAAACCAAGGCGCAAAATAACTGCCCATGAACTGAGAAAAGTCAAGCGTGCAGCTGCCAAGATGCCACTTGCCACCAGTTTGGCCATATTTCAGAGCTGCAACATCACTGGAGTGCCCAAAAGCACAAGGTGTGCAATACTCAGAGACATGGCCAAGGTAAGAAAGGCTGAAAGACGACCACCACTGAACAAGACACACAAGCTGAAACGTCAAGACTGGGCCAAGAAATATCTCAAGACTGATTTTTCTAAGGTTTTATGGACTGATGAAATGAGAGTGAGTCTTGATGGGCCAGATAGATGGGCCGTGGCTGGATTGGTAAAGGGCAGAGAGCTCCAGTCCGACTCAGACGCCAGCAAGGTGGAGGTGGAGTACTGGTTTGGGCTGGTATCATCAAAGATGAGCTTGTGGGGCCTTTTCAGGTTGAGAATGGAGTCAAGCTCAACTCCCAGTCCTACTGCCAGTTTCTGGAAGACACCTTCTTCAAGCAGTGGTACAGGAAGAAGTCTGCATCCTTCAAGAAAAACATGATTTTCATGCAGGACAATGCTCCATCACACGCGTCCAAGTACTCCACAGCGTGGCTGGCAAGAAAGGGTATAAAAGAAGAAAATCTAATGACATGGCCTCCTTGTTCACCTGATCTGAACCCCATTGAGAACCTGTGGTCCATCATCAAATGTGAGATTTACAAGGAGGGAAAACAGTACACCTCTCTGAACAGTGTCTGGGAGGCTGTGGTTGCTGCTGCACGCATTGTTGATGGTGAACAGATCAAAACACTGACAGAATCCATGGATGGCAGGCTTTTGAGTGTCCTTGCAAAGAAAGGTGGCTATATTGGTCACTGATTTGTTTTTGTTTTGTTTTTGAATGTCAGAAATGTATATTTGTGAATGTTGAGATGTTATATTGGTTTCACTGGTAAAAATAAATAATTGAAATGGGTATATATTTGTTTTTTGTTAAGTTGCCTAATAATTATGCACAGTAATATTCACCTGCACACACAGATATCCCCCTAAAATAGCTAAAACTAAAAACAAACTAAAAACTACTTCCAAAAATATTCAGCTTTGATATTAATGAGTTTTTTGGGTTCATTGAGAACATGGTTGTTGTTCAATAATAAAATTAATCCTCAAAAATACAACTTGCCTAATAATTCTGCACTCCCTGTATATATATATATATATATATATATATATATATATATATATATATATATATATATATATATATACCTGTCTATATCTATATATACCATATATTTTTGGTGGTTTGTATATTGTTTTCTACACCAAATGGGTTATAAAAGTTAGGAGAGAAACTAAACTGTATTTCAGTTTGTATATGGTATAGAGCACAATTATCATCAACTTTAGCTTTCATTCTTCTGAAATGACAATAAAATGGCAATTGTGAGATTGAGGATTATGTTTCCATTTACAAAATGTGTCATGTAAGCATTTGATAGCTATTTATCACAAGGGCGGTACAATATAACAGCAACAGTCTGGAGTGTACTTTCATTACTTTACCTGCAAATTTATACTGCAGTGCCTCACCATTAACCCTTTCTTTTAAGTTTCCAAATTGTAAAGCTCTAACTCCCCCCACACATTTTCTTCTATGGCTATATCTATATCTATAGATGCTTTGGTAGAATGCAAAAGTGCTGGAGCATGCCTAGAAGTTGTGAGCTCAGTTGAAATAAAATACCTATGTCTAAACACTGATAATGGGGGGGAGCAGACTGCTCCAGACAGCATGGCTATGTAAGTATTTTTGCTTATTTTTAATACTTGCCAGCAATTTATAAACTTTTTTTTTATGCAAACTATTTTTTACTTATTTGCCTTTTTATGATATGCACAGATCTCAACCTGTTTTATGGCACTTTAATAACAAGTTAACTCTTTGTAGATATTTTTTGCTGTTTTGTTAAGAAACAAACTCAGTAATTATTTTTCAATAATTATTTAAAGAGACATTAAACTTAAGTAAAAAAAGAGTATGTGTCTTAAGCAGTATCATTTAAGCATACTTTTTGGTTTTGCAAAATATAAAATAAACTTTCAAACTAGAGTTGTTTAAATTCATACTAAAATTGAAAGGAAGTGCGTTTACATAAATAATATAATTACTCATTTTTTAATAAGGACAATTCCCATAGCTCTCCTGGTCAACGTGGAAACATTACACAAGCATAAAAGCAAATATTTTTTTTTCCCAGAAAAGGAACATCAGTTTTTCAAATAACAAAAACTGTAAATTTCAGTTGTAGATGTGCAACCTTAAAAGGCCTTTTAACACTCTGAGATTGTTATGTAAAATGTTTAACTATGTATAATAAAAATAAATTTTGCAATATACTTTCATTGTTTATTTTGTCCCCTTTTCCTGTAATTTAAATGTAAACAATGGGATATGCCCAATACTTAATAGATACTGAAGCTTTTTAATTATATTTCTTCTGTATTTAAACAACTAGGGTGCAATCCGATATAGGGCGTAGTTTGCGGCGCAAGCGAGGGAACCCCCGCCGCCCGTAGTTTCAGCTTGCAACTCGAGCTATCCAATATACCCCGCCTGCAATTTCTAAAGTGCCGTAAGTCGGATAAACTAGCGATGTCCAGAAATCTGCATAAGTGCAAATTTCTGGAGTTGCCAGGGACTTAAGGCACTTTAGAAACTGCCGGCGCCTACAAAAGCTGACTAAAGTATTAAATCTCCCGTACTGTCTAACACGCCTCCCAAACATAGCCCGACACGTATACCCCTCTATCCACTATCCCCCCTCACTCTCCTAATAATAAATGTATTAACCCTTAAACCGCCGCTCCCGGACCCCGCCGCACCTAATAAAGTTATTAACCCCTAAACCACAGCTCCCGGACCCCGCCGCCACCTACATTAACTACCCCCTAATGTGAGCTCCTTACTCCGCCGCTACCTACATTACCTACCCCCTAATGTGAGCCCCTTACTCCGCCGCCACCTACATTACCTACCCCCTAATGTGAGCTCCTTACACCACCGCCACCTACATTACCTACCCCCTAATGTGAGCTCCTACCCTGCCGCCAGCTATATTAAAATTATTAACCCCTAATTTAATCCCCCTACACCTCCTCCAGCTATATTAAATACATTAACCCCGAATCTAATCCCCCTACACCGCCGCCACCTATATTAACTATATTAACCCTAATTATATTAGGGTTAATATAGTTAATATAGTTATTATATTATATATATTAACTATATTAACCCTAATTATATTAGGGTTAATATAGTTAATATAGTTATTATATTATATATATTAACTATATTAACCCTATCTAACTCTAACACCCCTAACTTAATTATTATTAAAATAAATCTAAATAATATTAATAATATTAACTAAATTATTCCTATTTAAATCTAAATACTTACCTATAAAATAAACCCTAAGATAGCTACAATATAATTAATAATTACATTGTAGCTATTTTAGGATTTATATTTATTTTACAGGTAACTTGGTATTTATTTTAACTAAGTACAATAGCTATTAAATAGTTAATAACTATTTAATAGCTACCTAGTTAAAATAATTACCAATTTACCTGTAAAATAAATCCTAACCTAAGTTACAAATACACCTACACTATCAATAAATTAAATAAACTACAAATATCTAAACTAAAATAAAATTAAATACACTAAACTAAATTACAAAAAAAACAAAAACTAAATTACAAAAAATAAAAAAAGATTACAAGAATTTTAAGCTACTTACACCTAATCTAAGCCCCCTAATAAAATAATAAAGCCCCCCAAAATAAAAAAATGCCCTACCCTATTCTAAATTAAAAAGTAACCAGCTCTTTTACCAGCCCTTAAAAGGGCTTTTTGCGGGGCGTTGCCCCAAAGTAATCAGGTCTTTTGCCTGTAAAAGAAAACACAATACCATCCCCCAACATTACAACCCACCACCCACATACCCCTACTCTAAACCCACCCAAACCCCCCTTAAAAAAACCTAACACTAACCCCCAGAAGATCTCCCTACCTTGAGTCGTCTTCACCCAGCTGGGCCGAACTCTTCATCCAGATGTGGTCCTCCATCCCGGCGATGTCTTCATCCAAGCGGCAAAGAAGAGGTCTTCCATCCCGGTGATGTCTTCATCCAAGCGGCAAAGAAGAGGTCCTCCATCGGGGCGAAGTCTTCCTCTAAGCGGCATCTTCAATCTTCTTTCTTCCGGCTTCTTCCGACCTCCTACGCGAAACATCCAGCTGGCCCAACGACTGAACGACGAATGAAGTATCCTTTAAATGATGTCATCCAAGATGGCGTCCCTCGAATTCCGTTTGGCTGATAGGATTCTATCAGCCAATCGAAATTAAGGTAAGAAAATCTGATTGGCTGATTCAATCAGCCAATCAGATTGAGCTTGCATTCTATTGGCTGATCGGAACAGCCAATAGAATGCGAGCTCAATCTGAGTGGCTAATTGGATCAGACAATCGGATTGAACTTGAATCTGATTGGCTGATTGTAGTTTAGGGAGTTACGGGGCTCCAATACACAGCGTAAGGCTTACTACGCCTGCAATTTGTGGCGAGGTGAAAATAGAGTAAGATTTCTCCATTGCGGGCGACGATTTATATCGGATCGGGTCCCAGATGTGTAATTAAAAATCTACACTATGCTAATCTTTGTTTTTAATGCAGTACATAATTATATCCAGCATTTATTTTGTATTTGATGATTCTTTAATATTATATATATATATATATATATATATATATATATATATATATATATATATATACACTAGATAAAGGATTGCACTCACAGGTCTTTTTTGAAAATAAGTTAAACAAACTTTAATGTAACATTCTTGGGGATCTAGTCCCCTTCGTCAGCATACAGCAGTGAATAAACGCAAGTCATTTATAGTGATGTGCAAACAAACTTAGCTCTTACGAAACGGGGCAAAACTCTTGTAAATGGAACGCATCTTGCATTCCACTGAACTACCAAAACCGGAAGTATAGTATCGTTACTTCTGGCCGTGTGTATCGTATCAATGTTCAAATGTCAAAAAATATTATTACGACCTATCGTGCAAATTGAAAAACAGTACATGCATAGAAAAATATAGGTAAAGCCATAATATTCTCCATAGTGTACACAGAAAAAGAGGGGAATACCCGATATCTTGGCAACCCAATATACAGACGGTTGCCATGGATACGGCTACTCAACAGTCTGTCTGTCACTTCACATAGAGAAACTGCCTATAGTGATTATACATAAGTGTAACCTATATACATGTGAAATACTACACTGATTTGTTATAAAAAAGGAATAGCAATCCTGGACAGAGGCTCTAAATTACATGAAACATCCTATTTACCATAAGAGATACATGTTGTGTATTAGAATTAGGCCCTGTTCCTGGTGACTAGATATAAAAAATAAAATTAAAAAATAATAAATGAAGTTAAGGCTATATCGTATCATTATGTGGCATAATTAGTATTCTTCACTGCAACCATTTGGATATAAAGTACAGATCATATCGCCAAAATGTAGTGACCTAACTGGTCTGACAAGCCTATAACAAAAGTCTATTGGCTAGTTTAGACAGAATATATATGTAGAGAATAGTGTGTCTCAGATAGACCCTGTGGAAAAGTACCCAACATAACGTGATCACAGTACCGGGCCACTATTTATCTCACCAGTATCTATTCCCACTATACAAAATCTTCAAATAATATTCTGTGCATATCTTAATCCCCTCAGGCATTAGTCCTAGGGGAAATAGCATATAACCACATGTCCATGCAACTATATAGTGGATCCCCACTCATACAGTATAGTCCACCAATATAGAACTACTGGTTTCCTCAAAAAAAAACTCTGAGAGCGTGTGTTAGGTGGGTGTCCACCAAAAGTTGCAAGACTTCCACACAGTAAGAGGGATACTGGATGCTCCCGCTACTATGTGCTGTGGGCATAGAGAGAACAGTGACGCCAACAATTGAGATCCATGTTCACTCAGCACCTAAACAGAGTCACTGCAACCCAGGGATGCACCCCAAGTATGTATCACACAAATCGGAACTATAGGAATACCTTAAAGTCTGGTGTTGTATTGAGTCCACCCGGGTATATTGTATCCAACCGGTAGATCCATTGCGCCTCACGCATCAACAGCATCTTATTTCGATCTCCCCCTCTCTCCAGGGTGGGAACATGATCAATAAGAATGTATCTGATAGAAGAGATGGAATGTCCTTCTCTTGCACAGTGCCTTGCTACGGGTTGATCTGAATCCCCCCGTTGTAGTGCCGTTCTAATGGTGTGCCTGTGATTGGCCATTCGTTCCCTTAAAGTTCCAGACGTCTTTCCCACATAGAAACTGGAACATGGGCAAAACAATAAGTACACTACGTGAGTGGTAGTACATGTTATCAAATGTCTGATGACAACATTTCGGTTGGTATGTGGGTGGTGAAAAGATTTGGTGTTAATTAAACCATTACATGTGGTGCAACCTAAACAGCGATATGATCCTTTAATTTTGCTCCTTGTGCTAGTGGTGTAACTCCGTTTAGGGTCTGTCTTTACTAGTAAATCTTTCAGATTGGTACCTCTTTTGTAGCCTACCATGGGCTCGAGGTTAGAGGTAAAAGACAATCTTGGATCAGACTACACGATGTGTCAATGAGACCGAAGTATCTGTCCTGTTTTTCTGGTGCCTGGTGTAAATGTGGTGGACATGATCAATTTATCTGTGGATGCATTCCTGGGTTTACTTTGGATTAAGTCCGACTTTGTCAGTAGAGATACTTCATCTATCATTTCCTTAACCAGACTTAGTTTATAACCTCTTTCTATGAATTTGTCACCCACTCTGGACAGCTGAGAAAACCCTGTCACTATATCTGAATTTTTGCACATCGTTCTAATCAATTGGGATTTTACAATGCCTTTCAGTAAAGTGGGGGGGGGGGCAGCTATCCTCCCTAAGTAATGAATTATGGTAAGTGGCTTTGTTATACAAGGTTGTGCCTAACACAATGGTTAGGCAACCCCCAGGGCGGCCTATAGTTTCTGCTGTGCAGTCTTTGTTACAGCCAGTAACCAAGTATGTGGATATTTTACTTCAACCTGTGGTCAGGAACACTCTGTCCTTTATTTTGGACACTAACGACTTTATCAGACAATTACAGAAGGAAACTATCATTTATCATTCCCCACGGTATTGGATTGAGTGCTATCAAGGAACATCTCATAGGCAATCCTCTGTATGAGGGACCGCCGGTGGAGTATGTTTTATCTCTCATTGAGGTTTGCCTACATAAGAATTATTTTCATTTTGAAAATAGTTTTTATTTGCAGACTGCTGGTACAGCAATGGGTTCCCCCATGGCCCCCTCATACGCCAATATTTTTATGTCACAGTTTGAGAAATTATATCTATGGGGTAAGTGTGATGAATCCATCATTTGCTACCATAGATACATTGATGACATTTTTTTGGTGTGGCGTGGGGGTCTGGAGGAACTCCACAGCTGGCTTCATCAATTTAACAGTACAGATACATCTGTTAGATTTAAGTTGACCTTTCATGAGCACACTATAAACTTTTTAGATCTTAGCATCTATAAGGAAACACAACGGTTAGGCACAACCTTGTATAACAAACCCACTGACCGTAATTCATTACTTAGGGCAGATAGCTGGCACCCCCCTGCTTTACTGAAAGGCATTGTAAAATCCCAATTGATTAGAACAATGCGCAATAATTCAGACACAGTGACAGGGGTTTCTCAGCTGTCCGGAGTGGGTGACAAATTCATAGAAAGACGTTATAAACCAAGTCTGGTTAAGGAAATGATTAATGAAGTATCTCTTAATCCAAAGTAAGATCAGGAATTTTACTCTATTCAAATACAAAAAAAACTTGTGAGAATAAAATAAGATTTATTACAACCTATAATTGCCATTGGCATAATATCAGAGAAATTTTGGCACAAAACTGGCATATTCTAACCCTAGATGAAAAAATTCTAGAAAAAGTAGGTAGAACCCCTCTTATGACCGCAAAACTGCTCATTTTATGATGAGCATACAGTGGCTGCTTCATTCATGTAATCCTTTTTGAAAGATCGTCAGCTTCATCTGGATCAGGTTGTATCACCTTTTGTGGTTTTCACGCATAATATGGAACAGTGTGGCTTTCTTGCTATCTCCATAATTACGCCACCTATATGTTACAGTTGAGTGACTACCTATATTGTGTAGGTTGGAGACATGGATAGTCATATGAGAGAGAACAGCACTCCTGAGATAGAACAAAAGCTAGAATAACTTCCATGCCTGTTCATTTTTATTGCAACTCAGGGTGCGCGTTCTTTTAGCACACTATGCCCCTTCACAGAGAAAAAATATCCTGTAGCATATCAGTCTGACCCTGCCCAATGACAGTCCAGCGCCGAAATACCAGGCAATTCTTCTCTGAACAAGGGAAGCAACAACCCCAGACGATCGTTTCGGCCTTCTATGGGCCTCGTCAGTGAGGTGCAGTTGTATCCCTCTAAGGGCATGTGTGCACGGAGTCCACGTCTGGTTTCCCCATTACTCTTAGGGTGACCCAAAAGTAATTTACATAAATGTCAAAAGAGAGAGAACAGCACTCCTGATATAGAACAAAAGCTAGAATAATTTCCATGCCTGTTCATTTTTATTGTAACTCAGGGAGCGCGTTCTTTTAGCACACTATGCCCCTTCACAGAGAAAAAAATATCCTGTAGCATATTAGTCTGACCCTGCCCAATGACAGTCCAGGGCCGAAATACCAGGCAATTCTTCTCTGAACAAGGGAAGCAACAACCCCAGACGGTCGTTTCTGCCTTCTATGGGCCTCGTCAGTGAGGTGCAGTTGTGTGCACGGAGTCCACGTCTGGTTTCCCCATTACTCTTAGGGTGACCCAAAAGTAATTTACATAAATGTCAAAAGAGAGAGAACAGCTGGGTAAGTCAGACGTGGAGCCCGTGCACACATGCCCTTAGAGAAGTGCTTTCCAAACTGTGTGTCGTGACACATTAGTGTGTCGGCGGCAGTGTGTAGGTGTGTCCCTGCTTCAGCACAATTTTTTTTGAATTTACATTTCTTTTTACATTTTTGGGGGGTTTCCGATATCCCGCCTGCCTGCTACACATTGATACCTAGTGGGTCACAGATCATCTTAACCTATTGGCGCAGCTCAGTGGGAACTGAATCTATTTCCATTGGCGGCTTTGGAGGCACATTGGCTCCTGACTGCACATGTAGTCTCCTCAATCGGCTTTTGACTGCATGTGTAGTCAGTGAGTGGGATAGCAGTGTGTTTGCAGCATAGGCAGTAGTCAGTTGGGCTCACAGAGCTCTGAGGGTGGCAGCTTAAACGCTGAGCTGAAGTCAGAAGTCAAAGTGTTATTTTTTTGCAGCTGGCTCCCAGTAGTGCATTACTGCTCCTGCTCTTGATATATGGATAGGAAGTGGAAGCTTTAAAATGCAAGTTAGTTAACCTCCTGTTTGCTAGTACAACTGAATTACTGTGTCGCGAAATGATGAAGGTCTAAAAAGTGTGTCACCGACATGAAAAGTTTGGAAAGCTCTGCTGATACAACTGCACCTCACTGACGAGGCTCACAGAAGGCTGAAACGATCGTCTGGGGTTGTTGCTTCCCTTGTTCAGAGAAGAATTGCCTGGTATTTCAGCGCTGGACTGTCATTGGGCAGGATCAGACTGATATGCTACAGGATATTTTTTCTCTGTGAAGGGGCATAGTGTGCTAAAAGAACTTGCACCCTGAGTTGCAAATATAAATGAACAGGCATGGAAGTTATTCAAGCTTTTGTTCTGGAGTGCTGTTCCCTTTCTCTTTTTTCATATATATATATATATATATATATATATATATATATATATATATATATATATATATATATATATATATATATAGGGGGGGAGTTTGAGTTGTGAGGGAGAAATTCCAACACAACACAAAGGAAAGTTAGCGCTGAGTATTTCTATTTAACTGAAATATGAGTGTTGGGAACCTGGAAATGCAGCTGTAATTCAGAGTGTATGCAGGGATTGTTTGCTCAAAAAAGAGCAAATTGATCCTGACAAACAGAAAATGGCAAGAGGGAAGAGAGAGAAACAGCGCTTATCCTAGGTGGTAATCCCTATTCTCACTGGTGGTGATAGTAAGATATTTATAAGTAAATGTAGGTGTATATGATTATATCAGGACACTCAGTCGAGTACTATAGAATCACAACGTGCTGTCACCTATACTAGAAGTGGTAGTAATAACAATAATAACAAGTGATTCGAGAAAATCATAAAAATGAACAGTCAATTAGATAGTCTCTAATGGAGACTAGATATCCGGTAAAAAGTGTATACCTACCAGATTTTCCTGTTCACTTTTTACCGGATATCTAGTCTCCATTAGAGACTATCTAATTGACTGTTCATTTTTATGATTTTCTCGAATCACTTGTTATTATTGTTATTACTACCACTTCTAGTATAGGTGACAGCACGTTGTGATTCTATAGTACTCGACTGAGTGTCCTGATATAATCATATACACCTACATTTACTTATAAATATCTTACTATCACCACCAGTGAGAATAGGGATTACCACCTAGGATAAGCGCTGTTTCTCTCTCTTCCCTCTTGCTATATATATATATATATATATATATATATATATATATATATATAGATATAGATATATATAGATATATATAAATGAAACAGCAGGCTATATGGAATTATTATTTAATCGTTTTATCTGTATTGTTTACTATAAGCATCACATTGTGAATCCCTGATAAAAGTTAATTATTTCTCCACAGGCCAATGGTCTTCAAACTTGATTTGCTTAAGAGAGAACATGAAAAATTGTAAAGATATTAATATTGATGTAATGGACAAAGACAAATGAAATATTATCATAACATATGTTTCTATAAGTACATCTACCCTTTAAGCTAATCTATCCTATGGCATCATTGCAGTCATGCTGCAAGAGATGCATCACTTTGATTATGATGTCACAATAGAGTTTAACTCTTTATAAAGAGTGTCACAGCCAACAGCTGGTGTCTTTACTATTATGTGGGGAGTATCTGACATATATTAGGAAAGAGAAATAAAGAAGACAGATTGGAAGAGAAGAATCATCCATGGCATCTTCAGATTTTATGGCGGAGCTTAACTGCTCCATCTGCCTAAACAAATATGACGATCCAGTCCTGATAAGATGTGGAGATAGCTTTTGCCGTCGCTGCATTACAAGCAATCTGGATATCCAGGAGGGATCAAGATTTTAAACTTGTCCTAAATGCTGGGAATGTTTTCGTCATAAACCTGCACTCCTGACGAATCTGAAGCTTCGTAAAATTGTGGAGCTTTTATATCCAACTCAACTAAAGCAGGAAGAGACAGGAATCTTCTGCAACTACTGTATTGAATTTAAAATACCTGCTGTTAGATCCTGTGTGCTGTGTGAGGCTTCACTGTGTAAAAATCATGTGAGGTTGCACAGGAAGTCTGAGGAGCACATACTAATAAATCCTACCTCATCCTGGGGTCATACAAAATGTTCCTTACATAAGCAACTCCTCCGGTTCTACTGCTATAAGGATGATGTTTGTATCTGTGAGACCTGCCTTCTTGGAGAGCACAGAGAGCACAAGGTGGAGCTGTTGAGTTTGACCCCTGAAAAAAAAGTCAAACTAGAAAATATTCTACAAAAGTTGTCTTCAAAGAGACAGCAGATTGTGAACTTTCTCCAATTATTGCCAGAACAAAGACAAGACCTGCGTGCACAAGCAGCTGCAGTAAAAGAGGACGTCAAAGTTCTGTTTGATGATATTGGAGAACAAATGGGCATCCTTAAGAACCAATGTCTGAAGAAGATATCTGTAGAGAAGAAACGTGATTTAGACAAGCATTTGTCAGAAATGGTATATACAGGTTTGTCTAATATTATGACTAGGTCAATGGCAAAGAGAGCTTTCTGTATTAAGGACTCTTTAGAGACCTCATCAGAGACTCCTAGAAGATGTTCCTCCCCCAGACCTTCCACCTCTACTGACCCTTTCTTTTTAGATCCTGAAAACCAACTAAAAGAATCAGTGGTAAAACTGGATATAAGACCAGCTCAAGCAAAAACACTTAAACGAAGAAATTCATTGGAGAAAGATAAGGAAGACCAATCAGGTCGTAGTTTGAAAAGAAAGAATAAATGATGCAAGTACCTTCAAAACCCTGGTGTTTATGGAGAGAAATAAATCATTAAAAACTCTACTTAACTCAAAGAAATAGATGACAAAACCAATATTCCTGCCAGAGCATTAAAATGATCTCAGACTATGGAGCAGGATATATTTCTGGGTGCACAGTTTGTGAAATATAATTATATCATAAATGTGATGTTATTATTGACAACGCTGTTTTGGTTTTGTTGCAATATTAATAAACATTACATATAGTAAATTTTTGTTTTAGTATCTTATTTTTATATATATGTATTTAAGTAGTTTTAATTATATCACATTTCAGCATATAGTTCTTAACAATAAACTTTTTTTATAAAGTACTATCAACAGCATTCAAAAAGATGCGCTTGGTAAACACAGTTTGTGAAATATAATTATATCATAAATGTGATGTTATTGGGCAAGACAACGCTATTTTGGTTTTGTTGCAATATTAATAAACATTACAGATAGTAATTTTTTGTTTTACTATCTAATTTTTTTAATATATATATATTGATATATTTAAGTAGTTTTATTTATATCACATTTCAGCATATGGCTATTAACAATAAACTTTTTTATAAAGTACTATCAGCAGCATTCAAAAAGATGCGCTTGGTAAATGCATTGTTATTTTACAATAATTTGTGCCCATATGGCTCAAATCATGTGTATAGTTTGTTGCTTATTAAAGGGATAGGAAAGTCCAAATTAAACTTGCATGATTCAGATAGAGCATTTAATTTGAAGACACTTTTAAGATCACTTCTTTTTTCAAATGTGCTTCAGTCTCTTGGTATCCCTTGTTGAAAAAGAATACGCACATATCTTACACTAATGTGAGCTTGTTGATGATTGGTGCCTGCACACATTTGTCTATTGTGATTGGCTAGCTAGATGTGTTTATCTGGGATAGGAAAGTCAGAATTAAACTTGCATGATTCAGATAGAGAGTGTCATTTTAAAACACTTTTAAAATCACTTCCATTTTCAAATGTGCTTCATTCTCTTGGTATCCCTTGTTGAAAAACAATATATACATATTTTATACTTGTGAGAGCTAGTTGCTTATTGGTGCCTGCACACATTTGTCTCTTGTGATTGGCTAACTAGATGTGTTCCTGTAGCCGCCAGTAATGCAATGCTGCTTCTTCAGCAAAGGATAACAAGAGAATGAAGCAAATTTGATAATAGAAGTAAAATGGAAAGTTGTTTAAAATTGTGTGTTCTATCCAAATCATGAAATAAAATTTTGGGGTTTCCTGTCCCTTTAATAATACATACATATACAGTTACACTGTAATGTATCTGTATAAGGATTAGTCCATTGTGCACTAATAAAAGGCTACCTTGATTTAAGATTGTACACATTCTGCACATGCCTATGTATAGACTGGCTGCTATGGGACACCCCAGCTCTTGCTGCACCAACAGTAGTTCTGCCCCTGCCTCACAGCTCTGAAGAGACTTATTAGATAATCTCACCAGAGCAGAGAGGTTTAGATTATCAGGACCTTAGTCATCTCTCTCACTCGTTCACTGCATTTTACTTTTCCAATCACCCTCCTTGTCTGTCTCACTCTCTGTATCTCTTCTTAATAATTATACCGCGCTATTTTTATTTTTTTTCTCCTCCTGTCTGTCTCCCTCCCACTATCAGCAAACCTCTCCCCTACTCACTATCCTTTCTCCCTCAATTTCATTCCTTTACTCCCCACTCCCTCTCCTGCCTTCTTTCTCATCTCACTCCTCCTCTCAGCATCCATTTATTTAAAAATAACCAGAGATAAAAGGAAAAAATATATATAAAAATTATATATATATATATATATATATATATATATATATATATATATATATATATATATATATATATATATATATGAGTGATAAGATTAGTATTAAGGCGCACAGCTCAAAAAAGATTAACCAATGTTATGTCAGTTTTAATGTCAGAGGAAAATATTGTATGAATCAAGGTCCAGTGTATGTTATTTGAATCACCACTATATTTTACATATAGTTCCTGGTTTTATACTGTCAGTGTAAATGTATTACAGTATCTTATAACCTTACTACAGAGTTAGGTGAGTAGGGGTATATATATGAGTGTTAGTTTTTTGTTTCTTCTGTAGTGTATACAGGTAAATATTTATATAATTTGTTCACATATAGTAGATGCAATAAAAACCCACACAAAGTGAATTTAAACACAGTACATCATTATATTAGTCCCAGATGTATCATAAACTTGTGACATCCAATAATTAGAAGTGAGTGCTCACTTACTAGATTCAACCTCAATCCTATGAGGTAAGTAAATGCGTCCCTTTAAGATAAAGTTGTCTCTCAGCAATCCTATACAACCGCTTCTTTTGCCTCCTTAGTGTGGTAGAAAGTTTTTATTTCCCTTTCCTCCTTGTTTAGCTGAATCTCTCTGTCTTCTCCCAATGTTGCGTGATGTTGTACACATAGATAGGGGAATACAAAAATGGAACAAATAGTGCAACACTGTTTGCAAACTTAAAAACGTATATTTATTAAATATGTTAAAAAATGCTCACATTTTTTGACCTCAATCAAATATGAGGTATCAGTTCAGCGTGTAAATGTTAGTAGAAAATCACAGATGCAGTTTTCTCCACAGTTTTAAAGTTGATTACATCAGTCAGTTTCATATAAAACAGGCATCAAAGCAGTTTTCAATGTGCAAAATACATGCAGTCTTTGTAAAATACTCTCCTTACGCGTTTCAAAGGTCTTATGTTAAATGGGTTACCTTCTTCATCAGAGGTTATATCGAGTGTGATTGCTGTCTAGGACTAGGGACTTAAATACAGGATGTTTTAAATTTGCATAATGTTTGTAAGAATCTGATTGGTTCATACTTCCATGTGACTTTAGAGGTGTGTGTGCTGTTTCGCCAATCATTTACCAGGTACTCTGTGACATCTAATGTAGAATGTAAGATAGTAAAAAATACATATATATATATAATAATACTAAATCCCTTCTTTTTTAAAAACGATCGACTTTTTTAGTGCCCTAATAATTTGATGATTTTTTCAATATTGTCGTACTAGCGTGTTTGTTAATTTCAACAAGTATATACTATCGCCAGCAGTGTGATTCATGTTTCAGAAGGGGGTGTGTATCAATCCTCCAATCAGGAGCGCACATGAGCGTGACCTCACTCCATGAGTTTAAATCATGTTAATGCCAAAAATCTTCCTATTAGTGTATACATAACATTTAGATATAAGTATATCATTTTTATTTTGATGTTTGTCGCGCTATTGATCTCCCATGTGTGTCTCTTTTCTCTATAACAAGTATTTGTTTTTTGCGCATGCGTAGTGGTTATAGTTGCGCTCTTTTGGAAGATATTAACAAAGGTGTATCTTTGTGATCCAATCGGATCAGTTAGTAAGCGCAGTCTATCATACTTGCTAAATTGCTTTACTTTATCCCCTCTGCTCGAGGGTCTCTTATCATGTGTTTTTGGGAGTAGTTTTATCTCCAAACCATTTTTCTTCGTATTTATTATGTACGATATCGATTTGATTTCACAATACAATTTAAGATAATGCATTGCTAATATTTCTAACACAGAGTCTAATGTCACATAGAGTAAATATATTATTGTTGGTTATTTTTACAATTTTTCTTTTTTTGTTTTTTATAAAATATCAAGTATACAGAATCATATATTAAAAGTTTAAATGTACAAATTTAAAAAATAAATAATAAAAATCATGTATATATTAAAATTTATTAAATGTTTTTAGGACCATTCAAAATAGGTTGGTATGCCTATTTCAAATTTCCTATAAATTCAATAGGTTAATAAAATGATTCTGTAAAATTATTTTAGATAAATATAGATATTTGAAAGAAGTCAATTAGCTTCATGTTAAAATTTCAGATGTTCCTTAGATTCTATATATATGTACTAGGTATTTCATATGTTTGTTTTCCTAAGTCATATGTTTTTCTTACTAGGTGGTGTGTACAGTATATGTAGCGGCATGGGGATGAAAATAATTTTATACTAGTTGCTTGTAGTGTTATTGGGGTAGGAATACCCCTTGACAGGTTATTTCAGTTATCTACTAAGAATGCTGCCAAGTCTATGTCTTTATTAAGGCCAAATGGAATCTGTGAATGTAGGGTGTGAATCCAAAAGGTTTCTCTACGTCTGAGATGTAGTTCCCTATCCCCCCGTCTTTCGTTGATCGGGATGTGTTCTAAAATGGTAGCTTTTAGTCCTTCTGGGTCCTTATTGTGGTAGTTTCTATAATGAAGTGATAGACTGTGGGTCTTCTCGCCTGCCTTTATGTTTGTGAGGTGTTCCGCTACTCTCTTTTTAAAGGGGCGTGTCGTACGTCCTATGTATCCACAGGAGCACTCTATCAGGTAGACGACATAATCTGTTTTACAGTTACAGGTTGTATTTAGCTTACATAATTTGCCATTACTGTTTGATCTAACTTCTTTTGTAGACTTTTGTCCACCATAGTGATGTTCGCAGGCTACACAGTTGAGGCGATTACACTTAAAAAAACCTGTGGATAACTTCCCAAGCCAATTTTGTTTCTTAGGCTGTTTCAGCTTGCTTGGTGCAAGGGTATTTTTCAAATTTTTGTTTTTGCGAAAGATTACTTTTGGTTCTTTCGGGATTAAGGATTTCAGAAATTCATCTTTTTCTAACAGGTGCCAATGTTTTTTGAGAATCATCCTTATTTCTTTTGAGCCTTCATTATATGTTGTAATAAAATTGGCTGTGTCCTTCAAATTTGGTTCTTCACTGTGCGCCTTCTTTTGTCTTTTTTGTAAAAGTACTTGTCTGTTTAAACCTTTTGCTTTGTTGTAAGCTTTATTGAGATCAGTCTCCTTATATCCTTTCTCTAAGAATCTTTTTTTCAATAGTACAGCTTCTTGTTCAAAGTGTTCCATTTTTGAACAGTTGCGTTTCAGACGCTGGTACTGGCCATAGGGAATGTTTTTTATCCATTCTGGATTGTGACTACTTGAGGCTAGTAAATATCTGTTACTGTCAGTTGGCTTCTTATGGAGTTTGGTGTGTATTCTACCCTCCTCATGGAACAATATAATATCAAGAAAGTCTATTTCAAAGTTGTTCCTTTTTTCTGTAAAAGTAAGATTGAATTCATTGTTGTTTAGGGATTCAACAAATTCGTTGAGGATATTGTCGTTTCCTTCCCAAATCATGATGATGTCATCAATGAACCTGGCCCATCTTACAATGTTTCTGCTAAATCGATTATTGGACCATATATGGCATTCCTCCCACAGCCCCATGTACAAGTTCGCAAAGCTAGGTGCAAATCGAGTGCCCATTGCTGTACCTTGGAGCTGTAGGAAGAATTCTCTCTCAAATAGAAAGAAATTCTTTTCTAGAACAAATTCTATGGAGTTTAGGAGAAAGATGCGTGTCTCTTTGGGGAGATCTGTTAGAGTTTTTAGCCAATAGTCCACAGCTTCCACTCCTTTTTTGTGTGGAATGTTCGTATAAAGGGCACTGACGTCTAGAGTTACCCAAATATAGTTTTCTTTCCAGATTACTTCCGTCAATTTCCCAATGGTGTCCGGGGGTGTCTCTTAAATAGGATTTCAGTCTTGGTACCAACGGTTGCAGAAAGTTGTCAATGTACTCTGACAACTTTGAGGTCAGAGAGTTAATCCCAGAGACTATTGGTCTCCCTGGTGGTGTTTTTATGTCTTTATGCACCTTTGGGAGGTGGTAGAAGATTGTCGTGGTGGGATTGTCATTCTTCAAGTATGTTAGTTCATCTTCATTTAAAACTCTCTCCTCTCTGGCATTATCCAGTAAATGCTGGTACTCCCTTAAAAAGATATTGGTTGGGTCCCTCTGTAGTTTTCTGTAATTTATTTCATCTCCCAGGAGTTTATAGGCTTCTTGTATGTAGTCCATGCGATCCTGGATGACGATACCTCCTCCTTTGTCCGCCTCCCTGATGATTAAATTGCTATCTTCCTCTAGGTTTTTTATAAATGCTTTTTCTTTTTTTGAGAGGTTGTCTTTCTTAATCTTGTATCCCTCGCATAGCTGATTAAAGTCTGTTTGTACTAGATTTGAGAAGACAGCGATCAAGTTACCTCTTGAGTGAACCGGATTGAAAGTAGAGCGTGGTTTGAGTGTGGTGTGCTTGTTTAGTGGTACTTTTTCATTTATTGATTCATTCTCATTCTCTAAATTTTCCAAAATTCTTAGGGTATCCAGATCAGTGTTCGTTAAAGAGTTTTTCTCTGTTCCTTCATCCTTAACAGACAGTTTCTAAAAATGTCTCTTTAAGGTAAGGTTTCGAGTGAATTTATGGAGTACATATATATAGAATCTAAGGAACATCTGAAATTTTAACATGAAGCTAATTGACTTCTTTCAAATATCTATATTTATCTAAAATAATTTTACAGAATCATTTTATTAACCTATTGAATTTATAGGAAATTTGAAATAGGCATACCAACCTATTTTGAATGGTCCTAAAAACATTTAATAAATTTTAATATATACATGATTTTTATTATTTATTTTTTAAATTTGTACATTTAAACTTTTAATATATGATTCTGTATACTTGATATTTTATAAAAAACAAAAAAAGAAAAATTGTAAAAATAACCAACAATAATATATTTACTCTATGTGACATTAGACTCTGTGTTAGAAATATTAGCAATGCATTATCTTAAATTGTATTGTGAAATCAAATCGATATCGTACATAATAAATACGAAGAAAAATGGTTTGGAGATAAAACTACTCCCAAAAACACATGATAAGAGACCCTCGAGCAGAGGGGATAAAGTAAAGCAATTTAGCAAGTATGATAGACTGCGCTTACTAACTGATCCGATTGGATCACAAAGATACACCTTTGTTAATATCTTCCAAAAGAGCGCAACTATAACCACTACGCATGCGCAAAAAACAAATACTTGTTATAGAGAAAAGAGACAAACATGGGAGATCAATAGCGCGACAAACATCAAAATAAAAATTATATACTTATATCTAAATGTTATGTATACACTAATAGGAAGATTTTTGGCACTAACATGATTTAAACTCATGGAGTGAGGTCACGCTCATGTGCGCTCCTGATTGGAGGATTGATACACACCCCCTTCTGAAACATGAATCACACTGCTGGCGATAGTATATACTTGTTGAAATTAACAAACACGCTAGTACGACAATATTGAAAAAATCATCAAATTATTAGGGCACTAAAAAAGTCGATCGTTTTTAAAAAAGAAGGGATTTAGTATTATTATATATATATGTATTTTTTACTATCTTACATTCTACATTAGATGTCACAGAGTACCTGGTAAATGATTGGCGAAACAGCACACACACCTCTAAAGCCACATGGAAGTATGAACCAATCAGATTCTTACAAACATTATGCAAATTTAAAACATCCTGTATTTAAGTCCCCAGTCCTAGACAGCAATCACACTCGATATAACCTCTGATGAAGAAGGTAACCCATTTAACATAAGACCTTTGAAACGCGTAAGGAGAGTATTTTACAAAGACTGCATGTATTTTGCACATTGAAAACTGCTTTGATGCCTGTTTTATATGAATCTGACTGATGTAATCAACTTTAAAACTGTGGAGAAAACTGCATCTGTGATTTTCTACTTAACATTTACACGCTGAAGCTGATACCTAATATTTGATTGAGGTCAAAAAAATGTGAGCATTTTTTAACATATTTAATAAATATACGTTTTTAAGTTTGCAAACAGTGTTGCACTATTTGTTCCATTTTTGTATTCCCTATCATATGTGTACAACATCACGCAACATTGGGAGAAGACAGAGAGATTCAGCTAAACAAGGAGGAAAGGGAAATAAAAACTTTCTACCACACTAAGGAGGCAAAAGAAGCGGTTGTATAGGGATTGCTGAGAGACAACTTTATCTTAAAGGGGGACGCATTTACTTACCTCATAGGATTGAGGTTGAATCTAGTAAGTGAGCACTTCACTTCTAATTATTGGATGTCACAAGTTTATGATACATCTGGGGACTAATATAATGATGTACTGTGTTTAAATTCACTTGTTGTGGGTTTTTATTGCATTTACTATATGTGAACAGAATTATATAAATATTACCTTTTATACACTACAGAAGAAACAAAAAAACCTAACACTCATATCTATACCCCTACTCACCTAACTCTGTAGTAAGGTTATAAGATACTGTAATACATTTACACTGACAGTAAAAAACCAGGAACTTTATGTAAAATATAGTGGTGATTCAAATAACATACACTGGACCTTGATTCATACAATATTTTTCCTCTGACATTAAAACTGACATAACATTGGTCAATCTTTTTTGAGGCTGTGCGCCTTAATACTAATCTTATCACTCACACACTTTGTTTCATAAAAGTAGAAATAGGACACTGATAGGTGGGGACCTATCAGTAATCCTATTTCAGGTATTAGGCTGCCGTTTCATTCATAGAACCAACAGACGACTGGTGTTGGGAGGGCACACCTTAGCGCTGATTAACCACCTGTTCTCTTTAAACTAAATATATATATATATATATATATATTATATATATATGTGATAGAGAGTGTTTTTCTAATAGCGCTTGCAGAAGATGTTCCTCACAGGCAAGAAATGGGAGAGAGGGAAAACAAAAATGGGAAATTTTCCCAGATGAATTGCGGGTAATGAAAGGGTGATTTAAAGACAATAATAAATGCTCACCTGTTAGATCACAGGACCAGCATCAACGACGAATGGAATATGGATGGTGTGTATAAACACCAAGAATCCTAGGATAGGAACACAAAACAAATATGTGCCCCAAAGGGATATCAAAGTGTATATTGATATCTCCTAATAACAACCGGAGACTGCTTGTGGGAACCTCTAATTCTTACCACACCTGGTATTTGTGGACAGAGGGTAAAGAGGAAGGAAGTTCCTGTTTATTATAAGCTGATACACAAAAAACATAACATTTTGAAAAATATATATATATATCTGCGTGAATAAGAAATTAAAACAATTATAATTTATTGATATACTATTATAAAAATATATATATATGTGACTTGTTTTAAAAAACATATGTAAAAAAGGGGAAGAGTATGGAAAAGGGTAAAAATGGGTAAAATACATAAAACGCTAATAAATAATGTGGTAAATGGGTAGCCACGGAGCGAGTAAGGTGCCGACAAGTGGGCAGAAAATAACTTACTTTAAAAATAAAGGCTGAGGGAGTGTGCCCAATGTGGGGTTCCAAGAATTTCTAAAAAAGGATGTCAGGAAAAAGTAGTTGAGACCACCAACGCTGCCCGGTGCAGCTCGGGGTCTCTGTTAGTAATTCGAATTCCGGAAGTGACGTCGACGTAGCCGAACGTGCGTCCACGTGCCTTACTGCGTTTCGTGAGCGATATCTAGCTCACTTCATCAGAGGCTAGTGAATCTAGTCGCATCCTGGGTTCTCTTATTAATAGCCTCAAGCTTATTAAGTACAAAAAAGGGGGAGGTGTATATTGGGTCTAATTGATCCGATGTGTATTTTCGGTATTTTTTGTGTATATACACGGTAAGTAGGATATCGGATGTCAAAAAACTAAAGAAAAAAGAGATGGGAATATAAAATAGATTAAAATGCAACAGTGGACAATCAGTAGTTTTGAAAATGGGGATATTTGGAATAATACGAAGATGATCAAAAAATTTATTCAAAAAAATTTTAAAAAGTTTTTTATATAAAAATTTTTCATATATATAAATATTAAAACTTGTGTAGTATGAAAATTGAAGGAAAAATATATATATAGATAAGCTAAAAATATTATTAGCAGAAAAAATGTAGGGATATGTATATATAGTTTATTACATATTTAATCAATAGGGAATAGAAATATGAATAAAGATTGTGTTAAAATCCTCGGTAATTTTTATATTTATTATTATTTATTGTTTTAAAGGGAAGGCTGCTAGATCTATATCAGTGTTTAGGCCATATGGTTTCCTGGTTTTTAATTTGTGAATCCAGTATGTTTCTCTCTTCTTAACTGGAGTAACCTATTTTCTCCTACTCTGTATGGGATGTGTTCAATGGCTTTAACCTTTAGCCCATCCACACTTTTTTCGTGGAATTCCCTCGAAGTGAGTACCAATGCCATATTCTGGTTTGTCACTGGTGATGTTTTTCGTGTGTTTCTAAAAATCTGGTCTTCAGTGTTCTTTTCGTTCTACCTATATATATTTTATTACAGCTACAGGGTTAATTTGGTAGACAACAAATGTGGATTGCAGTTCATCAAACTCCTTATTTCAAATTTGTTTTTTCATCAATATCCGTGATCCATTTGTTTTCTTCCTTGTTTTTACTATGTGTTCGCAACACACACAATTCTTCCGATTGCATTTTGTAAAAACCTCTAGTTTTAGTTTCTAGCCATTTTCCTCTTAGTTGATGCTTTTTTGGACTTTAGTTTAGTGGGAGCTAGTATGTTTTTTAAGGTTCGTGTTTTTCTTATATGTAATTTTCGGTTTCTCCGGGTAATGATTCCTTTAGGGAGAGGGTCCTTCATAAGTAAGTGCCAGTGTTTATTCAATATTTTTTCAATGTTTTGGGCTCCACTGTTGTATGTGGTGATAAATCTAGGACAGATAGTGTAATCCATATCTGTAATTATTTTTGTTTTTTGTTTTATTTTCATTTTTCTGTTTTTTTCGTTTTTTTTCGGGTTTAAGTAGATTATCTCTATCTATTTTACTTACTCTCTCATATCTTGATCTACTGGTTTTCCTATTATATTTTTTGTTGTAGAGTTTTGTGTTTAAGCACACCTGCTGTTTCTTCAAAATCCTGATTTCTAGATAGCAGTTTCTTTTTATTTCGTTGGAACTGGCCGAATGGGAAATATTACTGATCCATTTATTGTGATGGTTTGCTAGTGCGTGCAGGTAGCCATTTGTGTCGGTTTCTTTTGTGTAGATTTTGTTTCTATCTGTTCATTTTCAATGAATATCGGTGATATCAAGAAAGTTTATTTCCTTCTTACTCCATGTATTAGTGAATTTCAGATTCCAATTATTATTATTGAGGTGGTTGACAAGATCTTCAAAATGCTTTTCATCTCCGTTCCAGATGATTATAATATCAGTCAAGTGAACCTTTTCCATGTGATTATATTTTCCAAAAATGTATTGTTTTTCCATACGTGTTGGTCCTCAAAAGCTCCCATATACATGTTGGCAAAGCTAGGCGCAAACTTGGTGCCCATTGCTGTGCCAAATTTCTGGAGGAAGATTTTATTTTCAAATGTGAAATAGTTTTGGTGAGAATGAAGTTGAGTTGCTTCCCAATGAAGGAAATTTGTTCATTTTTGATATTGGTATCTGATGTAAGAATTTGGGTTCACTGCATTTTATACCTTTACTGTGTGGGTATTGATGTATACAGTGCTGTTTACATCAGTGTTGCTAATGAATATTGTTGTCCCAGCGTAAGTCTTTTAATATTGTGAGAGGTGTGGAGTGTCCCTTAGGTATGACTTAATTGTTGGTACCACGGGTTGTAGGAAATGATCCCCACATATTCTGATAAATTGCTGTTAAACTGTTATACCTGAAATGATTGGACGTCCTGGGGGATTTTTAGTGTCCTTGTGCACTTTTGGTAAGTGGTAAAATACTGCGGGTTTTTATCATGTCTGTCGATAAGAATTTATATTCATCATCGTCCAAGATTTTTTTCTTTCTTTGCATTTCTTAGTAATTGGGGCATATTCATCTGTGAATTGACTAGTGGGGTCTTTTGGTAGTACTTCATAGGTCTCTGTATCTGACAGTATTCTGTTGGCTTCGCATATATAGTCACCTTTTGTTTTGTATACTATAGAACCGCCTTTATCAGCCTCTCTGATACTAGTGTTTCATTTTTACTCAGGTTCTGTAGGGTTTTTTCTTCCTTGTTTGTCAGATTTTTGTTGTCCATTTGAATGAAATTACACATTGACTCTTAAATCATTAAGTACTAGGTCTTCAAATAGTGAGATATATTGCCCCTTGGCCTGAGTGGGATAAAATATTGATCTCGGTTTTGAACCCGCTGTGTTTCACAATTTCTGTTTGTTTCTAGTTGTGCTATTGTCTCTGTGCTTCTAGTCGATTCCAGTGATTCAACGTTGAATATCGCTTTGTGTGAGTACCATTTCATTCAGGTGGGTTTATAACCTGTCATTGGTTCTCTGGTGTCTTTTTGGTCTATGTTTTTCTTTTTAAAGTACCGTTGTAGAGTTAGTTTTCTTATATATTTATTGCAGTCCACAAATAATGAGAAGGCATCTGGTTTTTTACTGGGAGCGAAGGAGAGGCCTTTTTTAAGCACACTTTCTTCTTCCCTAGTCAGAATCCTATCTGACAAGTTGAATATTTTTACTAGGTCATTTTCATCAGAATTTATACTGATTGTTGCCTTACGTGCCAGTTTTCTCTTCTTAGTTTGTTTCTGTTTACCTGCTCTGCATCCTCGTCCCCACTTTCTTTTCTTCTTTTTTGTGGGGTTGATCTCTGTTGTACTTGGAAATTCTTTTCCTGGTTTTCCACCCGGAGTCTTGGGGGGATGTACGGTCTCTGAAAGGACTCTTTTCTTTCTCTGAGTCCTAAAAAATGTGTGTTTCCTTGCTTCATATTTTGTTGAGTTTTTGTTCTCCATTGGTCATTTGGTTCTTGATAAATATCTTCATAGTCATTTCTGTGGTTTCTTGTTTCTTTTGGTCTAATGAAAATCTTGGTGGTAGTTATTTTCTCTTGTAGTGTAAAAATCCCTATCATGGTAAATGTAATTATTGTGTGAATTGTAGTGATGATTATAGTTTTGTTTTCCTGAATACGCGTTATAGTTAGAGTTTAGATTGGTGCTGTTTGTAGTGATGGTGATTTTGCTTTCTATTGTGATATGAGTAGTTGTTTGCTGGTTTCAATTTTGAAGATGTATTGCTAACATGTCTGATTGCTTTTGTCTTTTGTTATATTAGAATGAGTCTGTTGTTCTCTGGTTTGTTTTGATATTCCATGTTATCATTAGTGTGTGTTATTCTATCTGGAAAAAATCTGTTTTTTGTATTGCTAAAAACCTCTATATTTGGTGTGTCTGTAGCATCAACAAATTCGTCTCTTTCTGAGTTAATGTGTGTTTCCCCTACTTCAATTTTCTTATTATTGATATCTCTTTCAAGTTTTTTCTTTTCTTTAAAATAGTGTCATATTCCAATTTCTGAGTTCTGCTTGCAATATCTTTATCTAGTTGTTGGTAATATACATCTTCATTGTAGGGTTGTAGTTTCTGTCTAATTTCTTTAATTTCTTTTCCTATTTTTTCTAGGTTCTGTTCCCTATATTTAATTAAAATTTTTATAAAGTATTTGAGCAAATCTCCATTGCTTCTTCCATTCTGTGATCAGTTCAATATCGTCTGAATTGAAGATGGGTGGTTTTGGTGAGTTTTAAGCCTTTCGGTATTATGTCCAATTTTTGATAGTTTTTCTAAGCCGATTATGTCATAATCGGCTTAGAAAACTATCAAAAATTGGACATAATACCGAAAGGCTTAAAACTCACCAAAACACCCATCTTCAATTCAGACGATATTGAACTGATCACAGAAATGGGAAGAAGCAATGGAGATTTGCTCAAATACTTTTATAAAAATTTTAATTAAATATAGGGAACAGAACCTAGAAAAAATAGGTAAAGAAATTAAAGAAATTAGACAGAAACTACAACCCTACAATGAAGATGGTATCTTACCAACAACTAGATAAAGATTGTTACAAACTGCTGTTTGTAACTGCCCTTTAAATGGAAATTGCCCTGCTTCCTGGATTTTGGAGAAGCCTATTTTGCCAGCCTCCTTCCACATGACTATGGCCCCTGGAATGATTGTGCCCCTGAGGACATATTGACTTTTGTTGGGTGTGTGTGGCCCTTTAAGAACCGTCTGGGGACATATTGTGACTTTGGGTGAACAATGCCCCTTTAAGACTATGTCCCCAGACCTGTGAAATGACTTGTCCCTGGCTTTCTCCCACTTGGTTCAGTTTCATTGTGTGCCATTAAGAGTTAAATTTTGTTCAGCTTCAAGAAACCTATTCTAAATACAAGTCTGCTGGGGATTAGCTCTAATTAGCGTTTAGTGATCAACTTTCCCATTGTCTAATCAGACTAGTATTGATAAGGTGGACTGCATTGTTTTATTGTGTGTAATGTTATCTGCTGAAGTAAATGTTGTGGCCTGTCAAAGGGAGTGTCTCTCTATCTAATATCAAATGTGTGATGGGGGATTTTATGCCTCCCCCTGAGAGTGTCCTGTTTGCAGGTAACCTGAATAAAAGCAGGCTGTGTGCTCCAGCACATCAGACCTATGTTGACCCTCTAACTTGAAGCTTTGACTCATGTTTGTAGGATACAGCTTATAATCACTACAGGGATTGCTATGCTCTTCATACTCCCTTAGCTACAGGGATTGCTACAGAAGGAAGAGGTTCACCTACTGGAGCCTGGTCATAGGTCCAGGGCGCAGAGCAGACGGCGAGATACAGCCCAGCAGCGGTGGTTCATAGAGTCTGCATTACTTATGGTGGCTACGCAGCAGTTATAGTGTCCACGGTGCTGCTGCTCCTTTGGTGAGCGCTAGGAGCATCCTTTTCTACGGTCCAACTTCCAGCCAGCCTGGAGGCAACCGTAACATTTGGCGGCAGCTGTGGGATTGGCGTCCTAGCCGCAAGGAGCAGCACCACAACAGCACTGGTATCGTAGGAGAGATAATAGAGGGCAACGCTAGCCACTGCGCAGCGTCCCTACCTACAGCAGCATGGAGCTGACAAGATACTGGTCAGAACCATGTGAAGAGCACCTCAGCCGGATCCGTCGCTAAGAGGGCGCGGATTTCGTTCCAGAGGTAAAGAGGCGGCTCGGTCCGATATGGTCCAGACCCTGCGCAGGAGGTAGTCAGTCGCATCATCCGGGAATTGGATACGGAGAACAAAGCGGCACGAGCCTTTGAGCGCCAACTGTGGAGTTTGAGGGTATGGACACCTGGTCTCTCTCCCCAGCCGCAGCATGTTCCACAGGGAGAGGAGAGCAGCGACCTCCCTCCCCAGCGGCAGTATACTGTGCAGAGGGAAGAGACAAACCGGTCTCCTTCCCCAACCCCAACCAGAGATACCAGAGGCAGCAGGCCCTCATAGACTGGTCCTGGGAGGACCCCCAGCAGGCAGGTGGAGATGGGGACCGCAGTCTCTCTACCGGCCCTACAGGGATGCTGGGCAGGCGGCCCAGATCCCCAGCGACAGACCCAGCTACAGGGAGGGGAGAGCATCGACCTCCCTCCCCAGCTGGAGTGTGCCTTCCAGGGAGAGGAGACAACCGGTCTCTCTCCCCAGCCGCAGCATGTTTCCACAGGAAGAGGAGAGCATCGACCTCCCTTCCCAACGGCCGCCGGAGTATCAGGAGGAGGAGGTAAGCCAATCTCCCCCTCCCCAGCTAACTCCTAACTTGGGCCCAGGGTTAACAGTGGAGATGTTAACCCCCACTGACCCCCACGTTCCCATTGCCACCGGGCAGGACTATGCCCCCAATTCCCCCAGCAGAAGCGCTGGCACCAGGACAGAGTGCCGCTGGCCTCTGCCCCCCAAGTACCTTCAGCTATTGCCCAGCTGCGCAGGAAGGCCGAGGATGCTACACTTTCATCCTACAACCTGGAACTTACAGGCCAGTACTACGTATTGTGGGGGGCTACTTTGCTGCTAACGATTATTTGTGGGTGGGTTTGCGAGACTAACGGAGGCACTGACCGGCAGAAGGTCAGGTGCCTGGTTAGACTTCCCCCCAAAGGGGAGATGTGTTACAAACTGCTGTTTGTAACTGGCCCTTTAAATGGAAAATTGCCCTGCTTCCCCTGGATTTTGGAGAAGCCTATTTGCCAGCCTCCTTCCACATGACTATGGCCCCTGGAAGATTGTGCCCCTTGAGGACATATTGAATTTGGTTGGGTGGTGTGTGGCCCTTTAAGAACCGTCTGGGGACATATTGTGACTTTGGGTGGAACAATGCCCCTTTAAGACTATGTCCCCAGACCTGTGAAATGACTTGTCCCTGGCTTTCTCCCACTTGGTTCAGTTTCATTGTGTGCCATTAAGAGTTAAATTTGTTCAGCTTCAAGAAACCTATTCTAAATACAAGTCTGCTGGGATTAGCTCTAATTAGGTTTAGTGATCAACTTTCCCATTGTCTAATCAGACTAGTATTGATAAGGTGGACTGCATTGTTTTATTGTGTGTAATGTTATCTGCTGAAGTAAATGTTGTGCCTGTCAAAGGGAGTGTCTCTCTATCTAATATCAAATGTGTGATGGGGGATTTTATGCCTCCCCCTGAGAGTGTCCTGTTTGCATGTAACCTGAATAAAAGCAGGCTGTGTGCTCCAGCACATCAGACCTATGTTGACCCTCTAACTTGAAGCTTTGACTCATGTTTGTAGGATACAGCTTATAATCACTACAGGGATTGCTATGCTCTTCATACTCCCTTAGCTACAGGGGATTGCTACAGAAGGAAGAGGTTCACCTACTGGAGCCTGGTCATAGGTCCAGGGCGCAGAGCAGACGGCGAGATACCAGCCCAGCAGCGGTGGTTCATAGAGTCTGCATTACTTATGGTGGCTACACAGCAGTTTATAGTGTCCACGGTGCTGCTGCTCCTTTGGTGAGCGCTAGGAGCCATCCTTTTCTACGGTCCAACTTCCAGGCAGCCTGGAGGCAACCGTAACAAAGATATTGCAAGCAGAACCTCAGAAATTGGAATATGACACTATTTTAAAGGAAAAAGAAAAAACTTGAAAGAGATATCAATAATAATAAGAAATTGAAGTAGGGGGAAACACACATTAACTCAGAAAGAGACGAATTTGTTGATGCTACAGACACACCAAATATAGAGGTTTTTAGCAATTACAAAAAACAGATTTTTTTCCAGATAGAATAACACACACTAATGATAACATGGAATATCAAAACATACCCAGAGAACAACAGACTCGTTCTAATATAAACAAAGACAAAAGCAATCAGACATTTAGCAATACATCTTCAAAATTGAAACCAGCAAACAAACTACTCATATCACAATAGAAAGCAAAAATCACCATCACTACAAACAGCACCAATCTAACTCTAACTATAACGAGTATTCAGGAAAACAAAACTATAATCATCACTACAATTCACACAATAATTACATTTACCATGATAGGGATTTTTACACTACAAGAGAAAAATAACTACCACCAAGATTTCATTAGACCAAAAGAAACAAGAAACCACAGAAATGACTATGAAGATATTTATCAAGAACCAAATGACCAATGGAGAACAAAAAATCAACAAAATATGAAGCAAGGAAACACACATTTTTTAGGACTCAGAGAAAGAAAAGAGTCCTTTCAGAGACCGTACATCCCCCAAGACTCCGGGTGGAAAACCAGGAAAAGAATTTCCAAGTACAACAGAGATCAACCCCACAAAAAAGAAGAAAAGAAAGTAGGGGGACGAGGATGCAGAGCAGGTAAACAGAAACAAACTAAGAAGAGAAAACTGGCACGTAAGGCAACAATCAGTATAAATTCTGATGAAAATGACCTAGTAAAAATATTCCAACTTGTCAGATAGGATTCTGACTAGGGAAGAAGAAAGTGTGCTTAAAAAAGGCCTCTCCTTCGCTCCCAGTAAAAAACCAGATGCCTTCTCATTATTTGTGGACTGCAATAAATATATAAGAAAACTAACTCTACAACGGTACTTTAAAAGAAAAACATAGACCAAAAAGACACCAGTGAACCAATGACAGATATAAAACCCACCTGAATGAAATTGTACTCCACAAAGCGATATTCCAACGTTGAATCTACTGGAATCACTAGACACAGAGACAATAGCACAACTAGAAACAAACAGAATTGTGAAACACAGCGGGTTCAAACCGAGATCAATATTTTATCCCACTCAGGCCAAGGGGCAATATATCTCACTATTTGAAGACCTAGTACTTAATGATTTAGAGTCAATGTGTAATTCATTCAAATTGGACAACATAAATCTGACAAACAAGGAAGAAAAAACCCTACAGAACCTGAGTAAAAATGAAACACTAGTATTCAGAGAGGCTGATAAAGGCGGTTCTATAGTAATACAAAACAAAGGTGACTATATAAGCGGAAGCAACAGAATACTGTCAGATACAGAGACCTATGAAGTACTACCAAAAGACCCCACTAGTCAATTCACAGATGAATATGCCCAATTACTAAGAAATGCAAAGAAAGAAAAAATCTTGGACGATGATGAATATAAATTCTTATCGACAGACATGATAAAAACCGCAGTAGTATTTTACCACTTACCAAAAGTGCACAAGGACACTAAAAATCCCCCAGGACGTCCAATCATTTCAGGGTATAAACAGTTTAACCAGCAATTTATCAGAATATGTGGATCATTTCCTACAACCCGTGGTTACCAACAATTAAGTCATACCTAAGGGGACACTCCACACCTACTCACAATATTAAAAGGCCTTACGCTGGGACAACAATTATTCATTAGCAACACTGGATGTAACAGCACTGTATACATCAATACCACACAGTAAAGGTATAAATGCAAGTGAACCAAATCTTACATCAGATACCAATATCAAAAAAGAACAAATTTCCTTCATTGGGGAAGCAATCAACTTCATTCTCACCAAAAACTATTTCACATTTGAAAATAAAATCTTCCTCCAGAAATTTTGGCACAGCAATGGGCACCAAGTTTGCGCCTAGCTTTGCCAACATGTATATGGGAGCTTTTGAGGACCAACACGTATGGAAAAACAATACATTTTTGGAAAATATAATCACATGGAAAAGGTTCATTGATGATATTATAATCATCTGGAACGGAGATGAAAAGCATTTTGAAGAATTTGTCAACCACATCATAATAATAATTGGAATCTGAAATTCACTAATACATGGAGTAAGAAGGAAATAAACTTTCTTGATATCACCATATTCATTGAAAATGAACAGATAGAAACAAAAATCTTACACAAAAGAAACCGACACAAATGGCTACCTGCACGCCACTAGCAACCATCACAATAAATGGATCAGTAATATTCCATTCGGCCAGTTCCAACGAATAAAAAGGAAACTGCTCTAGAAATCAGGATTTTGAAGAAACAGCAGGTGTGCTTAAACAAAAACTCTACAACAAAAAATATAATAGGAAAACAGTAGATCAAGCATATGAGAGAGTAAGTAAAATAGATAGAGATAATCTACTTAACCCGAAAAAAACGAAAAAAACAGGAAAATGAAAATAAAAACAAAAACAAAAATAATACAGATATGGATTACACTATCTGTCCTAGATTTATCACCACATACAACAGTGGAGCCAAAAACATTGAAAAAATATTGAATAAACACTGGCACTTACTTATGAAGGACCCTCTCCTAAAGGAATCATTACCGGAGAAACCGAAAATTACATATAAGAAAAACACGAACCTTAAAAACATACTAGCTCCCACTAAACTAAAGTCCAAAAAAGCATCAACTAAGGGAAATTGGCTAGAAACTAAAACTAGAGGTTTTTACAAATGCAATCGGAAGAATTGTGTGGTTGCGAACACATTAGTAAAAACAAGGAAGAAAACAAATGGATCACGGATATTGATGAAAAAAAAAAAATTTGAAATAAGGAGTTTGATGAACTGCAAATCCACATTTGTTGTCTACCAATTAACCCTGTAGCTGTAATAAAATATATATAGGTAGAACGAAAAGAACACTGGAAGACCAGATTTTTAGAACACACGAAAAACATCACCAGTGACAAACCAGAATATGGCATTGGTACTCACTTCGAGGAATTCCACGAAAAAAGTGTGGGATGGGGACTAAAGGTTAAAGCCATTGAACACATCCCATACAGAGTAGGAGAAAATAGGTTACTCCAGTTAAGAAAGAGAGAAACATACTGGATTCACAAATTAAAACCAGGAAACCATATGGCCTAAACACTGATATAGATCTAGCAGCCTTCCTTTAAAACAATAAATAATAATAAATATAAAAATTACACGAGGATTTTAACACAATCTTTATTCATATTTCTATTCCCTATTGATTAAATATTGTATAAACATATATATACATATCCCTACATTTTTTCTGCTAATAATATTTTAGCTTATCTAATATATATATTTTTCCTTCAATTTTCATACTACACAAGTTTTAATATTTATATATAATGAAAAAATTTTATATAAAAAACTTTTTTAAAATTTTTTTGAATAAATTTTTTATCATCTTCGTATTATTCCAAATATCCCCATTTTCCAAAACTATCTGATTGTCCACTGTTTGCATTTTAATCTATTTTATATTCCCATCTCTTTTTTCTTTAGTTTTTTGACATCCGATATCCTAATTACCGTGTATATACACAAAAAATACCGAAATTACACATCGGATCAATTAGACCAATATACACCTCCCCCTTTTTTGTACTTAATAGCTTGAGGCTATATAAGAGTACCCAGGATGCGACTAGATTCACTAGCCTCTGATGATAGTGAGCTGATACGCTCACGAAACGCGTAAGGCCACGTGACGCAGTTCGTGACGTCACTTCCGGAATTCCGAATTACTAACAGAGACCGAGCTGCACCGGGCAGCGTTGGTGGTCTCAACTACTTTTTCCTGACATCCTTTTTTAGAAATTCTTGGAACCCCACATTGGGCACACTCCCTCAGCTTTATTTTTAAAGTAAGTTATTTCTGCCACTTGTCGGCACCTTACTCGCTCCGTGGCTACCCATTTACCACATTATTATTAGCGTTTTATGTATTTTACCCATTTTTACCCTTTTTCCTATACTCTTCCCCTTTTTTACATATGTTTTTAAAACAAGTCACATATATATATATATTTTTTTAATAGTATATCAATAAATTATATTGTTTTTAATTTCTTATTCACGCAGATATATATATATATTTTTCAAAATGTTATGTTTTTTGTGTATCAGCTTATAATAAACAGGAACTTCCTTCCTCTTTACCCTCTGTCCACAAATACAGTGTGGTAAGAATTAGAGGTTCCCACAAGCAGTCTCCGGTTGTTATTAGGAGATATCAATATACACATTGATATCCCTTTGGGGCACATATTTGTTTTGTGTCCTATCCTTGGATTTTGGTGTTTTATACACACCATCCATTTCCATTCGTCGTTGATTGCTGGTCCCCTGTGATCTAACAGGGTGAGCATTATATTATTGTCTTTAATCACCTTTCATTACCCGCATTCATCTGGGAAAAATTTCCCATTTTTGTTTTCCTCTCTCCCATTTCTTGCCTGTGAGGAACATCTTCTGCAAGCGCTATTAGAAAACACTCTCTATCACAAGTCTCACAATTTTAGTCTGATTCAGGAGGAATTAGACACACTAATAGCAGCAGGCACTGGACATCCTCTAAGGGCATTTAACTACTACACTACTATTACTCTTGTTGTGGCGCAACTACCTAAAACCCTCACCCTACTTCTATATATATATATATATATATAATATACAGGGAGTGCCGAATTATTAGGCAAATGAGTATTTTGACCACATCATCCTCTTTATGCATGTTGTCATACTCCAAGCTGTATAGGCTCGAAAGCCTACTACCAATTAAGCATATTAGGTGATGTGCATCTCTGTAATGAGAAGGGGTGTGGTCTAATGACATCAACACCCTATATCAGGTGTGCATAATTATTAGGCAACTTCCTTTCCTTTGGCAAAATGGGTCAAAAGAAGGACTTGACAGGCTCAGAAAAGTAAAAAATAGTGAGATATCTTGCAGAGGGATGCAGCACTCTTAAAATTGCAAAGCTTCTGAGCCTGTATCATCGAACAATCAAGCGTTTCATTCAAAATAGTCCAACCAGCGGTTGCAAGAAATCGTCGGGTGTGAAAAACCAAGGCGCAAAATAACTGCCCATGAACTGAGAAAAGTCAAGCGTGCAGCTGCCAAGATGCCACCTTGCCACCAGTTTGGCCATATTTCAGAGCTGCAACATCACTGGAGTGCCCAAAAGCACAAGGTGTGCCAATACTCTCAGAGACATGGCCAAGGTTAAGAAAGGCTGAAAGACGACCACCACTCGACAAGACACACAAGCTGAAACGTCAAGACTGGGCCAAGAAATATCTCAAGACTGATTTTTTCTAAGGTTGTTATGGACTGATGAAATGAGAGTGAGTCTTGATGGGCCAGATAGATGGGCCGTGGCTGGATTGGTAAAGGGCAGAGAGCTCCAGTCCGACTCAGACGCCAGCAAGGTGGAGGTGGAGTACTGGTTTGGGCTGGTATCATCAAAGATGAGCTTGTGGGGCCTTTTCAGGTTGAGAATGGAGTCAAGCTCAACTCCCAGTCCTACTGCCAGTTTCTGGAAGACACCTTCTTCAAGCAGTGGTACAGGAAGAAGTCTGCATCCTTCAAGAAAAACATGATTTTCATGCAGGACAATGCTCCATCACACGCGTCCAAGTACTCCACAGCGTGGCTGGCAAGAAAGGGTATAAAAGAAGAAAATCTAATGACATGGCCTCCTTGTTCACCTGATCTGAACCCCATTGAGAACCTGTGGTCCATCATCAAATGTGAGATTTACAAGGAGGGAAAACAGTACACCTCTCTGAACAGTGTCTGGGAGGCTGTGGTTGCTGCTGCACGCATTGTTGATGGTGAACAGATCAAAACACTGACAGAATCCATGGATGGCAGGCTTTTGAGTGTCCTTGCAAAGAAAGGTGGCTATATTGGTCACTGATTTGTTTTTGTTTTGTTTTTGAATGTCAGAAATGTATATTTGTGAATGTTGAGATGTTATATTGGTTTCACTGGTAAAAATAAATAATTGAAATGGGTATATATTTGTTTTTTGTTAAGTTGCCTAATAATTATGCACAGTAATAGTCACCTGCACACACAGATATCCCCCTAAAATAGCTATAACTAAAAACAAACTAAAAACTACTTCCAAAACTATTCAGCTTTGATATTAATGAGTTTTTTGGGTTCATTGAGAACATGGTTGTTGTTCAATAATAAAATTAATCCTCAAAAATACAACTTGCCTAATAATTCTGCACTCCCTGTATATATATATATATATATATATATATATATATATATATATATATATATATATATATATATATATATATATACCTGTCTATATCTATATATACCATATATTTTTGGTGGTTTGTATATAGTTTTATACACCAAATGGGTTATAAAAGTTAGGAGAGAAACTAAACTGTATTTCAGTTTGTATATGGTATAGAGCACAATTATCATCAACTTTAGCTTTCATTCTTCTGAAATGACAATAAAATGGCAATTGTGAGATTGAGGATTATGTTTCCATTTACAAAATGTGTCATGTAAGCATTTGATAGCTATTTATCACAAGGGCGGTACAATATAACAGCAACAGTCTGGAGTGTACTTTCATTACTTTACCTGCAAATTTATACTGCAGTGCCTCACCATTAACCCTTTCTTTTACGTTTCTTAATTGTACAGCTCTAACTCCCCCCACACATTTTCTTCTATGGCTATATCTATATCTATAGATGCTTTGGTAGAATGCAAAAGTGCTGGAGCATGCCTAGAAGTTGTGAGCTCAGTTGAAATAAAATACCTATGTCTAAACACTGATAATGGGGGGAGCAGACTGCTCCAGACAGCATGGCTATGTAAGTATTTTTGCTTATTTTTAATACTTGCCAGCAATTTTTAAACTTTTTTTTTATGCAAACTATTTTTTACTTATTTGCCTTTTTATGATATGCACAGATCTCAACCTGTTTTATGGCACTTTAATAACAAGTTAACTCTTTGTAGATATTTTTTGCTGTTTTTTTAAGAAACAAACTCAGTAATTATTTTTCAATAATTATTTAAAGAGACATTAACCTTAAGTAAAAAAAGAGTATGTGTCTTAAGCAGTATCATTTAAGCATACTTTTTGGTTTTGCAAAATATAAAATAAACTTTCAAACTAGAGTTGTTTAAATTCATACTAAAATTGAAAGGAAGTGCGTTTCCATAAATATAATTACTCATTTTTTAATAAGGACAATTCCCACAGCTCTCCTGGTCAACGTGGAAACATTACACAAGCATAAAAGCAAAAAAATAAATATTATTTTTTTTCCCCAGAAAAGGAACATCAGTTTTTCAAATAACAAAAACTGTAAATTTCAGTTGTAGATGAGCAAACTTAAAAGGCCTTTTAACACTCTGAGATTGTTATGTAAAATGTTTAACTATGTATAATAAAAAAAACTTTGCAATATACTTTCATTGTTTATTTTGTCCCCTTTTCCTGTAATTTAAATGTAAACATTGGGATATGCCCAATACTTCATAGATACTGAAGCTTTTTAATTATATTTCTTCTGTATTTAAACAACTAGGGCGCAATCCGATATACAGCGTAGTTTGCGGCACAAGCGAGGGAACCCCCGCCGCCCGTAGTTTCAGCTCGCAACTCGAGCTATTCAATATACCCCGCCGGCAATTGCTAAAGTGCGGTAAGTCGGATAAACTAGCGATGTCCAGAAATCTGCATAAGTACAAATTTCTGGAGTCGCCAGGGACTTACGGCACTTTAGAAACTGCCGGCGCCTACAAAAACTGACTAAAGTATTAAATCTCCCGTACTGTCTAACACGCCTCCCAAACATAGCCCGACACGTATACCCCTCTATCCGCTATCCCCCCTCACTCTCCTAATAATAAATGTATTAACCCCTAAACCGCCGCTCCTGGACCCCGCCGCACCTAATAAAGTTATTAACCCCTAAACCGCCGCTCCCGGACCCCGCCGCCACCTACATTAACTACCCCCTATTGTGAGCTCCTTACTCCACCGCCACCTACATTACCTACCCCCTAATGTGAGCCCCTTACTCCGCCGCCACCTACATTACCTACCCCCTAATGTGAGCTCCTTACACCGCCGCCACCTACATTACCTACCCCCTAATGTGAGCTCCTACCCCGCCGCCAGTTATATTAAAAATATTAACCCCTAATTTAATCCCCCTACACCGCCTCCAGCTATATTAAATACATTAACCCCTAATCTAATCCCCCTACACCGCCACCACCTATATTAACCCTAATTATATTAGGGTTAATATAGTTATTATATTATATATATTAACTATATTAACCCTAATTATATTACGGTTAATATAGTTATTATTATATATATATATATATATATATATATATATATATAAACTATATTAACCCTATCTAACTCTAACACCCCTAACTTAATTATTATTATTAAAATAAATCTAAATAATATTAATAATATTAACTAAATTATTCCTATTTAAATCTAAATACTTACCTATAAAATAAACCCTAATATAGCTACAATATAATTAATAATTACATTGTAGCTATTTTAGGATTTATATTTATTTTACAGGTAACTTGGTATTTATTTTAACTAGGTACAATAGCTATTAAATAGTTAATAACTATTTAATAGCTACCTAGTTAAAATAATTACCAATTTACCTGTAAAATAAATCCTAACCTAAGTTACAAATACAACTACACTATCAATAAATTAAATAAACTACAAATATCTAAACTAAAATACAATTAAATACACTAAACTAAATTACAAAAAAACAAACACTAAATTACAAAAAATAAAAGATTACAAGAATTTTAAGCTACTTACACCTAATCTAAGCCCCCTAATAAAATAATAAAGCCCCCCAAAATAAAAAAATGCCCTACCCTATTCTAAATTAAAAAGTAACCAGCTCTCTTACCAGCCCTTAAAAGGGCTTTTTGCGGGGCATTGCCCCAAAGAAATTAGCTCTTTTGCCTGTAAAAAAACAACACAATACCACCCCCCAACATTACAACCCACCACCCACATACCCCTACTCTAAACCCACCCAAACCCCCCTTAAAAAAACCTAACACTAACCTCCAGAAGATCTCCCTACCTTGAGTCGTCTTCACCCAGCCGGGCCGAACTCTTCATCCAGATGTGGTCCTCCATCCCGGCGATGTCTTCATCCAAGCGGCAAAGAAGAGGTCTTCCATCCCGGCGATGTCTTCATCCAAGCGGTAAGAAGAAGTCCTCCATCGGGGCGAAGTCTTCCTCCAAGCGGCATCTTCAATCTTCTTTCTTATTTCTTCCGGCTTCTTCCGACCTCCTACGTGGAACATCCAGCTGGCCCAACGACTGAACAACGAATGAAGTATCCTTTAAATGACGTCATCCAAGATGGTGTCCCTCGAATTCTGATTGGCTGATAGGATTCTATCAGCCAATCGAAATTAAGGTAAGAAAATCTGATTGGCTGATTCAATCAGCCAATCAGATTGAGCTCGCATTCTATTGACTTACTACGCCTGCAATTTGTGGCGAGGTGAATATGGAGTAAGATTTCTCCATTGCGGGCGACGATTTATATCGGATCGGGCCCCAGATGTGTAATTAAAAATACATCTACACACTAGGCTAATCTTTGTTTTTAATGCAGTACATAATTGTATCCAGCATTTATTTTGTATTTGATGATTCTTTAATATTATATATATATATATATATATATATATATATATATATATATATATATATATATATATATATATATACTAGATAAAGGATTGCAAATAAGTCAAACAAACTTTAATGTAACATTTTTTGGGATCTAGTCCCCTTCGTCAGCATACAGCAGTGAATAAACGCAAGTCATTTATAGTGATGTGCAAACAAACTTAGCTCTTACCAAACGGTGCCAAACTCTTGTAAATGGACGCATCTTGCATTGCACTGAATTACCAAAACCGGAAGTATAGTATCGTTACTTCCGGCCGTGTGTATCGTATCAATGTTCAAATGTCAAAAAATATTATTACGACCTATCGTGCAAATTGAAAAACAGTACATGCATAGAAAAATACAGGTAAAGCCATAATATTCTCCATAGTGTACACAGAAAAAGAGGGGAATACCCGATATCTTGGCAACCCAATATACAGATGGTTGCCATGGATACGGCTACTCAACAGTCTGTCACTTCACATAGAGAAACTGCCTATAGTGATTATACATAAGTGTAACCTATATACATGTGAAATACTACACTGATTTGTTATAAAAAAGGAATAGCAATCCTGGACAGAGGCTCTAAATTACATGAAACATCCTATTTACCATAAGAGATAAAAAATAATAAAGGAAGTTAAGGCTATATCGTATCATTGTGTGGCATAATTAGTATTCTTCACTGCAACCATTTGGATATAAAGTACAGATCATATCGCCAAAATGTAGTGACCTAATTGGTCTGACAAGCCTAGAACATAAGTCTATTGGCTAGTTTAGACAGAATATATATGTAGAGAATAGTGTGTCTCAGATAGACCCTGTGGAAAAGTACCCAACATAACGTGATCACAGTACCGGGCCACTATTTATCTCACCAGTATCTATTCCCACTATACAAACATCTTCAAACAATATTCTGTGCATATCTTAATCCCCTCAGGCATTAGTCCTAGGGGAAATAGCATATAACCACATGTCCATGCAACTATATAGTGGATCCCCACTCATACAGTATAGTCCACCAATATAGAACTACTCAATAGAAAACTCCAAGAGCATGTGTTAGGTGGGTGTCAACCAAAAGTTGCAAGACTTCCACACAGTAAGAGGGATACTGGATGCTCCCGCTACTATGTGCTGTGGGCATAGAGAGAACAGTGACACCAACAAGTGATATCCCTGTTCACTCAACACCTAAACAGAGTAATTGCAACCCAGGGATGCACCCCAAGTATGTATCACGCAAATCGGAACTATAGGAATACCTTAAAGTCTGGTGTTGTATTGAGTCCACCCAGGTATATTGTATCCAACCGGTAGATCCATTGAGCCTCACGCATCAACAGCATCTTATTTCGAACTCCCCCTCTCTCCAGGGTGGGAACATGATCAATAAGAATGTATCTGATAGAAGAGATGCAATGTCCTTCTCTTGCACAGTGCCTTGCTATGGGTTGATTCGAATCCCCCCGTTGTAGTGCCGTTCTAATGGTGTGCCTGTGATTGGCCATTCGTTCCCTTAAAGTTCCAGACGTCTTTCCCACATAGAAACTGGAACATGGGCAAAACAATAAGTACACTACGTGAGTGGTAGTACATGTTATCAAATGTCTGATGACAAAATTTTGGTTGGTATGTGGGTGGTGAAAAGATTTGGTGTTAATTAAAAGCATAACATGTGGTGCAACCTAAACAGCGATATGATCCTTTAATGTTGCTCCTTGTGCCAGTGGTATAACTCCGTTTAGGGTCTATCTTTATTAGTAAATCTTTCAGATTGGTACCTCTTTTGTAGCCTACCATAGGCTCAAGGTTAGAGGCAAAAGACAATCTTGGATCAGATTACACGATGTGTCAATGAGACCGAAGTATCTGTCCTGTTTTTCTGGGGCCTGGTGTTAAACGTGGTGGACCATGATCAATTTATCTGTGATGCATTCCTGGGTGTACTTTGGATTAAGTCCGACTGTGTCAGTAGAGATATTTCATCAAACATTTTCCCTTAACCAGACTTGTTTTATAACCTCTTTCTATGAATTTGTCACCCACTCGGCAGCTGAGAAACCACCCTGTCACTATGTCTGAATTATTGCACATCGTTCTAATCAATTGGGATTTCTACAATGCCTTTCAGTAAAGCGTGGGGGGGTGCAGCTATCCGCCCCTAAGTAATGAATATGGTAAGTGGGTTTGTTATATACAAGGTTGTGCCTAACACAATGGATAGGCAACCCCCAGGGCGGAGTATAGTTCTGATTTGCAGTCTTTGTTACAGCCGAGTAGCCAAGTATGTGGATATTTTACTTCAACCTGTGGTCAGGAACACTCGGTCCTTTATTTTTGGACACTATCGACTTTATCAGACAATTACAGAAGGAACCCCCCCCACTATACAACAGGGTGACATCTTGGTCACCCCCTGGATGTTAATAGTTATCATTCCCCCACGGTATGGGATTGAGTGCTATCAAAGAACATCTCATGGGCAATCCTCCTGTATGAGGGACGCCAGTGGAGTATGTTTTATCTCTCATTGAGTTTTTGCCTACATAAGAATTATTTTCGTTTTGAAAATAGTTTTATTTGCAGACTGCCAGTACAGCTATGGGTTCCTCCATGGCCCCCTCATAGGCCAATACTTTTATGTCACAGTTTGAGAAATTATATCTATGGGGTAAGTGTGATGAATCCATCATTTGCTACCATAGATACATTGATGACATTTTTTTGGTGTGGCGTGGGGGTCTGGAGGATCTCCACAGCTGGCTTCATCAATTTAACAGTACAGATACATCTGTTAGATTTAAGTTGACCTTTCATGAGCACACTATAAACTTTTTAGATCTTAGCATCTATAAGGAAACACAACGGTTAGGCACAACCTTGTATAACAAACCCACTGACCATAATTCATTACTTAGGGCAGATAGCTGCCACCCCCCCCTGCTTTACTGAAAGGCATTGTAAAATCCCAATTGATTAGAATGATGCGCAATAATTCAGACACAGTGACAGGGGTTTCTCATCTGTCTGGAGTGGGTGACAAATTCATAGAAAGACATTATAAACCAAGTCTGGTTAAGGAAATGATCGATGAAGTATCTCTACCGACACAATAAGACTTTATCCAAAGTAAACTCAGGAATGCATCCACAGATAAATTGATCATGGCCACCACATTTACACCAGGCACCAGAAAAACAGGACAGATACTTCGGTCTCATTGGCCCATTTTGTCCTCTGATCCAAGATTGTCTTTTGCCTCTAACCTCAAGCCCATGGTAGGCTACAAAAGAGTAGTGATGTCGCGAACTGTTTGCCGGGGAACAGTTCCCTGCGAACATAGCTTGTTCGCGTTCGCCGCTGCGGGCGAACATATGCGATGTTCGATCCGCCCCCTATGTGTCATCATTGAGGAAACTTTGACCCTGTATCTCACAGCCTTCTGACACATTTGAGCCAATCAGCAGCAGGCACTCCCTCACAGACCCTCCCAGCTCCTTGGCAGCAGCCATTTTAGATTCATTACGATCTTGCTTTCTTAGTGAGAGGAGCTTTAGAGTTGCTGCTGCTGACATTATAGGGAAATAGATAGCTAGGCTAGTGTATTTAGTGTCCACTACAGTCCTGAAGGACTCATCTAATCTCTGCTGTAAGGACAGCACCCCAAAAAGCCCTTTTTAGGGCTATAACTTCAGTTGTTTCTTTTTTTTTTTTTTTTTTGTAATTTTATTTGCATTTGCCTGGCTTTCAGCCTGTGTGTGAGGCTCACAGCATATACTGTGATTAGTGCCACCACTGATATCTGCTTAACATTAGTGTAAATTTAACCAACAATACTTTTAAATCATTTTGCTAGTGTAATCTAATTTCATTTTCTATCAGGCCTGTGTGTTTCTGACTTACACAGCATACTGTGGTTAATTGCTGCCCTACCTAGCAGCCACCACTCATATCTGCTTAACATTATTTTAAATTAAAAAAAAAATGTTTAAATCATTTTGCTAGTGTAATCTAATTTAATTTTCTATCAGGCCTGTGTGTTTCTGACTTACACAGCATACTGTGGTTAATTGCTGCCCTACCTAGCAGCCACCACTCATATCTGTTTAACATTATTTTAAATTTTAAAAAAAAACTTTTAAATCATTTTGCTAGTGTAATCTAATTTCATTTCTATCAGGCCTGTGTGTTTCTGGCTTACACCAGCATCGCTGTGGTTAATTGCTGTCCTAGCAGCAGCCAGCCACCACTCATATACTGCTTAACATCTATTTTAAATTTTTTAAAAAACTTTTTAAATCATTTTTCTAGTGTAATCTAATTTCATTTTCTATCAGGCCTGTGTGTTTCTGATTTACACAGCACTTACTGTGGTTAATTGCTCGCCCTACCTAGCAGCCACCACTCATATCTGTTTGACACTTATTTTAAATTTTAAAAAAACACTTTTAAATCATTTTGCATTAGTGTAATCTAATTTTCATTTTCTATCAGGCCCCTGTGTGTTTCCTGGCTTACACAGCATACTGTGGTTAATTGCTGTCCTAGCAGCAGCCAGCCACCGACTCCATATCTGCTTAACATTATTTTGAATTTTTAAAAAAAACTTTTTAAATAAATTCTTGCTAGTGTAATCTAATTTCATTTTCTATCAGGCCTGTGTGTTTCCTGGCTTACACAGCATACTGTGGTTAATTGCCTGCCGCTACCTAGCAGCCACCACTCATATCTGTTTTAAATTATTATTTAAAATTAAAAAAAAAACTTTTAAATCATTTTGCTAGTGTAATCTAATTTCATTTTCTATCAGGCCTTTGTGTTTCTGGCTTACACAAGCATACTGTGGTTAATTGCGTCCTAGCAGCAGCCAGCCACCACTCATATCTGCTTTACATTATTTTATATTTTTTTTAAAAAAACATTTAAATCATTTTGCTAGTGTAATCTAATTTCATTTTTCTTTAGGGCCCTGTGTGTTTCTGGCTTACACAGCTTACTGTGGTTAATTGCTGCCCTAGCAGCCACGACTCATATCTGCTTAACATTATTTTAAATTTAAAAAAAAAACTTTTTAAATCATTTTGCTAGTTTAATCTAATTTCATTTTCCTATCAGGCCTGTGTGTTTCTGGGCTTACACAGCATACTGTGGTTAATTGCTGTCCTAGCAGCAGCCAGCCCGCCACCACTCATATCTGCTTAACATTATTATAAAATTATCAAAAAAAAACTTTTAAATCATTTTGCTAGTGTAATCTAATTTCATTTTCCTATCAGGCCTGTGTTTCTTGGCTTACACAGCATACTGTGGTTAATTGCTGCCCTCGCAGCCACGACTCATATCTGCTTAACAATATTTTAAAAAATTTAAAAAAAAAAACTTTTAAATAATTGTTGCTAGTGTAATCTAATTTCATTTTCCACAGGCCTGTGTGTTTCTGGCCACAGCCATCATATAGTGTGATTAATAGCCTCTTTTTTTCGCACCACTTTATATCTGGGTGTAACATTAGCTGGTAAATTTTTAAAAAATTTTTTTTTTTACATCAGTCTGCTATTGTTATTTAAGTTAGATGCCAGGCCAGCCTGGGCTGCCATTAGTGCCAAGCCTGTGAGTAGCAGGCTGCCAGCATATACTGTGCCTACTTCCATCCTCAGTGCCAGTCCACCAATCCTATCTGGCTGTAACATTAGTTTAAATTTTGTAAAAAAAATATTTTACATCAGTCTTCTAGTGTTATTTTAATTTTAGTTTACAGGCCAGCCTGCCACTTAGTGCCAGCCTGTGTGTCAGGCTGCCAGCACATACTCGTGCTAGTTCTATCCTGAGTGCCATCACTCCTATCTGTTGTAACATTAGTGTAACGTTTTTTTAACACACAACTGGTTACATCAGTCTGCTATTGTTATTTAATTGTAGTATGCCTCTCTGCCAGCGTGTGTGCCAGGCCCACCTTGCCAACTAGTGCCACCAATCATATTTGTTATAAACAGTAGTGTAAATATTTTAAAAAAAATATTTTTTGACTGTGAAAGATCAGTCTGCCTAGTGTAATCCCTAATTGCAGTTGCCTGCCTGCCAGCGGTGTTGTGCCCTAGGCCCACTTGCTGCCAACCTATTGCCACCAATCATATTTGTTATTAACAGTATTGTAAATTATTTAAAATCAAAAACTTTTTTGACTGTGAATCATCAGTCTGCTAGTGCCCATTGAATTGCAGTTGCCTGCCCTGCCAGGCCTGTGTGTCAGGCCCACTTGCCAACTAGTTACACCAATCATATTTGTTCTAACAAGTATTGTAAATATTTAAAATAAAAAATATTAGACTGTGAATCATCAGTCTGATTAGTGCAATTGAATTGCAGTTTCCTGCTGCCAGCAGTGTGTGCCAGGCCCACTAGCCAACTAGTGCCACCCCAATCATATTTGTTTAACAGTATTGAAAATATTTATAATCAAAACTTTTTTGACAGTGAATCTCTCAGTCTGCTACTAGTGCCATTGAATTGCCAGTTGCCTCGGCCCCCCTGCCAGCGTGTGTGCCAGGCCCATTTGCCAACAAGTTACACCCAATCATATTTGTTCTAACAGTAATTGTAATATTTAAAATAAAAAATTCTTAGACTGTGAATCATCAGTCTGCTAGTGCAATTGAATTGCAGGTTTCCTGCCTGCCAGCGTTACCATGGGTCCCAGACCGTGTGTCTTGTTGTTATAACTTTGTCAGGGTAATCATGCAGGCCATATAGACCTCCCCCGATAGGGGGAGTAACTGGGATTAAATTGCTAAGAATAGTTAATACTTAACACAACCATAGTTGCCATGGGTCCCAGACTGCATGTTTTGTTGTTATACTTTGTCAGGGGTAATCATGCAGGCCATACAGACCTCCACCGAAAGGGGGAGTAAGAGGAATTTAAAACTGCTAAGAAAAGTACTACTTAACACAACCTAGTTACCATGGGTCCGCAGACATTGTGTCCCTTGTTGTTATACCTATGTCAGCGGTAATCATGCAGGCCCATCTAGACCTCCCCCGATAGGGGGAGTTACAGGGATTAAAGTGCTAAGAATAGTACTACTTAACACAACCTAGTTACCATGGGTCCCAGACACGCATGTTTTTATTATTATACTTTTTCAGGGTTAATTATATATCTATCAAATCTATCTATTGATCTTCTATCGATTCTATCTAACTATCAATCTATGTATATCTATCTATCAAATCTATCTATCTCATGTCCGGACTGTTTTGAGACAGCCACTTGTGTTTTTGACAAATTTGAAGTAGGAGGACAGACCAATCATCTTCTTCCATCTCCCTGTTCCAAAAATGCAGGCCATATAGACCTCCCCCGATAGGGGGAATAACAGGTAGTAGTAAACTGCTAAGAATATTACTACTTAACACACCACGGGTCCCAGACCGCATGTCTTATTGTTATACTCTGTCAGGGAAATTATATATCTTTCAAATCTATCTATTTATCTATCAAATCTATCTAACTATCAATCGTATCTATCAAATGTATATTGCATCTATTGATCGATGTAATTCGTATCTAAAAAATGTATATTGCATCTTTTGATCGATGTAATTCGTATCTATCAAATGTATATTGCATCTTTTGATCGATAACATTCGTATCTATCAAATGGATATTGCATCTATTGATCTATGTAATTCGTATCTATCAAATGTTTATTACATCTATTGATCTATGTAATTTGTATCGATCATATGTATATTGAATCTATTGAGCTATGTAATCTATGTATCTATCTATCAAATCTATCTATCTCGTGGTTGTGCAAATGGACTGTTTGCGGTTGTTTGCGGTGCGTTACACTTGGAGTTTGGTCTGTCACTGTGAAGCGGGCGTAACCCTTACACTACCTGATCGATACGACATCATAACTGATGTTTTAAAGCATGTTATTGCAAACAATTTATTTATGTTAGGTGATTTAGGCCCTTTATGGGTTAAAAGCAGACTCTGCATCAACTATGTAATTTTCCATGGGAGTTTTGACATGGATCCCCCTCCAGCATGCCACAGTCCAGGTGTTAGTACCCTTGAAACAACTTTTCCATCACTATTGTGGCCAGAAAGAGTCCTTGTGGGTTTTAAAGTTCGCCTGCCTATTGAAGTCAATGGCGGTTTGCGCGGTTCGCGAACAATAGCGGAAGTTCGAGTCCGCCGTTCGCGAACCGAAATTTTTAAGTTCACGACATCACTACAAAAGAGGTACCAATCTGAAAGATTTACTAGTAAAGACAGACCCTAAACAGAGTTACACCACTGGCACAAGGAGCAACATTAAAGGATCATATCGCTGTTTAGGTTGCACCACATGTAATGGTTTAATTAACCCCAAATCTTTTCACCACCCACATACCAACCAAAATTCATCAGATATTTGATAACATGTACTATCACTCACGTAGTGTACTTATTGTTTTGCCCATCTTCCAGTTTCTATGTGGGAAAGACGTCTGGAACTTTAAGGGAACGAATGGCCTATCACAGGCACGCCATTAGAACGGCACTACAACGGGGGGATTTGGATCAACCCGTAGCAAGGCACTGTGCAAGAGAAGGCCATTCCATCTCCTCTATCAGATACATTCTTATTGATGATGTTCCCACCCTGGAGAGAGGGGGAGATCGAAATAAGATGCTGTTGATGCGTGAGGTGCAATGCATCTACCGGTTGGGTACAATATACCCGGGTGGACTGAATACAACACCAGACTTTAAGGTATTCCTATAGTTCCGATTTGCGTGATACATACTTGGGGTGCATCCCTGGGTTGCAGTGACTCTGTTTAGGTGCTGAGTGTACAGGGATCTCATAGCACATAGTAGCAGGAGCATCCAGTATCCCTCTTACTGTGTGGAATTCTTGCAACTTTTGGTGGACACCCACCTTACACACGCTCTCAGAGTTTGCTATTGAGGATACCAGTAGTTCTATATTGGTGGACTATACTGTATGAGTGGGGATCCACTATATAGTTGCATGGACATGTGGATATATGCTATTTCCCCTAGGACTAATGCCTGAGGGGATTAAGATATGCACCGAATATTGTTTGAGGATGTTGTATAGTGGGAATAGATACTGTTGAGATAAATAGTGGCCCGGTACTGTGATCACGTTATGTTGGGTACTATTCCACAGGGTCTATCTGAGACATACTATTCTCTACATATATATTCTGTCTAAACTAGTTAATAGACTTTTGTTCTAGGCTTGTCAGACCAGTTAGGTCACTACATTTTGGTGATATGGTCTGTACTTTATATCCAAATGGTTGCAGTGAAGGATACTAATTATGCCACACAATGATATGATATAGCCTTAACTTCCTTTATTATATTTTAATTTAATTTTTTTTTTTTTTTTATATCTAGTATGGCACCAGGAACAGGGCCTAATTCTAATACACAACATGTATCTCTTATGTTTCATGTAATTTAGAGCCTCTGTCCAGGATTGCTATTCCTTTTTTTATAACAAATCAGTGTAGTATTTCACATGTATATAGGTTTACACTATGTATAATAACTATAGGCATTTCTCTATGTGAAGTGGACAGACTGTTGAGTAGTCGTATCCATGGCAACCGTCTGTATATTGGGTTGACAAGATATCGAGTATTCCCCTCTTTTTCTGTGTACACTATGGAGAATATTATGGCTTTACCTGTATTTTCTATGCATGTACTGTTTTCAATTTGCACGATAGGTCGTAATAATATTTTTTGACATTTGCAACATTGATACGATACGCAACGGGCCGGAAGTAACAATACATATACTTCCGGGTTTTGGTAATTCAGTGCAATGCAAGATGCGTCATTTACAAGAGTATTGGCACCCGTTTGGTAAGAGCTAAGTTTGTTTGCACATCACTATAAATGGACTTGGTGTTTATTCACTGCTGTATGCTGACGAAGGGGGACTAGATCCCCAAAAAAGCGCTACATTAAAGTTTGTTAGACTTATTTTCAAAAAAGACCTGCAATCCTTTATCTAGTATATCTCATAGCATCATTGCACCCAGGCAGTTGAACAAGGTGGGCTGAGCTGAAGTTTAAAGTAGATAGAAACAGGCCTTATAATATAGCACAAGTGGGCTACCCCCTAGAAATACGGGAGTAGTTCCAGGTTACACCCAAGGGAAAATAATAAGGTAGATAATAGGGAGCGCTAAAAAAAGCTGCTCTAATGGTAGAGGTTAGGATAATAATATGGGATATCTAATTATGCATAAATGTGTTTGTGAATATGTGATGATTCAAGTGTTAATAAGTGAAAATATAGTGCAATATATAACAAATGTTGAATGATTAATATTTAATGTACAAAAACACACTAACAAATGAAATTACCACCTGGTGGTTAAACTAATTAAAAACTTCAAATATTAAAATAAAATTCATCTGAAATACAATATAAAATAGACTATGTAGTAGACTCTTCCGAGTTAACTCTTATGAATGATTCCGGAAGGTTATAAAAATTCCAATGCTATAAAAAGTTCAGTTCATATCAGAGTTGAGCCGAATAAAACACAGTTCAGAAAATACCTCTATTTTGGGAAGGCTGAAGTTTAGTTATATATATTATATATATATATATATATATACTGTATATATATATATATACTATATATATATAATATATGAATATATATATATATACTATATATATATATATATATATATATATAATTAGCCGGTAGCCCAGCAATCCAACCTTCAGTGTTGTACTCACTACCTGAGTGCTATCCTTTATAAGTGTATTTAGAAACTTTTTTCTCTTGGGAGGGCACTCACAGAATTTTTTTCTTGAAAATTAAAATAATCTTATTTTCCAAATGGGTAAAAGTAAATATTTTGGATTGTCGATGTTTCGGCCCCAATTTGGGCCTTTTCAAGATAAAATATGTTCTATAAAAATACAAAAATACACAATTGGTATACATATAATACAAACCATATATACTAGAAAATGAAATGCATACAATACAACACATCCCTCCCCAGAGAACTAAACTAATACAGGTGGCCCTCGGTTTACGCCGGTTCAATTGCGCCGTTTCAGAATAACAACCTTTTTTTTTCAGTCATGGGACTGCTATTGAAATGCATTAAAAATCAGTGCACTAATTAAAATAGCCAGTAGGTGGAGCTGTCCGCTTGTGTTTAGCAAAGTTAAGCTAGTTAACAGCCTGAAATGATCTGTGTACACAGATCAGACAAGACCTATCAAGCAAGATCTAGCAGCCACTTCCCTATTATCTTCCTGTCCAACTGCTTGAGATGAGGGTGCCTAACTGCTTATTAATCACTGCAGATTGAAATGCATAGAATAGGTGCAGAACCAATATTATCTAACATGCTAACAATGCAGAGAACTGATTGCAGAAAAATGCAAGTAAAAAAAGTTTTTGTTTATTAAACTTAGTTTGATGATGATGCAATCTGTTGTGTAATTATTTTATTAGGTGATGTTTAGCAAATGTTTTTGTTCATTAAACTTAGTTTAATGATGATACAATCTATATTATTAGGTTTATAATGCTGTTTAGCATTTAAAGTCTTCATTTCAAACCTTAAAAAATAATGTATTAGGTGTTACTTATGACAATTTGAGAGGGGCCTAGAACCTAACTCCCTCACTTCCCAATTTCAAATTCAATTTACAACAGTTTTTGATTTACAACCATTCCTCCTGGAACCTAACCCCGGCGTAAACTGAGGGCTACCTTTACTAAGATAACTAGATAGAGAAGGTGAGAGAAGCGCAACAAGGATCTAAGTGTAGATTAAAAGATTCTTTAATAAATGAGCCCATGCACATAATACAGGCAACTCACAAGATGGCAGATAAAAACAGGCACATCAATGGTAAAGATGTATCCTCATACAGATTCAGGTGATAAACGATGTCTGCAGCTGAATACTTTCTATTATAACAAATACTGGCTGTTGTACTTCAAGCAAGCCAGCTACAGCAGGTGGAACCTGAGTACTTGTGAACACACCCTGTCTAGCCATAGGGCAATGCAAAATCAGTACAAGCCAAAACTATATGTGTTACCCTCGGCTCTGCTGATTGCTTGCAACACACTACACAGCAATCAGTTCTTCACAGGAAAAGGAAAGCTTTTAAAAACTTTAAAATTCGACGTACGTTTTGTTCCTTAAATACAGGAACTTTTTCAAGAAGTGTGAACACTCTACCGGTTTTCCTTGCTTATAAGACCCGTAACCGGATACAGAGATTAAAACTGGAGGAGTTTGGGGGTCATGTCCATGTAGCTATCCTGAGAGGTCATAATATTCTTGAGCTCTGATAGATTAGCCATTAATCTGCTGGTTTTTGGCATCATCTACAGTCTAGAAGGTTATCCTCGGTTTATAATATTAATCTATTGCTCCCTAGTGAGCATATCACTGCTTTTTGGGCTGTATTTTGTGGAAATCTGAGCCCAGAATTGGATAGATTAGGCCTGAAGCGGGCGGCTTACACCAGGCAGCGTTTCCCCCCTCAGCACGCAGAGTACTCGACCACAACTGAACAAAACATTCCCACATTGCTCAGCACCATACCTGGAGAGTCAGCTGTATTAAAGAAATTTGCATACTGCAGCGTTAAAGGGATACTAAACCCATTTTTTTCCTTTCATGATTCAGATAGAGCATGAGATTTTAAGCACCTTTCTAATTTTACTCCTATTATCAATTTTTCTTTGTTTCTCATGCTATCTTGATTTGAAAATGCAGTACTGTAAGCTTTAGAGCCAGACCATTTTTTGTTCAGCACATGGGTAGCACTTGCTGATTTGTGGCTAAATGTAGCAAACTAATCAGCAGCTCTACCAAGGTGCTGAACTAAAAAAATGGGCCGGCTCCTAACCTTTTATTACTGCTTTTTCAAATCAAGATAACATGAGAACAAAGAAAAAATGATAATAGGAGTAAATTAGAAAGTTGCTTAAATCGCATGCTCTATCTGAATCATGAAAGAAAAAATTGTGGGGTTAGTATCCCTTTAAGCTAAGTTGCAAAGATGGATACAGAGACCATGTGGCAGCGCCATGACACTTGGTATCAGAAACTGGAGGCCCTCATGCAGAGGCTGCTGGACAAAGCGCCATCGATACAGATGTTGCGGAGCCTGGTCCTGGCACAATCCTCTACAACACTTAATGATGAGTCTAGGGATCCCACACAACTGACACTTGACACATCAGCCAAGGATCTACAAGCAGTGCAAAATAACGAGCAAAAAATAGGCATACCGGATCGCACTTACTCCATAGATTACGACAAACAAAGTAAGCTCATCACTATTCCCTCAGCACAATTGAGCTTTGATCAATTTAGCTCAAAAGGGCTCATGCTAAACATCGCTGCAGATATGCCTCCTGCTATAATTGTACAACCGCATGAAGTAGGGGATGAACACACCAGTATTGAGCCACTGCAGTATACGCTCTCAGCTTTAAAAGACCTAGCGATAGTTCCACTGGACCCCAACACTGGATTTTACAGAAACTGGAAATCACCGCGAGCCTTCCCCTACCTTTTCAGCTCAGCTGAAACTATGTTTGGAACTATCACTGCAATTAGCTGTAAAGGGACTTAATCGAGGGTGCAGCTCCACAATGCAGACAAAGATTCCTCTCCAGGACAGAAGTGCAGTGTCCCCTTCTGGGTCCAATATACAGACGATCAGCAAATTCTCTGCTATTGTATTAAAAGCATATACACACTGCAAGATAGCGGAGCAAACTATACTCAATATGTCTCACTACATCAAAATGATGCTTATCCTTTTACTTTATGACAGTCTTTACTTAAGCAGGACTGGATCTGATTATATTACAGGAGGCTAAATGGTTCTGTCTGAGATCTATATGGAGAAGTGTGATGCAAATAATACCTATGCTAATAGGAGTTAACCAGTCAGGTCCAGTGTTCTTTTTGGTAAACATAGTAAATCGCACTTGTGTTAGTTATGTTATGCTGTGTTGCAAAGGATATAGAGCAAACTGTTAGTACGGTGGGAAGGTTCTTGTTAGAGTTGATCTGTTTGGTATTGTGTAATCTGGGTTGTGCGGGGACTGCGGCTTGGCCAAGCATCTAACACTTATCAGTTGAAATCCCAGATTGCCTACTTCCTCCAAAACAATATAGCTAAGTTAGAGAGTGAGATTCTGGGGTTATATAATAATTATATATATAATAATATATAATAGTGCATTGTCCTATGTCTATTTTTATTTACACAATCTCAGGTTCTCTCCAAACACACCCAAAACAATGGTGTACTAATCATTTTTATCTATCTCACACCCCCCTCATGTCATGAATGCTTTATACCAGGCAAGACCTAAAGGCTTTCGTAAACATTTAGTCCTCACACTGGAGCTTGCGGCCGGAGCTGTAAGCGGGAGCTGCATTTTGCTAAAAGCCATAAACCCCATCCCTCATTCTATGGAACTTGGGGCCTTGTATCCCCACTGCTAACGGTTTCGATTGTTGACCATTTGTTATATACTTATACCCCAATCTTTGTGAAAAAGTATACTATTACTATATCACAACATCCAAATCCTTAACAAGGGCTCACAAACAGCTTATTACCTGTCTATTATGTTTATCAAAAATGTATTTTAAGATGTTCATAGCCTTGTATGTTGGCCATTATACCATCTATATCATTGATGTTTACTAATGTTTACAGTTGTCTATTTTGACATAATTTTGTTAATACATCGCAATATCTCATTTGCTAATTGTAGGTTCAGTTGTGGGCCTTGTGTCCTATTTACTAGGATACAAAGTTTGTTATGTTATTTTGTTATGTTACCTTTACTCCTTTATATACGGCTAGATTTAGAGTTTTGTCGGTAACGACCCGCGTAGCTAACGCTTGCTTTTTATTCCCCGCACCTTTTAAATACCGCTGGTATTTAGAGTTCACAGAATGGCTGCGTTTTCAGTGCGTTAGGCTCCAAAAAAGGAGGATAGAGCATAATTTACCGCCACTGCAACTCTCGATACCAGCGGTGCTTACGGATGCGGCCAGCTTCAAAAACGTGCTCGTGCACGATTCCCCCATAGGAAACAAAGGGGCAGTTTGAGCTGAAAAAAAACCAAACACCTGCAAAAAAAGCAGCGTTAAGCTCCTAACGCAGCCCCATTGTTCCTATGGGGGAAACACTTCCTAAGTCTGCACCTAACACTCTAACATGTACCCCGAGTCTAAACACCCCTAACCTTACACTTATTAACACCTAATCTGCCGCCCCCGCTATCGCTGACACCTGCATATTTTTTTTTAACCCCTAATCTGCCGCTCCGTACACCGCCGCAACCTACATTATACCTATGTACCCCTAATCTGCTGCCCCTAACAGCGCCGACCCCTATATTATATTTATTAACCCCTAATATGCTGCCCCCAACGTCGCCTCCAACTACCTACAATAATTAACCCCTAATCTGCCGACCGGACCTCACCGCTACTATAATAAATGTATTAACCCCTAAAGCTAACTCTAACCCGAATCCTAACACCCCCTAAGTTAAATATAATTTAAATCTAACGAAATAAATTAACTCTTATTAAATAAATTATTCCTATTTAAAGCTAAATACTTACCTGTAAAATAAACCCTAATATAGCTACAATATAAATTATAATTATATTGTAGCTATTTTAGGATTAATATTTATTTTACAGGCAACTTTGTAATTATTTTAACCAGGTACAATAGCTAGTAATAGTTAAGAACTATTTAATAGCTACCTAGTTAAAATAATTACAAAATTACCTGTAAAATAAATCCTAACCTAAGTTACAATTAAACCTAACACTACACTATCAATAAATTAATTAAATAAAATACCTACAATTATCTACAATTAAACCTAACACTACACTATCAATAAATTAATTAAATACAATACCTACAAATAAATACAATGAAATAAACTAACTAAGTACAAAAAATAAAAAAGAACTAAGTTACAAAAAATAAAAAAATATTTACAAACATTAGAAAAATATTACAACAATTTTAAACTAATTACACCTACTCTAAGCCCCCTAATAAAATAACAAAGACCCCCAAATTAAAAAAAATGCCCTACCCTATTCTAAAATTAAAATAGAAAAGCTCTTTTACCTTACCAGCCCTTAAAAGGGCCCTTTGCAGGGCATGCCCCAAAGAATTCAGCTCTTTTGCCTGTAAAAAAAAAACATACAATACTCCCCCAACATTACAACTCACCACCCACATACCCCTAATCTAACCCAACCCCCCCTTAAATAAACCTAACACTAAGCCCCTGAAGATCTCCCTACCTTGTCTTCACCACACCGGGTCCCGATCTGTCCAGAAGAGCCTCCGATGTCTTGATCCAAGCCCAAGCGGGGGGCTGAAGACATCCATCTTCCGGCTGAAGTCTTGATCCAAGCAGGCAGAAGAGGATATCCGGACCGGCAAACATCTTCATCCAAGCCGCATCTTCTATGTTCTTCCATCCACCAATCGGATTGAACTTGAATCTGATTGGCTGATTCCATCAGCCAATCAGAATTTTCCTACCTTAATTCCGATTGGCTGATAGAATCCTATCAGCCAATCGGAATTCGAGGGACGCCATCTTGGATGACGTCCCTTAAAGGAACCGTCATTCGTCGTCTAGTCGTCGGAAGAAGAGGATGGATCCGCGCTGGAGGTCTTGAAGATCAGCCGGTCGTCATCGGATGGAAGAACATAGAAGATGCGACTTGGATGAAGATGTTTGCCGGTCCGGATGTCCTCTTCTGCCCGCTTGGATCAAGACTTCAGCCGGAGGATGGATGTCTTCAGCCCCCCGCTTGGGCTTGGATCAAGACATCGGAGGCTCTTCTGGACAGATCGGGACCCGGTGTGGTGAAGACAAGGTAGGGAGATCTTCAGGGGCTTAGTGTTAGGTTTATTTAAGGGGGGTTTGGGTTAGATTAGGGGTATGTGGGTGGTGGGTTGTAAATGTTGGGGGGTATTGTATGGTTTTTTTTTACAGGCAAAAGAGCTGAATTCTTTGGGGTATGCCCCGCAAAGGGCCCTTTTAAGGGCTGGTAAGGTAAAAGAGCTTTTCTATTTTAATTTTAGAATAGGGTAGGGCATTTTTTTATTTTTGGGGTCTTTGTTATTTTATTAGGGGGCTTAGAGTAGGTGTAATTAGTTTAAAATTGTTGTAATATTTTTCTAATGTTTGTAAATATTTTTTTATTTTTTTTAACTTAGTTCTTTTTTATTTTTTGTACTTTAGTTAGTTTATTTCATTGTATTTATTTGTAGGTATTGTATTTAATTAATTTATTGATAGTGTAGTGTTAGGTTTAATTGTAGATAATTGTAGGTATTTTATTTAATTTATTTATTGATAGTGTAGTGTTAGGTTTAATTGTAACTTAGGTTAGGATTTATTTTACAGGTAATTTTGTAATTATTTTAACTAGGTAGCTATTAAATAGTTCTTAACTATTTAATAGCTATTGCACCTGGTTAAAATAATTACAAAGTTGCCTGTAAAATAAATATTAATCCTAAAATAGCTACAATATAATTATAATTTATATTGTAGCTATATTAGTGTTTATTTTACAGGTAAGTATTTAGCTTTAAATAGGAATAATTTATTTAATAAGAGTTAATTTATTTCGTTAGATTTAATTATATTTAACTTAGGGGGGGGTTAGGGTTAGAATTAGCTTTAGGGGTTAAAAAATTTATTAGAGTAGCGGTGAGGTCCGGTCGGCAGATTAGGGGTTAATGCTTGAAGTTAGGTGTCGGCGATGTTAGGGAGGGAAGATTAGGGGTTAATACTATTTATTATAGGGTTATTGAGGCGGGAGTGAGGCGGATTAGGGATTAATACATTTATTATAGTAGCGGTGAGGTCCGGTCGGCAGATTAGGGGTTAATAAGTTTAGGTAGGTGGCGGCGACGTTGGGGGCGGCAGATTAGGGGTTAATAAATATTATGTAGGTGTCGGCGGTATTAGGGGCAGCAGATTAGGGGTACATAGGGATAACTTATGTGGCGGCGGTGTGCGGTCGGCAGATTAGGGGTTAAAATTTTTTAATAGAGTGGCGGCGATGTGGGGGGACCTCGGTTTAGGGGTACATAGGTAGTTTATGGGTGTTAGTGTACTTTAGAGCACAATAGTTAAGAGCTTTATGAACCGGCGTTAGCCCAGAAAGCTCTTAACTCCTGACTTTTTTGTGCGGCTGGAGTTTTGTCGTTATATTTCTAACGCTCACTTCAGCCACGACTCTAAATACCGGCGTTAGAAAGATCCCATTGAAAAGATAGGATACGCAATTGACGTAAGGGGATCTGCGGTATGGAAAAGTCGCGGCTGGAAAGTGAGCGTTAGACCCTTTCCTGACTGACTCCAAATACCAGCGGGCGGTAAAAACCAGCGTTAGGAGCCTCTAACACTGGTTTTGACGGCTACCACCAAACTCTAAATCTAGGTGATTGATTGCTATAGCACTATAGGTCCATGAGCGACCTTCACAGAAAAGAAAAAATAGAGGACTGCTCTTACTTTTTTAAATTTGATGCAAATATTTGATGTAACACTTATATCCACCTTATTGTAATGTAATTTTATCACTGTGTCCTTAATAAAAATAAAATAAAAAAAATAAAAAAAACTGGAGAGAGTTCTGACTGGGTAATTGAATATCCAATCAGATACTCACTCTTACGAATATTGCAATTTGGTATCAAATCTAAAGAACTGCAAATAATACATCCCAATCCTAGAACGCTCACCAATTTAAGGCTAAGCCATTCGTGCATATTAAAAAGTGCAATAATGGATAAAACAAATTATCTGCATCAATGTTACCGTATAAAATAATTGAAATCAGTGCTGTATGATGCATAGTAACTAAAAAATACTATTAGTTAAGTTTTTGTAGGGGCTTAAAGTGAAGGTAAACTTTGGTGAATGAAAGCCCGTTTTTTAAAAATACTTTTAAAAACAGGGGCACTTTCATTCATCAAAGTTTACAAATCAGCCGTTTTGATTAAAAACTTAACTTTTTTTCTTTTCACGGCCAGCTTCCCCCTCCTGGAAATCCTCTCTTCACACGTCAGCAATGACTAATCCAGCTTCCTCCAACCACAACATGGCCTCAGTCAATGACTACCCTGGGGGGGAAAGCCGTGATTGGAGGAAGCCAGATTAGTCATTGCTGACGTGTGAAGAGAGGATTTCCAGGAGTGGGAAGCTGCTCTGGCTGTGAAAGAAAAAAACGGTAAGTTTTTCATCAAAACAGCTGTTTTGTGTGTGAATTTTAAATTGTAATTATTGTTGTTAATATATTTAGTGAATTCCTCCGCACTATTAATATCCCCTTGCCAAATTAATATAATATCATCAATATATCTATAAAAATTTATAATATGACTGCCATGGGGATTGTTTGCCCATATATGCTTCTCTTTGAAATCCGCCATATATAAATTAGCATAAGAGGGTGCAAAAGTAGTCCCCATGGCAGTCTCCTATATTTTCTTATAAAACACATCTTTAAACAAAAAATAATTATGATTTAAAATAAAATGCATAGAGTCTATTAAAAAGTCTATTTGATTTTTTGGAAGGTCACTCTTTTGACATTCTACTATTACTCTAGTTAAACCCATATTATTGCGGGATACTAGTGTAAATGGAGAATACATCGTAGGTAATCCCAAATATAGTCCCTCCTTCCAAGTTTTCCCCTCCGATTTATTTATTATGTCTACTGTATCTCACATACGATCTAGTTGTGGTAACTAAAGGTTGTAAATTAATGATCAATGTATTTTGATCACACAAAGAGCCAATACCCGACAGAATAGGTATTCCTGGTGGTTTATTGGCATCTTTGTGGATTTTAGGTAAGTGATAGAAGCAACCAATTTGGGGGTATGCTTCATAAATATAGTTAAATTCATTGTTGTCTAAAACGCCTTCCTGTTTAGCTCCCATTAAAAGATCCCACATTTATTTTTAATATTGCAATGTCCGATTATAAGTCAAAGCTAAATATGTATTTTTATCCCCTAACAAATTCTTGGCTTCTTGAAGGTATGTAGATTTGTCTTGGATTACAACTCCACCCCCTTTATCCACCACTCTATACACTATATTATGATCTGTCATTAAAGTGAAGGTAAATTTTGGTGAATGAAAAATACTATTAAAAACAGGGGCACTTTCATTCATCAAAGTTTACAAAGCAGCCATTTTGATTAAAAACTTACCTTTTTTTCTTTTCACAGCCAGAGCAGCTTCCCCCTGCTAGAAATCCTCTCTTCACACGTCAGCAATGACTAATCCGGTTTCCTCCAATCATGGCTTTCCCCCCAGGGTAGTCATTCCCTGAGGCCATGTTGTGATTGGAGGAAGCCGGATTAGTCATTGCTGACGTGTGAAGAGAGGATTTCCAGTAGGGGGAAGCGGTACGTTTTTAATCAAAACGGCTGCTTTGTAAACTTTGATGAATGAAAGTGTCCCTGTTTTTAATAGTATTTTTAAAAAACGGGCTTTTATTTATCAAAGTTTACCTTCACTTTAAATCTTTAAGTGCCTTTCTCTCACCTTGAGTTAAGTTATCTTTACATTTGTTCACTTTTAAATGTTTCTGTTTAGAAAACAATTTTTCCATGTCCTCACAAACCAATTTATTATAAGTTTTGATGTATTCACTTTGGCTATTTTGAGGGTAAAATATGGACTTTCGTTTAAGGGGGCAATGTTGTATAGTTTTATTATTATCTTTCTGAAGAGACCAATTTAGACATTCTGTATCTATAATTGCAATATTTTCATCATCTATCTTAGATGGGCCACTTTCAATAAGATCCTCAAGAATTTGCAAAGTAGCAGAGTCCTGTGTCCCTAATGTTTTAGCACTTTTAGTGTTGTTATATTCAAAATAACGTTTAAGAGTAATATTGCGTATAAACCTTTGGGTATCTATATACACTTCAAAATCATTTGGTGTTGTTTCTGGTGCAAAATTTAGGCCCTTAGATAGAAGCATTAATTCATTCTTAGTGAATTCTTTACTAGATTAGTTAAAAATTGACTTGCTGTGTCTTTCTAGTTCCATCTGTTTCTGTTCCTTTTGCCTATATTTCCTCCCACCTCTAATTCCTCAGTATCTTCTAGAGGGCGCTTTGGATTTCTTGATGGTTCTAGTGTATAAGAGGGGGGTTGTTGGTTTTCCTGATTGTGATGTAGGATGGATTGTCTCCAAGGAGGAGTGGTTAAAAAATTACTTTTATTACAATTACCTCTATTTTTTGGCGTTTGTTTTTTGTTTTTAAACTGTTGTTTAAAATGATGATTGGTCTCTAGGAAATTTTGGTTTTGCCCCTTGTTGATACTACTGGGGAGATTCTGGATTCTGGTTACTTAAAGGTTCAAATCTAATTAAGTTATCAGACTTGAACTGCGTATTGTGAGTATTCATTTTTGGAGTGTTGTTCTTTTTATTATAATAATTATGGGTTTTGTTGTGATTTTTATTATGATTAAAGTTAACAATCTCTTTGTTTTTACCAACATGAATGCCTAGATTACGAGTTTTGCGTTATGAGCTGTGCGGTGCTAACAAGCAGTTTTTTCTCACCGCTCACTTACCTGCAGCGCTGGTATTACAGGTTTATACAAACCCGGCGTTAAAAGGCAAGAAGTGAGCGTAGAGCAAAATTGAGCTCCCTACCACACTTCAATACCAGCGGTGAGCTGGTCGTACATGCTCGTGCACGATTTCCCCATAGACATCAATGGGGAGAACCGGCTGAGAAAAAGTCTAACACCTGCAAAAAAGTAGCGTAAAACCCAGTAACGCAGCCCCTTGCTTCCTATGGGGAAACTAAATTTATGTTTACACCTAACACCCTAACATGAACCCGAGTCTAAACACCCCTAATATTACACTTATTAACCCCTAATCTGCTGCCCCCGACATCGCCGGCACTTTTCATTATATTTATTAACCCCTAATCTGCCGCTCCGGACATCGCCGACACCTGCATTATACTTATTAACCCCTAATCTGCTGCCCCCAACATCGCCGCAACCTACATTATATTTATTAACCCCTAATATCCCTCCCCCAATGTCACCGCAACCTACCTACATTTATTAACCGCTAATCTGCCGACGCCAACGTCGCCGCCACTATATTAAATGTATTAACCCCTAAATCTAAGTCTAACCCTAACGTCCCCTAACTTAAATATAATTTAAATAAATCTAAATAAAAATTACTATTAATAACTAAATTATTCCTATTTAAAACTAAATACTTACCTATAAAATAAACCCTAAGCTAGCTACAATATAACTAACAGTTACATTGTAGCTAGCTTAGGGCTTATTTTTATTTTACAGGCAAGTTTGTATTTATTTTAACTAGGTAGAATAGTTATTAAATAGTTATTAACTATTTAATAACTACCTAGTTAAAATAAATACAAATTTACCTGTAAAATAAAACCTAACCTATGTTACAATAACACCTAACACTACACTACAATTAAATAAATTACCTACATTAAACACAATTAAATAAATTAAATTAAATTAACTAAATCACAAAAAACAAACAAACACTAAATTACAGAAAATAAAAAACAAATTACAAGATCTTTAAACTAATTACACATAATCTAAGAGCCCTATCAAAATAAAAAAGCCTCCCCAAAATAAAAAAAAAACCCTAGCCTAAACTAAACTACCAAAGGGCCTTTTGCGGGGCATTGCCCCAAAGAAAACAGCTCTTTTACCTGTAAAAAAATACAAACAACCCCCCAAACAGTAAAACCCACCACCCACACAACCAGCCCCCCAAATTAAACCTTAACTAAAAACAAATAAGCTCCCCATTGCCCTGAAAAGGGCATTTGGATGGGCATTGCCCTTAAAAAGGGCATTCAGCTCTATTGCTGCTCAAAGCCCTAACCTAAAAAATAAACCCACCCAATACACCCTTAAAAAATCCTAACACTAACCTCTGAAGATTCACTTACCGGGAGAAGTCTTCATCCAAGTGGCAAGAGGTCCTCAACGAAGCCGGCAGAAGTGGTCCTCCAGATGGGCAGAAGTGGTCCTCCAGACGGTCAGAAGTCTTCATCCAGACGGCATCTTCTATCTTCATCCTTTCGACTTGGAGCGGCTCCTTCTTCAAGACATCCGGCGCAGAGCATCCTCTTCAAACAACGTCTTCTTTGGAATGAATATCACTTTAAGTGACGTCATCCAAGATGGCATCCCTTAGATTCCGATTGGCTGATAGAATTCTATCAGCCAATCAGAATTAAGGAAGAAAAATCCTATTGGCTGATCCAATCATTGAAACAGCCTAAAGAATGCCAGCTCAATCCTATTGGCTGATTGCATCAGCCAATTGGATTTTTTCTACCTTAATTCCGATTGGCTGATAGAATTCTATCAGCCAATCGGAATCTAAGGGACGCCATCTTGGATGACATCAATTAAAGTGATATTAATTCTGAAGAAGACGTTGTTTGAAGAGGATGCTCTGCGCCGGATGTCTTGAAGATGGAGCCAAACCACGTCGGAAGGATGAAGATAGAAGATGCCATCTGGATGAAGACTTCTGCCCTTCTGGAGGACCACTTCTGCCCATCTGGAGGACCACTTCTGCCAGCTTCGTTGAGGACATCTTGCCGCTTGGATTAAGACTTCTTCCAGTAAGTGAATCTTCGGGGGTTAGTGTTAGGATTTTTTAAGGGTGTATTGGGTGGGTTTATTTTTTAGGTTAAGGCTTTGGGCAGCAATAGAGCTAAATGTCCTTTTAAGGGCAATGCCCATCCAAATGCCCTTTTCAGGGCAATGGGGAGCTTAGGTTTTTTTAGTTAGGGTTTTATTTGGGGGGTTGGTTGTGTGGGTGGTGGGTTTTACTGTTGGGGGGTTGTTAATATTTTTTTTACAGGTAAAAGAGCTGATTTCTTTGGGGCAATGCCCCGCAAAAGGCCCTTGAGGGCTATTGGTAGTTTAGTTTAGGCTAGGGTTTTTTATTTTGGGGGGGGCTTTTTTATTTTGATAGGGCTCTTAGATTAGGTGTAATTAGTTTAAAGATCTGTAATTTGTATTTTATTTTCTGTAATTTAGTGTTTTGTTTTTTTGTGATTTAGCTAATTTAATTTAATTTATTTCATTGTATTTAATGTAGGTAATTTATTTAATTGTAGTGTAGTGTTAGGTGTTATTGTAACATAGGTTAGGTTTTATTTTACAAGTAAATTTGTATTTATTTTTGCTAGGTAGTTATGAAATAGTTAATAACTATTTAGTAACTATTCTACCTAGTTAAAATAAATACAAACTTGCCTGTAAAATAAAATTAAACCCTAAGCTAGCTACAATGTATCTATTAGTTATATTGTAGCTATTTTAGGGTTTATTTTATAGGTAAGTATTTAGTTTTAAATAGGAATAATTTAGTTATTAATAGTAATTTTTATTTAGATTTATTTAAATTATATTTAAGTTAGGGGGTGTTAGGGTTAGATTTAGATTTAGGGGTTAATACAATTAATATAGTGGCGGCGACGTTGGGGGCAGCAGATTAGGGGTTAATAAATGTAGGTAGGTTGCAGCGACATTGGGGGAGGGAGATTAGGGGTTAATAAATATAATGTAGGTGTCGGCGATGTTGGGGGCAGCAGATTAGGGGTTAATAAGTATAATATAGGTGTCAGCGATGTCCGGAGCGGCAGATTAGGGGTTAATAAGTATAATGTAGGTGTTGGTGATGTCGGTGGCGGCAGATTAGGGATTAATGAGTGTAATATTAGGGGTGTTTAGACTCGGGGTTCATGTTAGGGTGTTAGGTGTAAACATAAATTTAGTTTCCCCATAGGAATCAATGGGGCTGCGTTACTGAGTTTTACGCTGCTTTTTTGCAGGTGTTAGACTTTTTCTCAGCCGACTCTCCCCATTGATGTCTATGGGGAAATCGTGCACAAGCACGTAAGACCAGCTCACCACTGACTTAAGCAGCGCTGGTATTGGAGTGCAGCGTGGAGTTAAATTTTGCTCTACGCTCACTTCTTGCCTTTTAACGCCGGGTTTAGAAAAACCTGTAATACCAGCGCTGTAGGTAAGTGAGCGGTGAGAATAAACTGCTTGTTAGCACTGCACAGCTCATAACGCAAAACTCATAATCTAGGCGTTAGTTTGTTACTTTCCATTTCTTTATTATTAATATCAATTCTATTTTGAATGTTGATATTCAACTCTTTCCACTTTTCGATAGATTGGTATGGTTGTAATTTTTCTGTAAGGGCATCTATTTAAGTGGAGATTGTTTTAAGTTTACTTTCTCTATATTTATTTAATAATTTTATAAGAGAAGTAAAACGATGTCAGAACAAAATATGTTCGTTAACCCATATGTACAATTTCCGTCTCTCATATGCATAACTTTAAGGTGACAGTTCTGGACCCTAGATGAAATATGAATATCAGAATGAAATCCTCCTTCGGTAAACCAGAGTCCAGAGAATTTCCTATGCTGATCGATCTCTAGGATTTTTGGAATAAGAACATGTTCTAAATAAACCGTGTAATTGCTGCTCCTCCTTGAGGTCGGTCCAAACCAATAAGTTAACTAGATAGAGAAGGTGAGAAAAGCGCAACAAGGATCTAAGTGTAGATTAAAAGATTCTTTATAAATGAGCCCCATGCACATAATACAGGCTACTCACAAGATGGCAGATAAAAAAGGTACATCAACAGTAAGGATGTATCCTCATACAGATTCAGGTGATAAACTATGTCTGCAGCTTAATACTTTCTATTATAACAAATACTGGCTGTGTACTTCCAAGCAAGCTGGCTACAGCAGGTGGAACCTGAGTACTTGTGAACACACCCTGTCTAGCCATAGGGCAATGCAAAATCAGTACAAGCCAAAACTAGATGTGTTATCGTCGACTCTACTGATGCTTGCAACACACTACAAGCAATCAGTTCTTCATAGGGAAAAGGAAAACATTTAAAACGTTAAAACTCGACGTATGTTTCATTCCTTAAACACAGGAACGTTTTCAAGAGTATAAACACTTACCGGTTTTCCTTGCTTATTAGACCCTTAACAGGATATAGAGATAAAACTGGAGAGAGTTCTGATTGGGTAATTGAATATCCAATCAGATACTCACTCTTACGAATATTGCAATTTGATATCAAATCTGAAGAACTGTAAATAATACATCCCAATTCTAGAACACTCACCAATTTAAGGCTAAGCCATTTGTGCATATTAAAAAGTGCAATAATGGATAAAACAAATTATCAGCATCAATGTTATCGTATAAAATAATTGAGATCAGTGCAGTGTTTTTCTTACACTGCTTCTCAATCTGTATGATGCATAGTAACTAAAAACTACCATTAGTTAAGTAAATTTGTAGGGGCTTAAAGGGACACTGTACCCCAAAAAAATCTTTTGTGATTCAGATTGAGCATGAAATTTTAAGCAACTTTCTAATTTACTCCTATTATCAAATTTTCTTCATTCTCTTGGTATCTTTATTTGAAATGCAAGAATGTAAGTTTAGATGCCGGTCCATTTTTGGTGAACAACCTGGGTTGTCCTTGCTGATTGGTGGATAAATTCATCCACCAATAAAAAAGTGCTGTCCAGAGTACTGAAACCAAAAAAAAGCTTAGATGCCTTCTTTTTCAAATAATGATAGCAAGAGAATGAAGAAAAATTGATAATAGGAGTAAATTAGAAAGTTGCTTAAAATTGCATGCTCTTTCTGAATTACAAAAGAATAAATTTGGGTACAGTGTCCCTTTAAGCAAGGAAAAACGATCTATATAAAAAACTGCATACACTGTAACACAATTGCAACAAATTTAACTACAATAAAAAACAATACTTTTTTTTTCATTTTGTTGAAAAGACACAGATATAAAACTATCATATAATTACATAATTTGGAAAACCCATAAAACCAATGCATGAAATGACCATATATAATATTATGACTACTAAAACTATGCACAATTAAAATATGTTAAATAATACATTACACATTATTATTATTAAATACTTTCTAAAAATAAAAGTAGGACACCATATATGATAGCAGAGCCATACTACAATACTTAATAGGTATATTGGACTCATTCACAGAAGAGTTAGTTCAGCCATTAATGAAATTACCTCTAAATTTATAGTTGTCTATGAAGTGAGCGCATTAGATGGCAAAATAGCAGGCAACACAGCCACAGAGGAAGAAACAGACAAGTTTAAGCCCACAGCACAAAATCCCACTGATACACCTGAGTGTACTTCAAGAAAACCAAGACTCAAACCGGCTTATTAATGTATCTTAAAACTAGATATGTCAAAATTGCAAGGGATATATATACGGAAGTGCTTGCTCCTGATACTTCAAAAGTTAAACACCTAATACATAGTTCAAATTACCCTCTGTATACCTAAACATGTAATGCCGATACAGGAAAACCCGAACATAAGAAATTCATTACAATGTATAGAGAAGCCTCATTACGAGTCAGCACTCAAGCACCAATAAATATAGGGACTGCTAAAAACCCCACTAGGCAATGTACAAAAGCACAACACCCGCCTAAGAAAATGAAGCAACTCGCTGTACTTACATATATTCATAGCGATCAACATCTATCTCAATGGCATTGTAGCCGGGCTCCCAAGCAACAGGCCTTGTCAGCCAGTAACAAAACGCTCACCTCGGAGTGTTTAAATAACCCCAAATATCCAAAATGAAACCGGTCAGGTGTGTGGAACCAGCCAATCACAACCCAACAGTGGCGCACAGAATTTGAATGCCGATTTCAAACTGACAGGCTACCAAAACCATGTTAGGGCTGTGAAGCAAAACACCTGTCCACATGATCAAAACACTCCAAAAGCCGGGTTAGACAGTGGGAGAGGAGCGGATACCTACTCCCCACCTGTCAATACACAGTAGCATGTAAAGCAGCCACACGTATAGCTAATAACTAACAGTAAAATACAAAACCGTCCCTTGACAGCCCTATATCAAAAGAGAGCATTGCTCTCTAAAGACAAGTAGATAAGTATAGTGGCCAATTCAGGACATTAAATAGGCCATTAACCATCACCTCGTTACATAACAGACAGACCCGAATATAATAACACCTCCAAAAGTACTTGTGTTTCATTTATACACAAACTGTAACAGAAATTCTCACAATGATAGTTACGAGATCACATGATCTTGAATATAAAATCTAAAACTAAACACATTCAGCGGGTTTATAAGTGTCAAGCCAGTCAGAGGAGGGAGGAGAACAAGGGGGGATAGGTCTGGCAGTGAATAGACAATACTCACACAGGTATAATCAAATGTGCCAGGTAAAGCTCCATTACAAAAGGTACCAACAATCAGACTAGCCCTTAGTGGGGCAGATACAAGCTTCATAATACATGTAAAGTGCTCACCACATGACCATGGCCAAATGTCATGTCAGAACTAAAATAACAACAGCACAAGTGAAAAATATGATCTAGAAACATAGATCACTAGGATTAATATGAAATGAAATATTGGGGTAATTATAGCCCCAATGTTGTAAACTGAGAACTGGATACACACTACAAAAGAAGAAAGATCAAGGCTTAACATAGTGATTGAATGCACAATATGGCATAGGAGGAAGGTTTAGCAAAACAGAGTGTAGTCCAAATTGACATTCAAACCAACAGATGTGAGGGTATTAAGTCTGAAAATCCAGCGTGTTTCTCATTTCAATAGTTCTTTGTCTCTGTCCCCGCCACGTTTAAGTGGGGCCACTCTGTAAAATAGCATTGCCCTTAAAGATTATATGGAGTGCTTGTGTTCTAAAAAATGTCTGGCCACTGGTTGGTCAGAGCAACCATCCTTAAAGGCAGTTCTGATAGAACTTTTATGATTGGCAAGCCTCTCACAAAAGGAAGTACAGGTCTTGCCCAAATAGAATCGGCCACAGGGACACAATAAATAGTAGACATCATACTCTGATGTGCATGTGAGATTATGTCTAATCCAATAAGTCTTGGAAGAATTTGGGTGATGGAATTTTTCACCTGTCTAATGGGCACTGCAGGTCACACAGCTACCACAATTGTAGCAGCCGTTCCTTGTTTTCTGTAGCCACATTTTTTCCTTTTTCCAGGGGTCTGTTTTCATTAACAGTGACTTAAAGGAACAGCAGTGAACAAGTGTGTGTGAGGCACACGAAACATGTCTGCTGGTGCTGCACTGATACCCCTTATTGTCAGTGTTAGAGCTACGGCTCTTTTTTGCTTTTAATATGTGCACACAATAAAGTTATTAATTTTATACTCTCTACTGACCCTGCTCTGATGCTTTGATGCAGTAGGTTGTTAGCCCTGTAGCCGAATTTCGTGGGGACTCTTTGGACTTAAAGGAACAGTCTACCATAGAATTGTTATTGTTTTAAAAGATAGATAATCCCTTTATTACCCATTCCCCAGTTTTGCATAACCAACACAGTTATATTAATATACTTTTTACCTCTGTGATTACCTTGTATCTAAGAACCTTCTTCCAGCCCCCTGATCACATGACTGTTAATTATCTATTGTCTTAAATTTAGCATTGTTTTGTGCTAGATCTTAAATAACTCCCTGTGCCTGAACACAGTGTTATCTATATGGCCCACGTGTACTTTCTGTCTCTTTGTGTGTTAAAGAGATTTAAAAAGCATTTGATAAGAGGCAGCCCTCAAAGGCTTATAAATTAGCATATGAGCCTACCTATGTTTAGTTTAAACTAAGAATACCAAGAGAAAAAAGCAAATTTGATGATAAAAGAAAATTGGAAAGTTGATTAAAATTACAACTCCTATCTGAATAATGAAAGTTTAATTTATACGAGACTGTCCCTTTAAGGCTGTGTTAAGTTCTGTGCACCTGCCTAGGTGGTGGAGTCTCCCTAAAAGGTAAAGACTTGTCACCACTGATCAATGGCCAGTTTTTCTTTATTATTTCTGCCAATTTTCTAGTGGCTGGTGAAAAGCTGGTGATGAAGTTTATAGGCGGATCTCTCTGTCCTTCCTTTGCCTTAATTTTCCTTTGTATCAATGCTAGTTGGTCACAGTGTGTCATTTCTCCCAGGATCTCATGAACCATGTTAGGGTTGTAACCTCTATTGAGGAACTTTAGTCTCATCTCCTCTAATTGGGCCGGCTTCAGATCCGGGTCCGAATTATTTTGGATGACCCTTATGAATTGCAACTTTACCTATACCTTTACCTATACCTATACTATACCTCTTTTAAATTGCATTGGGTGATAGCTGCTGTACTACAATAGTGTGTTTCTATCGGTAGGTTTGGAATATAAAGTCATTTTCAAAAGGCAACCCAACTCCGTCTCCGATTTATAGATGCACAGGTCAAGAAAGTGTATCATGATGTCATCCCTCTTACTCTTCAGTTTCACTGATAGTTCGGATAAGTTCAGAGATTCAATCCATTCGGTGAGTTCTTCTGTGGTCCCCCCCAAACAACAAAGAGGTTGTCAATATATCTCTGATACAGGAGGACATTGGGATTCCTACATTTAAAGATGTATTTATTCTCGAACCAAGCCATAAATAGATTGTCATATGATGGGACCAGACTCCACCCCAACACAGTGCCCACTAATTGAAGGTAGACTACATCCTCGAACCTGAAGTAGTTGTGCGTTAGGTACATTAGGAGCCAATCCAGAAGTACTTTAATAGGAGGACCCAAGTATTCCTCAAAACTAAGAAAAACCTGTCTGACAGCCTCAACACCAACATCATGTGGAATGATGGTTTAGAGGCTGTTAACATCAAGGGTAACAAGTATGCCGTTTTTAGGAAACACCCTATTATGTAGTAGGTTGATCAGTTCTATGGAGTCGAGAAGAAATGCCTCTGTAGCTCTAACTACTTACTGTAGGTAAAAATCAATTAACTTGGCCAAGTTATGAAAGAGGGACCCATCAGCGGACACTATAGGGCAGCCAGGTGGATTAACTTTGACATTATGGATTTTCAGAATGGTATAGATGATAGGATGTATAGGATGTTCTGAAGTAAGAAAGTCAAAGATAGATTTTTCAATATGGCCAAAACTAAGTGCATACGTTAGACTGTCATCTAGTTTCTTCTTAAAGGAGGTTGTAGGATTATGGGTTAGTTTTGTATATGTTATTCAATCCTTAAGTTGTTGTAGAAGTTCTGTTCTATAGAATGTGTAGTCCATAACAACTATGGCCCTCCCTTGTCAGCAGGTCGGATGATTATAGTATCATCCTTCTTTAACCTTTGGAGAGCCCTCCATTCATGGTTGTTCAAGTTAGTTCTAGTATTTTTTTTTTTAAATAATTTTTATTGAGGTAAAATGGCAAACAAGAATAAAAACTTCATAGAGAAATATCATGGCAACATGCCCATTTAACATACATTAAATTTTACAAGGTGAACTGAACAAGCATGTCCTTGCAGCTGTATAAACTGGACTTAACTCAGTCCAAATGTATAACTTCAAGCCATGGGAATTACCTCATTTTTACATAAGTGCATGGACAGAGGACAAATAAAACAATTCTAAATATCTAGTTGGGTGTAAGCCCAAATCTACTAACCAAAATAAAACCTTGTGCAGGCTTGTGCTTGTCCTTTGAGTATTCAGCTGATCCTTTAACAAAGTAACATAACAATCAAGAATGGGTAAATAAAAGTGGGAATAGGTATCTCCCCAGCTGGATTCATTTCTCATGTCATCTCCAATACACCGGCTGATAGTATGTACAAGGGGGAGGGCCTACTCCAGGTACCTATGTTAAAGTGGTAATAGTTGAAAGCAGAATTATTCTGCAAGGCAGCAGGGCAGAGAAGTAGAGAGGGGAACCGAGGAAAAGAGGGAGGGGGGGGGGGGGAAGAGAGAGAAGAAAAAAAAAAAAAAAAAAAAGGAGGGCCTAGTGGGGGCCTGTCTAGAAGGATAAAGGTCTCATTTAAATCCTGTCTGTAAATACCTTCCTGTGGGAGTTAAGTCTGCACTCTCACATGTTACTTTTTTCCCAGGCCTCCCAGGGTACCCAGACCTGTCCATGTAGATCCAATTTGCCTCTGCAGCTCAGAGAATATTCTTCCATAGCACGGATGTATGTGACGATCTCCCTGACCATGTTAAACGTGACTTTGGAGGATCCAAGCCAGCATCTAGCAATTGCCATTTTTGTGGCCAGGAGAACAATAATACACAGTATTTTTTCTGGCTTGTTCAATTTACCTAGTCCTAAGTGAAAAAGGGCCGTATCTGGTGTGAAATTGCGAAGCAAACCCAATTGGTCTAACACTATCCCCTCCCTCTTCCACACTTCTTGGACCTCCACACAACTCCACCAGACATGCAGATGTGTACCCCTACCACCGCACCCTCTCCAGCATATATCCGGTCTATGAGGGAACATCTTATGTAATTGTTCCGGGACCCTGTGCCAGCGCAACATCAACTTTACAAATAGCTCAAAGAGCGTAACGCAATGTATCGCCACTTTAGTGTGTCTGATAGCTGCCTGCCAATCCACTTCGGGATAAACTTGCCCCAGTTCTCTTTCCCACTCCAGTACCCGAAACTGCTTCACAAAGCCATCCGAGCCTAGAAGCAGTTGGTAGTGGATCGTCATGGCTTTTCGGAGAGGTCTACCCACCAGCCACCTTCTCTCCCATTGAGTCAGCTCCCTAGGGTTCAATTTTGGGAATTTCCAAGCTATCAGCAGGGAAATAAATCTAAAATACTCAAAGTGGTATTTTTTAGGGATATCTATATGTGGCAAGTCAGGAGCCTGCAGAGCCAATCCACGGGGTGAGTAAAGATCACGAATCTGCTTCACCCCCCAAGCAGTCCACATCTGGAGATGTGATTCGGGAAGGCAGAGCAACAGTGCTCTTATTGAATGCACAGGCGAAGGGTGAGGAGCAACCTGCGGGAGGCCATGGAGGTCCCTCCACATTCTAATACAGGCCCCAATAATAGGGTTGTCCACTCCCGTAAGAACATCCGAGTGCCTAGGGACCCAGATAAGATCCTCCAGGAGCAGTCCTGAAGGAAGCACGGCCTGTTCCAGTTGTCCCCATCTAGTTTCCTCCGGTGGAACTCCCCAGGCTGTGATATGAGACAGCATAGCAGCTTCATAATATTTACGAATGCTGGGGGCTGCAAGCCCACCATGTAGGACAGGTTTCTGTAATTGTTGCATTAGTTCTAGTATTTGTTATGTTATTGCAATCATTGCTGATCTCTCTTGTACAGACCTTAGTGAAGGTTTTAATAGTGGGGTGGGTATTCTTTTACTCGAAGTTGGATTTTCTAGTAAGTTTGGTATGACTAGTGGATGGACGTGAAGCTTTAAAGTGATCCCATAATTTTAGAGTCCTTTGTAATCGGTGTATATCAACTAAATTATCAAATAAATCCACTTTTGGGGTAGGGACATAATTTAAGCCCTTACTTAGAAGCTCATTTTCATCTTTATCCAATGTTCTACTGCTTAAGTTGATTACAACTCCTTCTTATTTGATAAGCTTTTTTGATGCTTTTTTTCCTCAAGCCCCCCCTTCTGATATTTGGCCTTTCATTTTTTGTTGAGCTGTCGTTTTTTGATGTTTGAGGTGATATCCTTTGGGAGCTAGTCTGAATTTTATCTTGATGTACCGTGCCTGGGTTACTTCCAGTAGCAGATTCAGCTCCACTAGAGTCCCCCCCCACTCATGTCTATGGTATTGGCCAGTGAGGTCACCCTACGATCTGTTCTTCTCCGTCTGAATGAGGTGTTTTTTACCTGACAAACATTGGTAGACATTCCTCTCCCTGTAGTCAATTTCCACCATATTAATCTTCTTATTTTTAAAGTTAATAAGGTCTCTTTTATATTTATCCACCTGTATTTTTAGTTTGTTCAGCCAATCCTCACTGCTGTCGTCTTTCAAAATGTATACTTTCTTCCTCTCAACCATAATTAGTTCTTCAATTACTTGTTTTTTTAGTCTAGTAACTTCTTCAATAACCAAACGTATCCATTCAAAAGAGCACTTATTCGCGATGTAACACTATTTGCAACAAAACTCAATGTTATTTCTACATACGGTAGGTGCGTTTTTTAACCCTGAATCCCTGTGGAATCATCTTCCTTTTGAAATAGTCTGTAAGAGAATTAGCATGGAGTTTATAATCCACTTTGAGGTTCAGCAATTTATAGCAGTGATGTGCTGTCATAGGAGGCAGGTGAGGCAGCGCCTCACCTGTCCTATGTGTGTAATTACAACAACCAATACATTTTTAATAATAAAAAAAATAATAATTCTTTATTTTTTATTAAAAATATTTTTTGTATTATTTAGTGACCCCCCCCACTACCCTGCCACCTTTCAGCTATCTTTTTTGTATTAAATTGACTGTTGTGTGTTGTTCTCAACAAATACAATCATATTGCGCAACTAGGAAGAGGCTGTGAGCCCTTCCGTTGCGCAATATAATTGTATTTGTTTGTATGGGCCGCAGGAGACTGCCACCCAGTGGCGACTAACATTTAATGTCTCCTCTTCGCGGCCCATACCGCTCCCAATAGAGGCTAGTCTATGGCAGCCTCGGGAGCCCTCTCAGCCCTGCCTGCCTCGCCTCAGCCAATCAGCGTGCCGTGCGGTCCCAGTCTCACTGACAGTGAGTGACTGAGTGGGTGGGACTGTTGCGGCGGGTGGGAGGGAGAGAGATCAGTCGGCACGTTGAAGACACAGTCACATCACTGATGAATGAAGAAGTCAGGCTCAGTGAGTGTTACTAGTTAGAGGTCTCGATGGAATGGATGGACTGTAATGCAGCCGCAGCCCTGCCTGCCATGCACTCACACTGTCTGTCTCAGTCGGAGACGGATGGTCACGCCGGACTCCGGAGGTGTCTGTCGGATGTCGGTGCACTGTGTGAGGCTCATAACAGGTCAGTGAGAGGCTGAGCTCAGAGCTGCAGCAGCAGTGCAGTTGTCATATATGATTGAGATATGTGCTCTGGCTATGTTGTTCGGCGATATGGGGAGTTGTTCAAATCGAGTTAGTGGCCTAAGACTAACCATCTTTTTGTCACCCCAAAGGGTCCTCATCTGGGAAAGGTTTCTGCAAAATCTACTGTCTCTAGTCTAGCTTGATTGTTCAAACTATTTCCAGATAACACAAGCAACAGAATGAGCAGGTTCTAGAGGGGCTCAGGGTGAATTCAACTAGGGCAGTTGCAGCATCTTGGGCCTTTGAAGCAGATTTTACTCCAGAGGAGCTTTATCATCAAGCTGCAGTTTAAAAATTCTCCAAACTTTCATTTCACATTATAATCTTAATATGCAGCTGCCGTGCACAATACTGTCTCTCCCCCCCTCCCCTGTGTTTCTCCCCCCCGTGTTTCTCCCCCCCCTCCCCTGTGTTTCTTCCCCCTCCCCTCTGTGTCTCCCCCCTTGTGTCCCCCTCCCCTGTGTCTCTCCCCCCCCCTCCCCTGTGTCTCTCCCCCCCCTGTGTCTCTCCCCCCCCTCCCCTCTGTCTCTCCCCCCCCCTCCCCTGTGTCTCTCCCCCCCCTCCCCTGTGTCTCTCCCCCCCTCCCCTATGTCTCCCCCCCCTCCCCTGTGTCTCTCCCCCCTCCCCTCTGTCTCTCTCTCCCTCTGTCTCTCTCTCTCTCCCCTCTGTCTCTCTCTCTCTCTCCCCTCTGTCTCTCTATCTCTCTCCTCTGTCTCTCTCTCTCCCCTCTGTCTCTCTCTCTCTCTCTCTCTCTCTCTCCCCTCTGTCTGTCTCCCCTCTGTCTGTCTCTCTCTCTCTCCCCTCTGTCTGTCTCTCTCTATCCCCTCTGTCTCTCTCTCTATCCCCTCTGTCTCTCTCTTTCCCCTCTGTCTCTCTCTATCCCCTCTGTCTCTCTCTATCCCCTCTGTCTCTCTCTATCCCCTCTGTCTCCCTCTACCCCCTCTGTCTCTCTCTATCCCCTCTGTCTCTCTCTATCCCCTCTGTCTCTCTCTATCCCCTCTGTCTCTCTCTCTCCTCTCTCTCTCTCTCTCTCTCTCTCTCTCTCTCTATCCCCTCTGTCTCTCTCTCTCTATCCCCTCTGTCTCTCTCTCTCTATCCCCTCTGTCTCTCTATCCCCTCTGTCTCTCTCTCTCTGTCTCTCTCTGTCTCCCTTCTCTCTGTCTCCCCTCTCTCTGTCTCCCCTCTGTCTCCCCTCTCTCTGTCTCCCCTCTCTCTGTCTCCCCTCTGTCTCCCCTCTCTCTGTCTCCCCTCTGTCTGTCTCTCTCTCCCCTCTGTCTCTCTCTATCCCCTCTGTCTCTCTCTATCCCCTCTGTCTCTCTCTATCCCCTCTGTCTCTCTCTCTCCCCCCTCTGTCTCTCTCTCCCCCCTCTGTCTCTCTCTCCTCCCTCTGTCTCTCTCTCTCTCTCTATCCCCTCTGTCTCTCTCTCTCTATCCCCTCTGTCTCTCTCTCTTTATCCCCTCTGTCTCTCTCTCTCTCTCTCTCTCTCTCTCTCTCTATCCCCTCTGTCTCTCTCTCTCTATCCCCTCTGTCTCTCTCTCTCTATCCCCTCTGTCTCTCTATCCCCTCTGTCTCTCTCTCTCTCTGTCTCCCCTCTCTCTGTCTCCCCTCTCTCTCTCTCCCCTCTCTCTCTCTCCCCTCTGTCTGTCTCTCTCTCCCCTCTGTCTCTCTCTATCCCCTCTGTCTCTCTCTATCCCCTCTGTCTCTCTCTATCCCCTCTGTCTCTCTCTATCCCCGTCTCTCTCTCTCCCCCCTCTGTCTCTCTCTCTCCCCCCTCTGTCTCTCTCTCTCTCTCTCCTCTCTCTCTCTGTATCCCCTCTGTCTCTCTGTCTATCCCCTCTGTCTCTCTCTCTCTCTCTATCCCCTCTGTCTCTCTCTCTCTATCCCCTCTGTCTCTCTATCCCCTCTGTCTCTCTCTCTATCCCCGCTGTCTCTCTCTCTATCCCCTCTGTCTCTCTCTCTATCCCCTCTCTCTCTCTCTATCCCCTCTGTCTCTCTCTATCCCCTGCCTCTGTCTCTCTCTATCTATCCCCTCTGTCTCTCTCTATCTATCCCCTCTGTCTCTCTCTCTTTCTCTATCCTCTCTCTCTCCTCTCCCTCTCCCCCCTCTCTCTCTCTCTCTCTCTCTCTCTCCCCCTCCCCCTCTCTCTCTCTCTCCCCCTGTCTCTCTCTCTCTCTCCCCCCTCTGTCTCTCTCTCTCTCTCCCTCCCCCTCTGTCTCTCCCTTTCTCCTTCCCCCTCCCCCTCTCTCTCTCTCTCTCTCTCTCTCCCCTCTGTGTCTCTATTTCTCTCCCTCTCCCCCTCTGTCTCTCTCTAATCATCTCTCTCTCCCTGTCTCTCCCACCCCCTCTGTCTCTCTCCTTACATGTCTCATTCTCCCCCATGGTCTCTTTCTCTGTCTCTCTCCCCTCTATCTCTCTTTGTGTCTCTCTCTCCCCTCTGTCTCTCTATCTCTCTCTCCCTGTCTCTCCCACCCCCTCTGTCCAATTTACAGCTAATATCTAATTTCCTTCATTCTCTTGATATCCTTTGTTGAAAATCATATCTAAATATGCTCAGTAGCTGCTGATTGGTGGCTGCACAATAGATACCTCATGTGATTGGCTCACCCATGTACATTGCTATTTCTTCAACAAAGGATATCTAAAGAATGAAGGCATATCCTAGCCAGTGCCTCACCTGCCTCTGACCTCACTGCACGTCACTGATTTATAGTATATGTTCAGTGGGACCTCCTCCACAACAATAATTTCTTATGTGTGGGTTTTCCTGTATCGGCATTACATGTATAGGTATCCGAAGGGTAATTTGAACCATGCATTAGGTGTTTAACCTTTGAAGTATTAGGAGCAAGCGCTTCCGTATATATATCCCTTGCAATTTTGGCGTGTTAAGTTGACATATCTAGTTTTAAGATACATTAATTAGCCGGTTTGAGTCTTAGTTTTCTTGAAGTACACTCAGGTGTATCAGTGGGATTTTGTGCTGTGGGCTTAAACTTGTCTGTTTCTTCCTCTGTGGTTGTGTTGCCTGCTATTTTGCCATCTAATGCGCTCACTTCATAGACAACTATAAATTTAGAGGTGTATTGGTAATTTCATTAATGGCTGAACTAACTCTTCTGTGAATGAGTCCAATATACCTATTAAGTATTGTAGTATGACTCTGCTTGCTTTCATATATGGTGTCCTACTTTTATCTTAGTATTAGTTTAGTTCTGTGGTGGAGGGATGTCACTGTTGTATTGCAGGCATTCATTTTCTAGTATATATGGTTTGTATTATATGTATTCCAATTGTGTATTTTTATATTGTTATAGAACATATTTGTCTTGAAAAAGGCACAAATTGGGGCCGAAACGTTGACAATCAAATTGTTACTTTTACCATTTGGAAATAAAGATTATTTTAATTTCAAGCAACAATTCCTGTGAGTGCCATCCCAAGATAAGAAAGTTTCTATTTATTTAGATAGATAGATAGATAGATAGATAGATAGATAGATAGATAGGTAGGTATGTAGGTTGAAAGATAGATATATAGATAGATAAATAGGGGCCGACTTATCAAGGGCCGAACGGCCCCTGATGCCCCTGTTTCCGCACGAGCCTTCAGGCTTGCTGGAAACAGCAGTTAAAGGGAAATTAGACACTCATTTTTTCTTTGCATGAATGTTTTGTAGATGATCTATTTATGTAGCCCATAAAGTTTTTTTTTTTTTTTTAAATGTATAGTTTTGCTTATTTTTAAATAACATTGCTTTGATTTTCAGACTCCTAACCAAGCCCCAAAGTTTTAGGAGAATACCGTCAGATACCTACTCCAGCTTGCTCCTGTTTGTGTAAAGGGTCTTTTCATATGCAAAAGAAGGGGGAGGGTCAAATTTCCCACTCGCAGTGAGCTTTCCAATTACTTTTTCAACAGAGCTAAACTGAGAGCTTCTAAGTAAGTTTTTAACAGTTTTATACTGGATTTTTATATTTGAATCTGTGCATCTATTTCTTTATCGTAGTGTCTATTACATGCAGTTAAATGAAAATGGGTGTATACTGTCCCTTTAAGAAGCAGTGGTCTAAAGCCACTGCTCCTTAACTGGTCTGCTCTGAATACAATCAGGTTGATTGATACTCCCTGCTTGTGCAATGATAAATGATGATAGCGTATGCTGCCGGCATTCAGCAATGTCTGTCAGACATGATCTGCTGAGTGGATCATGTTGGACAGACCGATGATAAGTCGGCCCTATAGATTAAATTGTGGAATAAACATGGTTAAATAAATAAAACATGTATCTTTATCCCATATATTCCTTCACAATCTTCTTGCTAAATCTGTCTTTCTATTTCTCTCGATCTCACACACACTTATTAGTATGCTGGGTCAGTAGTTTAACATTTTGCAGAGTGGAATGATCACTTTAAATCATGTACAATTTACTTTATAGAATTTTCTTTGCATTTTTAATGTTTTTCCAACGTAACTGTATATGTTTCAGGTACATTATTTGTTGGTTTTATTTTATGAATATCGTTTCCACATACACATTACAATATGGTAACTTGCCCCCTTAATGCATTTCTCAGTTGGTAGAAAATGAGCTGCCGTCGTCTGCAGTCGTCTTCCCTGCAAAAATAAATAATACCAATTTGAAATTCATCTGGAACAAATGGTAACATAAATCATATAGAGGGTAGCCACAACCCATATCACGTTAACACACACTTTCATAAATCAAGAAATACTCACTAAAACCTTTTGTTGAAATGGTTTTTCAAAAAATGAATATACTGCTGCCAACTTGCAAGTCATTATTATGGGCTTGAAATAACTGCTTTTATTCAGAGAATTCCATCACCCTAAAATCCCATTGATGTGTTTTGACAACTAAAGCTCTTCACCTTTTTTAAACTGTAAAGACTGAGTGACCGGTGGCTAAAAAATAATAATCTGCATTTCAGAGGATTGACAGGAAGTTACTCTATAGGTGGAAAAAGAGACTGATTGGGCATATTTGTTCATACATCCATAATAGTCTCCAAAATTTGAATAAATATCATACAGTACAAAATGGAATTTGGAGATATTTCTCAGGAAGTTTTAATTACAAAATATTTTGATTTGCCTTTAAATAGACAATAATTTTAATCCCATAATTTTTAGATTATCTATATAGCAAACTTATATTTATCTTGTACCCCTACATTTATATATTTTTTGGAATATAATGATTTATTGTCAATATGTTTTCCAGTAATCAAAATCCCAAATTTCTTTTTTTAAAGGGACATGAAACCCAATATTTTTCTTTCATGATTTAGATAGAACATACAATTGTAAACAACTTTCCAATTTACTTGTATAATCAATTTTGCTTCATTATCTAGGTATCCTTTCTTGAAGGAGCAGCAATGCATTACTGGGAGCTAGCAAAACATAAAAACCACCAATCAGTAACGAGTTCCCAGCACCTGAGCCTACCTAGGTATGCATTTCAACAAAGAATACCAAGGGAATGAAGTACACTGGAAAGTTGTTTAAAATTGTATGCTTTATCTGAATCATAAAAGAAAAAAAAATCTGTGGGGTTAATCTTATGATTTTGTAATTGAAAAAATAAATGTGCATAACTGGCACCAAACACAATGGTGATATCAGAGGTTTAGCGATTATATCACAGACTGAAGAGCCTGTATGTTGACTAATCTATTTTAATAGCATGAAGGGATGCTAAGTGATGCTGTTAATCTAAGAGATTTGAAGAAGGGCATTGCTATAGAGGATGTGTAATTGGTAGTGAGGCTGGATTTACAATCTAGTTGCTTGTAGGCACCAAAATCTGAAGTGCCCCCATAACTTTACTTATCTTTGACTGGTATTTAGGCAGAGACTGGCGCCCCTCTACGGAGGGTGCCTGTAGGCACATTCCTACTCTGCCTTATTATAAATCTGGCCCTGATTGGTAGGGTTATCGATTTCACTAATTTTATTGGTGTAAATGTGCTTATTATAAAACAATTTAATATTGGGAATCAGGAAACATATCTTTTTGGTGACGTTCATGCATTTATCATTGCACACTACGGCTCGTGTGCAATGCCACCCCCTACTTGTGCACAGCCAATCGTGAGCCAGCAGGGGCTGTCAATCTTACTGATCGGAAAAGTCCGGGAGGGTTGAGATACGTCACAAAACAAGTGGCAAATGGGTTAAGAAGCAGCAGTTGCTTCTTCTCTCTCGGCTGCAAGTTAGCTATTACGAGCCTGCAGACGGGAAATTTTATAAATCTGGCCCTTAATATTCCTTAAATTGTGTTTATAAATAAGAAAAGGGCTGACTTTTAAATGGGGATTTTCGAGTAAAATTAAAATGTTTTATTGCTTTAGAATAGGCATGTGCATTCGGAAGATTCAGAAGGAAAAAATGGGGGTCACCAGCGGCTATCAGCTATTTTCAGACCCGGATTTCTTCTTGTGCAATGCACTAAAATCTTTGCAAATCCAAATCTTAGTGTGTTGCACTTTTACTGGCTATCTTTCCCTTATGTTTCCTTCCGAACCTTCCTAAGGCACATGACTACTTTAGAACCTTTTATTTAAAGACAAATTTCTTTCCTTTCCTGCAATGACAGATAAGGATACACCCTGGGAGTAAATGAGAATCAGGTATACATTTGTATGCTCAAAACATTGGCCATTTCCTCTTTCAGATGAGAAATTTGTGTTCCTGAGATTTTACATTGAAATATTTGAGATGATATGTTTTCTTTTCGGTGGTACATTTACATGGAAGATATTGCACCATTCTTTTAAGGCACCCTTAACCCTTTGAGTGCTAATGACGGCTCTGAGCCGTCACAGAGTTTCTCACTCAGGTGCTAATGACGGCTCAGAGCCGTCATGAGCACTCTCCCACCTTGAGGGAGACCGGGGGGCTCCTTACTGCTCCTACCCCGGCGATCGTGCCTGTAGAGTGACAGGCATCACCGGTGGTGCTTCACGTGATGCGCGGTGAAGTCACGCGAAATTACGTGATGACGTCACCACGCAACTTTAATTATACTTAACAATGTTAAGTATGGGAGGAGGGGGCATGCTGCTTAGAAGCCTGCATCTCAGGCATCTAAGCAGCTACAGACCCCCAAGACCCATTATTGGAAAGGTAATTGTCTAACCTTTCCAACAGTGTAAGTCTTGGGGCTCTGTAAAAAAAAAAAGTAAAAAAAAATGTTTTAAAAAATTTCAATAATAATAATAATAAAAAAAAAATATTAGCACCCAGGTGGGAAATGGCTTAGCAGCCAAATGGTTAAAGAGGTGGTTGCTTCACCCCAGGGTGCTTTGCTCAGTGTACCCAGTTGATGTAGTAGCTAGGTCTTACCTTGTGCCTCATGCGCGGTCCCGGCTTTTGGCTCTGACAGTTAAGAACGCAGCCAGAGGCAGAAGGCATCTACCTTTAGACGATAAGAGAGTTCTGATCATGCTCTCGTCACTATATGAAGGTAGATTATCAGATTGTAACAGGCAGTGACACAGTCTGTGTCACTGTCTGTAACAATCTCTGTTGGTGCAAGCGGGAGGTGTGAGAGGGAAGGCGGGTGGGCAGCCTGGAGGTGGAGGAAGAGAGAGAGGAAGGGGCTCTATGCTACAGAAAACCAAAAAATTAAGAGAGAGGGATGGGGCGCAGGAAAAGGAGTGAGGGAGGGGGGTCCTGCATGCAAATGGTTGGGGCGAGAGGGGACTGCTACACTTCAGAAATGTATTGTGTAATATATAATAATAAATACAATTGTAAAAAAAATGTCAAGCTAGGTACTGGCAGACAGCTCCTTAGATGGTGGCATCTAGTGAGGGTGGGAGGGTTAGAGAGCTGTTTGGTGGGGATTACATACGGATTAGGAGATGGGAGGTCTCCCCTTAGAAGCTATCTAATTAAACCTTTCAATGCCGGGAATTTCAGTATGGTGCACAGCTGCAATTAGCGGCCTTCTAATTGCTAAACACAATGGCAAAGCCATGTACTGTATCTCTGCTGTTTCTGAACAAAGGGGATCCTACAGAAGCTTTTACATCCATTTGTGTCATGACTGCTCAAGCGGTATGCAAATAATTTCAGTGAGAAACTCAAAGTTTTTGAAAAAGTTAAGAATTTTTTTAATATAATCGCATATGGCGGCAAAACTGTAGCATGAAAAATACCACAATGGTCCTAGATTAATACCTTATAGTTTTGATAGGTAGATCATAAACCAAGGCTATATTTCTGTTTAAATGGAGTGATAGCAAAAATGCTAAAAATGCTCTGGCCTTTTAGGCAAGTTTTTCTGTGAAATTCCAGGTCCTTAAAGGATTCCAAAACTTTCGTATTTTTTGCACCAAATGACCATCAATATTATATAGTGCACATTTAAATATCATCACATACCTATTTGTTCTCTACAACGAAGTTTCTGAAGATTAGAAAAATTAATTTTTATTTTCGGCGATGAAGTCATATCAGCCAACCCTCAAATATGGGAGGTGCACGATCCAACAATGGTAGCGATAGTATTTACGATTAGTGCATCTCTGGGATGTTGTCAAAATGCGCATGCGCATATCTATTAGTTCACCCGCGCATGCACATATTTGTTCACTGACTCCACATTTACCTATACAATGGTATGGGAATTACGCAAGCTACATAGGTTATCCTGTTTGCACTGAATAGAGCTTGTTAGCTATATAAAGTCTATACGGTTTCACTGCTCCCTATCTCTAAGTCAGATTTATTTTCTTTCAGTGACGTATGGTATGACGAGAAATTAAAATTGCGCATGCGCATAGCGGCGGAAATCCACCATGTTGATAACCTGGGTTATTGCTCTTGATTGTAAGATGCAAAGTTATTGCCAGTGGTGGGTTTGGAATTCAATACATTTTCGGAAGGCGATTTCTCCTAAAAGGTAAAACTAAGAAGCGTAATACAAATTACAAAAAGATCGAAAATATATTGATATGGCTATTGCAGGTCACTTTTTTCTCTGTGTTTAGTGTCCCTTTAAGGGGTTAAAAAAATTGTACTTTTTCACAATCATAAAAAAAGCAGGAATCCACACTTGGATACAAATTTAATGCTTTAAATGTCTCTACTTGACAACGTATTAACCACAAAGTCCCAACTTCCTCCCAGCCATAGACATATTTATTTCCAAATTGTTACAAATCTCAGAACATATGACAGCTCTGAAAATAATTTCCTCCTTCTGAGTAGTTTTTAAGGCCCCTTGGAAACTGTATATTATTTACTCTGTGGTCTGAAGACTTATTTTTATACAAGTTTAACTGGCTGATGTTACTTATAGACGTGTTTTTAAAACGCTTTCATAGATGTATCACAGATGACAGAATACTTCACTAAACTAATGCTATTCACCTGAGCTGGATGTTTAACCACACAACTGTAGAAAGAAGTGACAAGGGAAAAAATTATTTGCTTTTGTTTAGGAATAAACATATCAAAATAATGATTTATAAACACAGTAAGTAGTTAATCCCTAGATATATTACAGAAAACCTGATATACTGGTGAATGCATAATTATAATAAGAATGTTGAATACTTGAATAATTTCAAATATATGCTGGAAATAATGGAAGGTTTGAAATCTAAAAAGTGGTATATTTTGTATTTTATGAAGACATTTATCTAAAATAATTATGTCAGTAATACATATGTAACAGTTATGCTCATATATTTATGCCCCTTAGCCCTTTGAGTGCTAAGCACTTTCCCACCTGGGTGATAATCTCTTTTAAGTTTATTTTTTATTTTTTTAAATATTTTTTTTTTAGATCCCCAAGACTTACACTGTTGGAAAGGTTAGTCAATTACCTTTCCAACAGTGGGTCTTGTGGGTTGTAGCTGCTTAGATGCCTGAGATACAGGCTTCTGAGCAGCATGCCCCCTGCACAGGGGCATATTTAGGTTTTGTGCTGCCCTAGGCACTCAGAATCCTGCTGCAGAAAGTCAGTTTATAGAAATAGATGTGGACATTAAAAGTCGACTCCACATGTATTTCTGTAACTGGCTTAACTGTCAATAAAGCTGCACAATACTAACAGGAATGATGAGTGAGCAGAGCAGTGAATACTTACTATTATTCTTTATGTGCCTGCCCGCTGGGTCACCCCCCTCCTCACCAGTCCTCTCCGGTCCGATGCGATCCCACTCACAGCCGCTCCTCACTGCCCTGGGAGGGAGATCACATGCGCACGTGCGTGTCTCCCTCCATCCATGTGCGGCAACTGTGACTGAGTGAGCAGACAGGAAGGCGGGTGGAAGTTAGAAAACGTCACATAACCTTGGCAAAAGCCGGGTCACGTGACCGCCGAACACAAAAAATTTAAATTATAGCGAATTTTAAAAAAAATAAAATATATGCAGTTGCCAACATATAAGTGCCAGAGTGCCGCCCCCCAAATCTGTCACCCTAGGCACCGGCCTTGTTGGCCTAGGTATAAATACGCCCCTGCCCCTATACTTAACATTGTTATTTTTAAATAAAGTTGCACATATCATCACATCTTTGCGTGTGACATCACCACGCATAACGTGAAGCCCCGGCGATGCCTGTCACTATACAGGCCCGATCGCCGGGGTAGGAGCAGGTGGGAGCCCCCAGATCTCCCTCAAGGTGGATAAGTGCTAGCGACGGCTCTGAGTCGTTGTTAGCACCAGAGTGGGAAACTCTGCGACGGCTCAGAGACATCGTTAGCACTCAAGGGCATCATTAAAGGGATACTGAACCCATATTTTTTATTTCATTATTCCGATAGAGAATGCAATTTTAAGTAACTTTCTAATTTGCTGCTATTATCAATTTTTCTTCGTTCTCTTGGTATCTTTATTTGAAAAAAGCAGGAATGTAAAGCTTATATGCCAGCCTATCTTTGCTTCAGCACCTGGGTAGCACTTGCTGATTGGTGGCTACATTTAGCCACCAATCAGCAAGCACTACCCAGGTGCTGAAGTAAAGATGGGGTTGCTGTTATAATTAGTTTTTGTTATGGTCAGTATTATGGTTAGTGAAAATTAAGCCTTTGGTGAAAAAAGTCATACAACACATTACTTTTCAATGTTTTGCCTCACTTTTATAGTGACACAAAAAATGAATTTGCTAAGAACAAAATGCACATAATACCTTGACAGGCAATATTTTTATTGCAAACAATTAAAGTAATCATTGCTATCTGAATGTGAAACCCTGAATAAATGTTCAACAGAATGATATGTTTAAATCAAATAGAAGCCTAAGAATAAAATGCAGATGTATTTTTTAAATCTATTATTTGTTTAAATATTGAAAAATAAGCAGAATTTTTCAGTGATTATAAAGCAACGTGCACTGCCATATTGTAACCTAGGTTTCTTTCTCTGCTGTGGCCAGTTAGGGTGAGCTGTGTTTGAGTCACTTCAATGTGCAACCAATGACTGTGAGTAATATAGTAGTGTTAAAGGGACATTAAACCCACATTTTTCTTTAATGATTCAGATAGAGCTTGTGATTTTAAACAACTTTCCAAATTACTACTGTTAACTAATTTTTGATTTCTTGGTATCCTTTGCTGAAAAGGATACCTAGGTAGACTAAGGAGCTGCTGATTGGTGCCTCATATTATTGGCTCACCGAATGCTAGCTCCCAGTAATACATTGCTGCTGCTTCTTCAACAAAAGATACCAAAAGAACAAAGCACATTTGATAATATAAGTAAATTGAAAAGTTGTTTAAGATTGTATTCTCTATCTGAATTATTAAAGAACACGTTGGGGTTTAAGTCTAGAATCTGCTCTTCCTTTTTTAACAGGAAATGGAAATTTCACCATTTCAAAATTAATAATATTTTTTTTTCCGACACATAATTCACAGTTGTTTATCACAATACCAAATGTTAATTGATCCCTTCAATTTGAAGTAACACATTTTAATAGATTGAATAAAGAAAAATATTTGTAACTCTCCTGATCCTATCTTTCCCCTAATATTTTTGTTTTTTTTTCTTCAATTTAGAATTTTATGTATTCCCTCTTTCATCATTGTTTTTCTAGCCTATAAATCTCCTTCCCTTCCTCTTTTAACCCCATACATTGCCACAATAAAAGGTCTGCTTTTATCCCCCCAGTTTTAAGATTTTCCATCCCTTCGTTCATAGCTAATTCAATGCAGTGTTACTGAACTGAAATTTCAAAGACAAATGCATATTCATGTTTACAAAGATTTAACCTATTGGCTGTCAGAGAGGGTTGCAAATCATTACTGCTGTGTGCTGTCTCCTCTATCACCTAAGGCAGTGTTTCTCAACTCCAGAAGTCCTCAGGACCCTTAAAGTGGAGGTAAACTTTGATGAATGAAAGCCCATTTTTTAAAAATACTATTAAAAACAGGGGCACTTTCATTCATCAAAGTTTACAAAGCAGCCGTTTTGTTAAAAAAATTACCTTTTTTTTTCTTTTCACAGCTAGCGCAGTTTCCCCCACATAGAGATCCTCTATTTGCACGTCAACAATGACTAATCCAGCTTCCTCCAATCACAGCTTTCCCCCAGGGTAGTCATTGCTTGAGGCCATGCTGTTATTGGAGGAAGCAGGATTAGTCATTGCTGACGTATGAAGAGAGGATCTCTAGGTGGGGGAAGCTGCTCTAGCTGTGAGAAGAAAGAAAGGAATTTTTTTTTAAAACAAAACGGCTGCTTTGTAAACTTTGATGAATGAAAGTGCACCTGTTTTTAATAGTATTTTTAAAAAACAGGCTTTAATTCACCAAAGTTTACTTTCACTTTAAAGGTATATTCCAGTTAAAATTTAAATGCACATAGATTAATTACATCTTTGAATAGAAACATATTTGCAATCTACATGTTTTGGCAAAAAAAGCTTCTTGTAAGTTATCACTGTTTTTGTAACATTTTTCTCTGCATGTGCATGTAAAGGGTAGCTGTATATTCTCAGTGCAAAAGCATTTTAAATACTGCAGCTGTTCAGAGCACCATTAGGGTTTGTATCATGTCAGCATTAACAAATGAAGTAATTACCAGATTATACAAGGACCTTAGGCTCTCTGAGAAAATGCTGTGTTTAAAATGCTGGTGCACGGTGCATACTTAAATACACATTTTAAACAGCCATAGCTTTTATTAGAAGCATTTTTGCTAATACATGTATATTACAAAAATGCATCTATTCAAAACTGAAATGCATCCATGTTTAGAATATGCCTTTAACAGTCCAGATATTCATTATATCTTAACTAAAGCCCAGGTAAAATAATCAGCTAATCAGTAACCATGGTTACTAACCTGCTCTCACCCTTCAGATGATTATTTCACCTGTGCTCTAGTTAAGATTTAATGACTATCTGGGCTGTTTAGGGTCCTGAGAACTGGAGTTACACTGACCTAAGGGGTTAAAACATGAGTTGTGTAAGTTTTTATGCTAGAAACCTGTGATTGTTTTCCATTGTGCCTGGAGAGGACTGCAGTGGTATACACAATAATTATATGCCAATCAATACATCTAACATCTGAAAAAGGCATGCAAGCTCATTCATCTATGTCCTGAGCCAGATCATTTGTATTGAGGCAAGGGAAGCAAAATCAAAGGGAAATTCTATCTAAACAAATTTCTGGAAATTAAAACATTTGAAATGCTAGTCTCTTATTTAGTATTTACTCAATATCCTATATGATGTACATTTGACTTTAACCCCTTAATGACAACAGATGTACCAGGTACGTTACTCAAAAATTGTCACTTAATGACAATTGACGTACCTGGTCCGTCCGCCGGTAAAACGAGTGCTGGAAGCGATCGGTGATCACTTCAGCTGCTCTAACCGTATTGCTACAACGCCTACATATTGAGGCATTGTGCAATACGTAACTAAACTGCCGGCGAGCTTCAGATCTGAAACACCCGGCAGTTTAGAGCATCGGAAGCATTTGATCATTTCCGATGCTGGCTGCTAACTTGCTGAGTGCCTTGTTGGTTAAAGGCACTCAGTATATAAGAATGCAAAATGTTTTTTTTTTATTAAAAATAATTAAAAATTATTTAAAAAAAAAAAAGTTATATAGTTTGCCTGCAGACAAGATGGTGTCTGCAGGCAAGATGGTGCTCGGTGCTGCCATTCTAAGGGCATGGCTTCAGTTTGGAGGGTGTTCCTAGCTTGCCTCATCATGAGAGGCGGGCTAGGAACATCCAATCAGAGATTGCCCCTAAATGTGATCACTCACGATCTACGCCGCACACTGGATAGAGAATTCAAGGGACGCAATTAAAAATGGCGTCCCTTGAATTCCTATTGGCTGATTTGATTCTTAAAATTCAAATCAGCCAATAGGATGAAAGCTACTCAAATCCTAATTTGAGTAGCTAATTTGAAAGCTAATCAAATTCAAATCAGATAATAGGATGAAAGCTACTCAAATGAAAGCTGTTCAAATCAGCCAATAGGATGAGAGCTACTGAGATTCTATTGGCTGCCCACCCTATCTAAATAAAATTAAAAAAAAACCTTAAAAAACCCAAAGTCTAAGCCCCAAGTTGCTACTTGCCATTCCTGAAGTCCGGCAGAGAAGGTCCTGTTCCAGGCGGTGAAGTCTTCTTCCAAGCGGTGACCTCTTCTTTCTTCTTCCTGGAACATCCTTTGTGGAGCGCAGCTGAAGACCACGGTCACCGGTCTCCAGTTCCAGGGTCGACGGTATTAAGTTCCAGGATCGACGGTCTTAAGTTCCAGGGTCACCGGACTTCAGCTCCACAGTCTTCAGCTCCGGAAGTACGGTAAGAAGAATGGTAAGTAGCAACCTGGGGCTTAGACTTAGGGTTTTTTAAGGGGTTTTGGGGGATTTTTATTTTATTTAGATAGGGTGGGCAGTAAAAGAGCTAGAATGCCCTTTTAAGGGCAATGCCCAACAAATGCCCTTTTCAGGGCAATGGGTAGTTTAGGGGTTTTAGTGTTAGGTTATTTTATTTGGGGGGGTTCGGTGGGTAGGGAGTTTGTGTATTTTCTTGTAAAAGAGCTGATTATCTTGGGGCAATGCCCTGCAAAAAGCCCTTTTAAGGGCTACTGGTAGTTTATTATAGTAGGGGGTGTTTTTATTTTGGGGGGCTTTTTTATTTTCATAGGGATTAGGTATAATTTTTAAAATTTTGGTAATTTTTATTTTTTATTTTCTGTAATCTTAGTTTTTTATTTTCTGTAATTGTAGCTTAAAGGGACAGCCTACTCCAGAATTTTGATTAGACTGTCCCTTTAATTTATACTTAGTTTATTTGTATATTTAAAGTAGTGTTAGTTTTTTTTTAATTAATAGTAACTTTAGTATTTTTTAAATGAGGTAATTTGGGTTAATTTAGGGGGTGTTAGGTTAGGGGGGGTTAGGTTAGAGGTTAGGTTTATTGCGTTGTGGGCTTTGGCGGTTTAGGGGTTAATACTTTAATAGGTTTATTGCGTTGTGGGTTAATCAAGGATTCGGGGTTAATAGTTTTAATAGGTAGTTTGCGATGTTGGGGTTGGCGGATTTAGGGGTTAATAATTTAGTTATTACTTGCGGTGTGGGTTTGATGGCGGATATAGGGGTTAATACACTTTATTAGTTATTGAGCTGGGGGATTGCGGTTGACAAGTAGATAGACATTGCGCATGCGTTAGGTTTTAGTTTATTTTTGCAGGCATTTTCAGGAGTTACGGTGCTCCCATACTTAGCGCAAGGCCTGCTATGGCTGCCATTTATGGTGAGGTAAAAATGGAGTAAGATTTCTCCATTTTCGTCACGTATGCCCTTGCGCTGGATATTGGATACCGATTTACGACATGATCCTATATTAGCCTTTGGGAGTAAAAATTGCGGGCGACGGGTGAAATATACGTGCCGCATTTATATGCGGCTCTGTATATAGGATACCAAAACCGCACAAAAACCGGCTTTTGCGGGCGACGCCGCATATGTAATGGCTCCCCTGATATTTTGCATATCTAATTTGCATATCTTACCCAGAATCCTCTGGTGCATTGGTAACAATGTATGTGGAGTTTTACTGGGGAATCATAAGTGGGGAACTTGCCTAGATGTGCTAATTTTCTATGCAAAAATGTATATTGATTTACTTTTGAGACATAAAGGATTTTAATCTCAGATTTTTATCTCCCCCATAATTTTAATGAATTTTTATTTAACCCTGAAATTAGCTTTACCAATGCAACAACCAGAAATCTATCTCCTACTGATGAGTTCTATAAAGAACGAAACAAGCTTGTCTAGTGAGTGATTTTTGTGCTGTTGCAATAATCCTGTTAAGGGATCGCTGTGTTAACACAGTATTTGAAGCAAAAAACCTAAAATTTTGCATATCTAATTTGCATATCTTACCCATAATCCTCTGTGAATGTGGAGTTTTACTGGGGAATCGTAAGCGGGGAACTTGCCTAGATGTGCTAATTTTCTATGCAAAAAATTGTATTGATTTACTTTTGAGACATGGAGGATTTTAATCTCAGATTTGTATCTCCCCCATAATTTTAATGAATTTTTATCTATATATATATTTATATATATACAGTATATAAAAAATTTAACCCCGCCTGTGTCACTGATCTCTGCATAAGTATTAGCATTGATCTTGCACAGGAGCACACAGCAGCACTTTTTTTGCTGTCTGTGCATTTTTTAGGGGTTTAATTTTATTGTTCCGTATTTCACTACATTGGGCATTGATTTATATTTAATATTTTTAGGCGTTGATATCACTGCTTAGGCATTGATATAAAGGCTCTTCTAAGAGCCATTAACCCCTTCTGTGTGCAGATCACTGCTTTAGGCATTGATTAATATTTATTTAATTTTATTGTAAGACCCAAAGTCTCTTATAATAGCCATTAACCCCTTTTGTGCTGCAGATAACTCCTTCATCACTGCTTAGGCATTGGTATAAATGTATTTAATTTTTTTGTAAGAGCCATTAACATAGATTCTGTGCTTAAATCCCTGCTTTAGGCATTGATTAATTTTATTGTAAGACCCAAAGCAACTAACCCCTTTTTATGCCGCAGATCACTGCTTTAGGCATTGATATCACTGCTATTTAATTTGTTTGTAGAAGCCATTAACCCCTTTTGTGCCGCAGATCACTGCTTTAGGCATTGATATCACTGCTATTTATTTTGTTTGTAAAAGCCATTAACCCCTTCTGTGTGTAGATCACTGCGTTAGGCATTGATATCACTGCTATTTAATTTGTTTGTAGAAGCCATTAACCCCTTTTGTGCCGCAGATCACTGCTTTAGGCATTGATATCACTGCTATTTATTTTGTTTGTAAAAGCCATTAACCCCTTCTGTGCGTAGATCACTGCTTTAGGCATTGATATCACTGCTATTTAATTTGTTTGTAAAAGTTATTAACCCCTTTTGTGCCGCAGATCACTGCTTTAGGCATTCATATCACTGCTATTTAATTTGTTTGTAGAAGCCATTAACCCCTTTTTTGCCGCAGATCACTGCTTTAGGCATTGATATCACTGCTATTTATTTTGTTTGTAAAAGCCATTAACCCCTTCTGTGCGTAGATCACTGCTTTAGGCATTGATATATATTCATAATACAACAGCGTTTTTATACTGCTGACGAGGCTTTCTTATCTAGAAATGAATCTAGCGCTAGTGATGTATCTGTGGCTGCTGAGCCCCCTGCCAGAAGGAGATGTGTTGCTCCAGCTGCTGAGGAGTGAGTAGTGCCTAATCTCCAGAGGCCAGATATCCCTCATTTCACAGAAATCATGGCGTCAATCTGGATGTCACAGGATCTACTCCCCTTCAATTTATGCAGCTTTTTCTGGGGGACATTGTCTCCCAAACTAATGTATATTCCCATCAATTCCGTGCTGCTAAGCCTTAGTCTTTTTGGGCAAAGCAGCAATGGGCCCCCATTGACGTGCCAGAATTTCTAAAATTCTGGGCACTCACAATGCTGATGGGCATAATCAAGAAGCCATCCATCCGCTCCTACTGGAGCACTAGCCCCATCTGCTGTACCCCCATTTACAGACAGTCTATGCCTAGGCAAAGGTATGAAATGATACTTGATTTCATGCATTTTAATGACAACAGCCTTTGCCCCCCTAGGGAGCATCCCCAGTTTGACAGGCTGTACAAGATCCGCCCCCTGATTACCCACTTCACTGCCAGGTTTGCAGAGGCTTATACATCTGGAAAGAATATCTGCATAGATGAATCCCTGATGAAGTATAAGGGAAGGCTGCGATTCAAGCAGTATATTCCCTCTAAGCGCTCCAGGTATGGAGTGAAAGTGTATAAGCTCTGTGAGAGCGACAGTGGGTATACTTAGGCCTTCCAGGTGTATGAGGGAAAGGATACCCTCCTTGACCCTCCAGGTTGCCCAGAACTTATGGGAACCAGTGGCAAGATTGTCTGGGATCTAATTCAACCCCTAATGAACAAAGGATACCACTTGTATCTTGATCATTTCTATACAAGTGTCCTTTTGTTCAAGCTAATGTATTGTTTTGATACAGTAGCTTGAGGTACTATCCGTAAGAACCACATAGGATTCCCAGAGCACCTGTCACGCACCCGGCTACGAAGGGGGGAGACCTCAGCTCTGCGCCAAGAGGAGCTCTTGACAGTCAAATATAGAGACAAGAAGGATGTATACCTTCTCAGCACCATCCACGCTGAAAGTACTGTGGAGGTCTCTGTACGTGGCAGAGCTGAGGTCACAAGCAAGCCAGTGTGCATCAAGGCCTATAAGCGGCATATGGGTGAGGTTGATCTGGCAGATCAGCTGCTACAGCCCTACCTAATTATGTGGAAGACAAAGGCCTGGCACAAAAAGGTTGCAATTTATTTAATGCAAATTGCAAACTACAACGCTTTCTTGTTGAACAAAAAAGCAAACCCCGAAATTAAACTCACTTTTTTGCAGTTCCAGCTCCAGGTAATTTCAGGGATTTTGTACCAAGATGCACCTGCTCCCCGGGCGGTGATGGGGGAAAGCAGAGTTGGGGCTACCAACATTATTTTTAAAATTCCCCCTACTACCACAAAGCAGAAACCGCAAAAAAGATGCAGAGTCTGCTATAAAAGGGGGCTGAGAAAGGATATCATATTCTACTGTCCTGATTGCCCTGGACAACCTGGACTCTGCATTGGTGACTGCTTCAAATGCTACCATACATCGGTGAAATTTTAAATCTTTTTTACATTTACTGTTCCTAAATGTATTTTTTTTTTTTACTTTTACTGCTCCAGACTTTTACATTTTACTGCTCTATTTTTATGAGCAAGTTCTAAAATTGTTTTTTTTTTTTTTTTACTAAACCTATGCATGGGGGGTATGGGTGTACTCAGGGGGCCTTGCAGAGAACAATCTGGAGTGTTTTTCTTTGCAATAACTTACAACAGGCTCTCCTAAATCATAGTCAAAAAGCAGTGTGTGTAAAACTGAAAATTGAAAAATTACCACCATACACTCGGCTAGATTTGGAGTTCGGCGGTAGATGGGTTGCTAACGCCACGCGTGTTTTATGTCTAACGCACGGCATTGTTTGACTCCGGTATTTAGAGTTCAAAAAAGACCATCTAACGATGCTCCTAACGCGTGTATGTCACACGCGGAATACTGCCCGCGTTAGACAGTCTCCCATAGAGATCAATGGGAAAGCAAAAAAATAGCTTTTTTCACCTAACACTCGATCTCGCGAGAATACGCGCAGCTCGGTCATATGACGCATACCACATCATGCACAACAATAACACGCCACAAATGTCACAACAACAATCAATCAACAAAGCACACAAGCGGGGGTATTTTTAATAAAATTTAATACGGGGAATACGCATATACTTTAAGATGCAGAAATTCGCAAAATAACAACAAGGAATAAAAAATATATACATACACTAGAAAAATAATCGCATTCAATATCACTATATATTAGGACAAACATACATATACAACACTTAACTAATACCACACCATCGCAAATTCACATTTAAAAAGAATACTATTGGACAATGTTAGAGAAAACGACCACTATGACATCATCGCATTCTACACATTCCACAAATACTAACTCAAAATGAGCATGCACAAATTCACACAACTAATACACATTGCACTAATATTAATTGCTAATAAAGCACACCGGAACACAATTTACAACGGAAATTGGTACATCATTAAACATTTACACAGGGTATATAAGCACCACACAAGCAGGGCTTCTTTGACTGTGTTGCTGGTGGGTCTTTGGAGATTGGAGGTTTAAGATTAGAGAGTTGGTGCATTATTGTGAGTGAGTTAGTGTTAGCGTGAGAGAGTCAGTTGTTAGTGTTATCGTGAGTGAGTTAGTGGGAGTTAGTGGGAGAGAGTCTGTTAGTGGGAGCGTGAGTGAGTTAGTGGGAGTTGTTAGTGAGAGTTGTTAGTGGGAGCGTGAGTTAGTGGTAGTTAGTGAGAGTTAGTGGGAGTGTTTGTTAGTGAGAATTAGTAGTAGTGTGTTAGTGAGAATTAGTAGTAGTGTGAGTTAGCGAGCGAGTGATTTTTCTGTACACGTAACACATTTACACGCAAACACATTCAATACATACATACACTTATCAATAACACTACATACACTCCATACCCCCTACCCCCTCATACTACACTCCATACCCCATTCCCTGTAGTCCCATTCCCTTTCATCCCATTTACTCTTATCCCATACCCCATACCCATCCCATACCCATCCCCTAGTTACATTTAGTTTACATATCCTCCTTTTAGTCTTCTTCTTCTTTTTGTTTATTTAAATACTCCTTACCCTCTTTGTTTTTTTACATCCCTCTCACACTTTCAGCACTTTTTTTGTCTTTTTAGTTCTTTATTTTGACCCCCTTTCATTTCATCACACTCACTTTTTGTTTGATTATTTGGGGTTTAGTTTAGGGAACAGATGGAGGCCAGGCAGGGGAGAGGTAGAGGGGGGAGGAGAGGGAGGGGGAGAGGAACAGGGCAGGAAGGGGGGCAGGAAGGGGGGCAGGAAGCGGGGGTGGAAGCGGTGGGTGGACCCAGCCACTTGGTTCAAGATGAACAAGTGGCTGGGCCCAGTGGTGGACAGAGTAGGGCTTCACAGTCCGGGAAACAGAGGGCATCGTCACAGGGGAAGGCCAAGGCGACTAGGGAGGCGAGGTTTTCGATGGAGGAGAAGGAGGCCCTCGTAGAGGCCTATATGGCCAGGTATAGGAGGCTGCAGCACCAGAAGACTACCCCGACTGACAAGAGGAGGCTCTGGAATGAGATAAGAAATGCAGTCAATGCAGTGGGTGGCCGGAACAGAGATCTGGATTCGATAAAATATCGCTACCGGGACTGTAAGATGGATCTCAAGAAAAAGTTAAGCCTGGAGGCCCGACATGCCGCAGGAACCGGTGGCGGACCTGCCCTGGAAATAGAGTACTGCCGATGGGAGGAAATGTTGCGGCCCAGCATCTCCGAGGTGGAAATAGTCGGTATCGGAGGAATTGATACCGGGAACCTGCCACTCTCATCTGACGGTAAGCTCATTGAACAATAAATTCACATACGAATGTATTTCAAGGGACACTATACGCAAACCTTTACTTTCATGATTGAGGTAGCGAATACAATTTGACAAAATATTCAAATGTACTTATATTACCTAATTTGAATCCTTCTTGAGATATATTTTAATGAAGAAATAGCCATGCACACGGTGAAACAGTCACAGGAGGCAGCTATATTCAGCTAACAATCAGCATCTTATAAGCATATTTAGATATGCTTTTCAGCAAAGAATATCCAGAGAATGAAGCTAATTAGATAAGAAAAGTACATTAGAAAGTTGATAATAAATGTATGCTTCTAAATCATGAAAGATAAAACATTTGGTTTCATGTCCCTTTAAGGATCAGATTAATGCTATAACGTTGTTTACACGCATTCAATTACTTTGCGGTTACATCAGTATCTAGGCTATAGGTTAGGTGTGCATTTAAACAGACTGAAAACAAACGCGAAAACATTCAGATTGACCAGAGATATCACAAACACGGTTTAGAAAATGCGGAAATCGTATTGATTGTTTGTTAGATATCAAAGTGGATTAATGATTCTGCATTTGTAATTGTATCGTAAGCTAAGTCATTTAAAGCTTGATTTGCAAATATGCTAATATATACATTTTTTTTTTTTTTTTTAAATATACAGAGTCTGGGGAGGAGGCAGCACAAGAAACACAGCCTCATCCATCTCCCTGGGATGAGAGTGGTGGGGAGGAATTTCCACTTCGGAGGGAAGAGGCCCCCCGTGACGAAGAGCGCACGGAAGCTGATGAAGAGGCCCCGGAAGCAGAGGAGGAGCCCGCGGAACCAGAGGACCCTCAAGGACCTGCACACCGCCGTGCACGGGCACCCCGCCGTGCACGGGTACCCCGCCAAGCACAACAAGAGGAAATAGCGGAGGTGCAGGTTCTACTGGACTACATAGAACAGATGCGTAACTCCCGGATACAAAATATCGAAGGCCGAACTCGAATTCTTGATGGACAAAATCAAATAATTGAAGGCCAAAACCAAATAATAAACATACTTAATAGAATCCAACAAGGCCAAAACCGAATCATTAATCTGCACCAAGAGATGTTCAATTTTTTCCGGGAGGCGCATGCTGGTCTACCTCCTGGTCGGCCTCCTGCTGCTGGGCCTCCTGCTGCTGGGCCTCTTGCTGCTGGGCCTCCTGCTGCTGGGCCATCTCCTCCTGCCGGCCCATCTACTCCTGCCGGGCCATTTACTCCTCTTCAGCCATCTCCTCCTCTTCAGCCATCTCCTCCTCTTCAGCCATCTCCTCCTTTTCAGCCATCTCCTCCTCTTCAGCCATCTTCTCCTCCTCAGCCATCTTCTCCTCCTCAGCCATCTTCTCCTCCTCAGCCATCTTCTCCTCCTCAGCCATCTTCTCCTCCTCAGCCATCTTCTCCTCCTCACCTTGGTCGTCCCAGTACTCTTCCTTCCACTCTTCCCACAACATCTCCAAGGAGAACTCTTCGGAGTCGGCAGTTGCCCCTCCCAGAGCCTCAGCCCTGTGGGAAGAGGGGAAGGAAGAGGAAGTAAGTATTTATTTTCATCTTTAATGTTTTTTTTATTTAATGTGTAATGGATAGGTATGTGATGATGTGGTTTTCATACACTTGTGGACCACACTCTGTATATAATCTACTTCTATGGGACCGGGTCCATGGAGGCAGATTGTTTGCAGAGTGTGGGTTATAAGTGTGTGAAAACCACATCATCACATACCTATCCTTGTTCATGATATTGATTGGTTTCTGTGATGTGATGTCCAAACTGTTTCCCGAATCGCAAACAAAATTACCATTACAATTATCCATGATGGCATATTACTGTTTGAATGCCAATAACACAGCTTAAAGGGACAGTCAGAAAATTATTGATTACAAAGAAAACACTGTATTATGCATTATCAAGTTGGAAACAACAAAACATGGAGAAATACGTGTGACTTATGTGCTTAACCTTGTATCTATGACTAGGAAAAATGACCACTTATTTGTTGTTCTGACATAACAAAATTTTAGATATCAATGATCAATACATGGTAAATAATATGCTGTATGAGCACAAGGTTTTACATATACAAATGCTATCCAAATGCCCTCTAGTGGTCAAATTGTATAATGATTACATGCACTCTTCAAGCTCGAAGAAATGAGCACATGAACCTCATAGGTTTAGCTAGCAAATTTAAATAAACACAGACAAATGATTAATTGGTGAGATACATTTGATATCATTGATATTACAAAATTGACTTTTAGAATAATGCAAAACATTATTTGTTTTCTAAACTGTCCCTTTAACAAAATTACATATGCTAACACATATTTGAAGCTTGATGGTATATCTACATGTACTTGTTCAAAAAATAAATATTGAAATCAGATTTATATTGACGTGTTAAATAAAGTCTATTTTCTTAAAGAGACATTATTGTGTTAATTTTTTTTTAGAAAGACATTTGTTTTAACAATGAATATGGTTTAAAGTCCTTTTAGGAGTGGGGGGTGAAAATATGCTAACAATAATATATTTGAAGATTAAACAATGTGGAACTCATACATGATACAAAAATCAACATTTGCATTAAAGGGACAGTATACTATATTTTTAACAGAACTGTATGTAATAGACACTACTACAAACAACAAGATTAACATATACTGATATCAATATTACAAAGCTTCAAGCACTTTCAAAGAAAATTGGGTTAGCTCTATTGAAAATATAGATGAACCCCCATTACAACCGTAAAACAAGACAAAACACCATCATACACAAAACAGGAGAAAGCTGGAGATGGTACTCACATGAAACTTAGAGGCTTGGCGAGGAGTCTGATAATTAATTACATTTTATTTGAACAGAAGCAAAATGAAACGTGTATTTGTTAAACAATGGACTATCTAACTAGAGACCAAATTAAAAGATTTCATTTATAATGTGAGTGTCTAATGAACCTTTAATAAAATATACAACAAAATTACATTTAGAAGAAGTCGGCATCATATATTTAGCATATGATAAAGCTAAATGCATATTGATTACTTTATTCTAACACAATAGCACATATTTATTAATTAGATATCTTTAACATTAAACACAACAGTAATTTTTCTGAAAAAGGAACATATTGTTGACAAACATATTAAACAACATGGACTATAGAGATTTGCACTTGCCTCGAAATATCATATGCATGAAAACATTTTGCTTTCGTTCGTTTATTCAACCAGACATCCAGCAAAAGAGAATGTGGTGGTCTTTATCAGCTACGGGTCAACAATGTAACATGATGCAAATAATACATATTCGCAAGGTTTTTAAAATTGGCTGCAGTCACAAACGTGTTTAACGTGCACAAACAAATATTGCGGGACTACGTAATCCAATCAGACGTTTTTTTACCTTTGCATGTGACGTCTTAACATGGCGCTTCCTTGATTACGTAAGAACGCCATCCAATAAAAGGCACATTCTTGATCATGTAAGAACGCCCAAAAAAAAGGCGCATCCTTGATCGCGTCAAAATGCCATCCAATAAAAGGCACATTCTTGATCACGTAAGAACGTCAGTCAATACAAGGAATCATTGGACAGCCGGGCAGGTGACGTCTTAAGCAACATGGCACATCCGAGATCGCTGAAAAACCGCAGCCAATACAAGGACTCAGTTGACAGCTTGGCATATCACTAAGAAACGTATTTATATTTTAGGAACTAGTATGTGTCTAGATTGCTATCTAGGAATGTCACCAAATCATGAATCATCTTTTCGGACTTGACTGTCCCTTGAACTATAGCTATGGTGTATATCTTTAACATATAAAAGATACACATGAGAAATACATATGCCATTGATGTTTTAAGATATGTTTTGATTGTTTTGGAATAACAATAATTATACATGGATTGATTAAACGTGTCATTTATTCAAGTTTAAATATGGTCAGCCTACCTTTAGCCATATATGGGAGGAGAAGTATTTTGTTAACATATTTGTTAAAAAATATTCATCATCTAAAATATTTGCATTACACACAGAGATTTATTTGGTTACACTTTTACAATAAGATAGAATTGAAAATGAAATACATGTGCTGTCAACATTACAATAAGATTGTTTATTAATAAGATTATATGTCCTTGTTCATGTAAAAAGGACAAAAACGCTTTAGAAATGGAAATACATTCATTAACAATTGTGCTCACCATCACTTAAAGGGACATGATTTTGTTTTTAAAAAGAGGATACACATAGACAATACTATTTCAATAAAATGAACACTTTACAGGGATTATATCATTGTATCAATCCTCAGATCATTTGTTAAAGGTGCATCAATTCATGCAGAGTTTCTAAATACACACATGGATGTGAAAATTGAAATATACATATATACACAAATAACAATCTATATATACATATATAAAACAATTACTATGCTAATCATAATCATACAATGATAAAGCTAAGAGAAAAATATATAAAGACAAATAATAAGATTACATTGGAGATGTTAATCTTAAAGTCATTTACAATTGTCTTACATATATGATTTTTTAAAAAAAATTATTTTTGGTAGGTCCCTTTAAAGATCAACAAGATAAACTAGAGCTTTCAAAAAATAACATGAAGAATGAGGACAAAGAATCGTGCAATGACATGTCTTTTATTAGTATGTAAGAAAACATCAACAAGGTTTAGAAATAATCTTGTAAAAATAAGGAATATTTGAGCCATATGACAAGGTAACAGAGTGCATCACAGTCCATGAAGAGAGTTGCCAAGGGCCACCATAGCCCCATTGGAGACATATGACAAGGTAAAAGAGTGCATCACAGTCCATGAAGAGAGTTACCAAGGGCCAGCATAGCCCCATTGGAGACATATGACAAGGTAACACAGTGCATCACAGTCCATGAAGAGAGTTGCCAAGGGCCACCATAGCCCCATTGGAGACATATGACAAGGTAAAAGAGTGCATCACAGTCCATGAAGAGAGTTACCAAGGGCCAGCATAGCCCCATTGGAGACATATGACAAGGTAACACAGTGCATCACAGTCCATGAAGAGAGTTGCCAAGGGCCACCATAGCCCCATTGGAGACATATGACAAGGTAACACAGTGCATCACAGTCCATGAAGAGAGTTGCCAAGGGCCACCATAGCCCCATTGGAGACATATGACAAGGTAACACAGTGCATCACAGTCCATGAAGAGAGTTGCCAAGGGCCACCATAGCCCCATTGGAGACATATGACAAGGTAAAAGAGTGCATCACAGTCCATGAAGAGAGTTACCAAGGGCCAGCATAGCCCCATTGGAGACATATGACAAGGTAACACAGTGCATCACAGTCCATGAAGAGAGTTGCCAAGGGCCACCATAGCCCCATTGGAGACATATGACAAGGTAACACAGTGCATCACAGTCCATGAAGAGAGTTGCCAAGGGCCACCATATCCCCATTGGAGACATATGACAAGGTAACAAAGTGCATCACAGTCCATGAAGAGAGTTGCCAAGGGCCACCATAGCCCCATTGGAGACATATGACAAGGTAACACAGTGCATCACAGTCCATGAAGAGAGTTGCCAAGGGCCACCATAGCCCCATTGGAGACATATGACAAGGTAAAAGAGTGCATCACAGTCCATGAAGAGAGTTACCAAGGGCCAGCATAGCCCCATTGGAGACATATGACAAGGTAAAAAAGTGCATCACAGTCCATGAAGAGAGTTACCAAGGGCCAGCATAGCCCCATTGGAGACATATGACAAGGTAAAAGAGTGCATCACAGTCCATGAAGAGAGTTGCCAAGGGCCACCATAGCCCCATTGGAGACATATGAAAAGGTAAAAGAGTGCATCACAGTCCATGAAGAGAGTTACCAAGGGCCAGCATAGCCCCATTGGAGACATATGACAAGGTAACACAGTGCATCACAGTCCATGAAGAGAGTTGCCAAGGGCCACCATAGCCCCATTGGAGACATATGACAAGGTAACACAGTGCATCACAGTCCATGAAGAGAGTTGCCAAGGGCCACCATAGTCCCATTGGAGACATATGACAAGGTAACACAGTGCATCACAGTCCATGAAGAGAGTTTCCAAGAGCCACCATAGCCCCATTGGAGACATATGACAAGGTAACACAGTGCATCACAGTCCATGAAGAGAGTTGCCAAGGGCCACCATAGCCCCATTGGAGACATATGACAAGGTAACACAGTGCATCACAGTCCATGAAGAGAGTTGCCAAGGGCCACCATAGCCCCATTGGAGACATATGACAAGGTAAAAGAGTGCATCACAGTCCATGAAGAGAGTTACCAAGGGCCAGCATAGCCCCATTGGAGACATATGACAAGGTAAAAAAGTGCATCACAGTCCATGAAGAGAGTTACCAAGGGCCAGCATAGCCCCATTGGAGACATATGACAAGGTAAAAGAGTGCATCACAGTCCATGAAGAGAGTTGCCAAGGGCCACCATAGCCCCATTGGAGACATATGAAAAGGTAAAAGAGTGCATCACAGTCCATGAAGAGAGTTACCAAGGGCCAGCATAGCCCCATTGGAGACATATGAAAAGGTAACACAGTGCATCACAGTCCATGAAGAGAGTTGCCAAGGGCCACCATAGCCCCATTGGAGACATATGACAAGGTAACACAGTGCATCACAGTCCATGAAGAGAGTTGCCAAGGGCCACCATAGTCCCATTGGAGACATATGACAAGGTAACACAGTGCATCACAGTCCATGAAGAGAGTTTCCAAGGGCCACCATAGCCCCATTGGAGACATATGACAAGGTAACACAGTGCATCACAGTCCATGAAGAGAGTTGCCAAGGGCCACCATAGCCCCATTGGAGACATATGACAAGGTAACACAGTGCATCACAGTCCATGAAGAGAGTTGCCAAGGGCCACCATAGCCCCATTGGAGACATATGACAAGGTAAAAGAGTGCATCACAGTCCATGAAGAGAGTTACCAAGGGCCAGCATAGCCCCATTGGAGACATATGACAAGGTAACACAGTGCATCACAGTCCATGAAGAGAGTTGCCAAGGGCCACCATAGCCCCATTGGAGACATATGACAAGGTAAAAGAGTGCATCACAGTCCATGAAGAGAGTTACCAAGGGCCAGCATAGCCCCATTGGAGACATATGACAAGGTAACACAGTGCATCACAGTCCATGAAGAGAGTTGCCAAGGGCCACCATAGCCCCATTGGAGACATATGACAAGGTAACACAGTGCATCACAGTCCATGAAGAGAGTTGCCAAGGTCCACCATAGCCCCATTGGAGACATATGACAAGGTAACACAGTGCATCACAGTCCATGAAGAGAGTTGCCAAGGGCCACCAGAGCCCCATTGGAGACATATGACAAGGTAAAAGAGTGCATCACAGTCCATGAAGAGAGTTACCAAGGGCCAGCATAGCCCCATTGGAGACATATGACAAGGAAACACAGTGCATCACAGTCCATGAAGAGAGTTGCCAAGGGCCACCATAGCCCCATTGGAGACATATGACAAGGTAACACAGTGCATCACAGTCCATGAAGAGAGTTGCCAAGGGCCACCATATCCCCATTGGAGACATATGACAAGGTAACAAAGTGCATCACAGTCCATGAAGAGAGTTGCCAAGGGCCACCATAGCCCCATTGGAGACATATGACAAGGTAACACAGTGCATCACAGTCCATGAAGAGAGTTGCCAAGGGCCACCATAGCCCCATTGGAGACATATGACAAGGTAACACAGTGCATCACAGTCCATGAAGAGAGTTGCCAAGGTCCACCATAGCCCCATTGGAGACATATGACAAGGTAACACAGTGCATCACAGTCCATGAAGAGAGTTGCCAAGGGCCACCAGAGCCCCATTGGAGACATATGACAAGGTAAAAGAGTGCATCACAGTCCATGAAGAGAGTTACCAAGGGCCAGCATAGCCCCATTGGAGACATATGACAAGGAAACACAGTGCATCACAGTCCATGAAGAGAGTTGCCAAGGGCCACCATAGCCCCATTGGAGACATATGACAAGGTAACACAGTGCATCACAGTCCATGAAGAGAGTTGCCAAGGGCCACCATATCCCCATTGGAGACATATGACAAGGTAACAAAGTGCATCACAGTCCATGAAGAGAGTTGCCAAGGGCCACCATAGCCCCATTGGAGACATATGACAAGGTAACACAGTGCATCACAGTCCATGAAGAGAGTTGCCAAGGGCCACCATAGCCCCATTGGAGACATATGACAAGGTAAAAGAGTGCATCACAGTCCATGAAGAGAGTTACCAAGGGCCAGCATAGCCCCATTGGAGACATATGACAAGGTAAAAAAGTGCATCACAGTCCATGAAGAGAGTTACCAAGGGCCAGCATAGCCCCATTGGAGACATATGACAAGGTAAAAGAGTGCATCACAGTCCATGAAGAGAGTTGCCAAGGGCCACCATAGCCCCATTGGAGACATATGAAAAGGTAAAAGAGTGCATCACAGTCCATGAAGAGAGTTACCAAGGGCCAGCATAGCCCCATTGGAGACATATGACAAGGTAACACAGTGCATCACAGTCCATGAAGAGAGTTGCCAAGGGCCAGCATAGCCCCATTGGAGACATATGACAAGGTAACACAGTGCATCACAGTCCATGAAGAGAGTTTCCAAGGGCCACCATAGCCCCATTGGAGACATATGACAAGGTAACACAGTGCATCACAGTCCATGAAGAGAGTTGCCAAGGGCCACCATAGCCCCATTGGAGACATATGACAAGGTAACACAGTGCATCACAGTCCATGAAGAGAGTTGCCAAGGGCCACCATAGCCCCATTGGAGACATATGACAAGGTAAAAGAGTGCAACAGGCACAACAATAAACTTTTGAAAAAGGCCAAATGGCAACAATAAAAAAAAACATCAACATGTGGACGGAGGATTCTTATCTGCCACCTTGGAGCATCTCCAGATTCTCCACTTACTGGTCATCCTCTTCATCGTCCTGTGCATGTCCAGCTCCAGATTCAGGCCTTGAACTTAATCGCATGATTTCACGCAGAGTCAAGTCCTGAACCCGGAGCTGGGCCTGCATGGTGTCGTTCATCCCTCTCAGGACAGCTGCGTTCCTCAACACGGCCTGCTCTACTCTTGCTATACCTTCTAGCATGAGCCATGCAGAGTCACAGCCTAAAATAAAGAATAAATTAAATATTAAGGATAATTACACAACAGACGAAAAAATAAGCAAAGATACATTGTCATCATAAAGACAAATCATTCTTTACATCAATTAGTTTAAATTGATTCTTTACACATGAAATATGTTATTCAGACAGACCGAAATCATTAAAGGGACAGTTTACTCAAACATGTTGTCCCCTTTAATTGGTTTTCGATGATCCACTTACACAGCTTGAGTGTATCAAATCTTGTTAAAGGATTTACATTGTACTTACATTAGCAATTTAAATATTTTAATTATACTGTGGTAGGCACACCTATCCTTAAACATTTTGGCATTGAGGACAAGCTGTGTAAACATAGCAACCTGAAGAAATTACATTCCCACTGGGTTAGACAAGAGATAATGTATAAACATTTGTACATAAATTGTTGGATCCAAGTAGTGGTGATTGGTATATGTAGTGATATCAAATTAAAGGGACACTGAACCTAAATATTTAATTCACTGATTCAGATAGAGCATGACATTACAAATATTAAAAAATTACACATATTCTTTAAATGTTAGAATTCTATAGCTAGATTTTGAATGCAAGAATGTCGGTTTTTAGGGCAGGCCATATTTGTTTATCAACTTTGTTTGTCCCTGCTGGTTGATGGATACATTCATCCAACAATAAAGAAATGATGTCCACAATTATTTTCTATTTAAAATTAATTATAGGCATTTCTTTGTTTCAATAAAGATAGCAAGAGAATGAAGAATAATTCATAAGAGTAGTAAATTATAAATTTGATTAACATTGCATGCTCTATTTGAATCACAATAGAAAATATTTACCTTCAGTGTACCTTTAAGTATCTTATAATGTTGATTTTGAATGATACTTACAGCTGTGCCTGGGAAGGACAATCCGACACCCAGGACAATGATGGTTGAGACAGGGGGGAGGGATGGGATTGGGTTGGGGAGGGATGGGATTTCCTTGGGGAGGGATGAGCTGCTGCTCCGGGGTAGGCCGTACAGCTGGGGAGTGGGGAGTTGGGGTCTGGGCAGCTGTACGGGCCATAATACGGGGAGAGCGGCGAAGGGGGTTGTAGGGGCGTTTTTTGGGAGGGGCAGGAAATGATAAATGGGAAGGGCCGGCAGGGGTCTGGGCATGGGCAGGAGTCTGGGCATGGGCAGTGGTCTGGGCATGGGCAGGGGTCTGGGCCTAGGCAGTGGTCTGGGCATGGGCAGGGGTCTGGGCATGGGCAGGGGTCTGTGACTGGTCAGGGGACTGGGCAGGGGCGGAAACCAGATGACCAGAAGTGGCGGATCCATCTGAAAATTTAAAAAATATATATTAACATCTCATACCTCATGAAATCAAATCAACGCATTTCAAATTGATTATGTTTTCAATATACTTCGAAGTGTGTTTGAATTTGTAAACAATTATGAAATGAGGATATGGTATGCATATAGGCACTCAGATGAATATCAATTACTGTCTGTACAATTATAACATTATTATTGTGTTTTGGCCTGGAATATGCATGTGACATAATGATGGCATGAATTATGCATTTTTTAAAAAAATAATATTTCATGCTGCCTGATATAGAAAGGGGGCAGTAGTGTATTTGAACAGACAAATAATATTCCTTTTTAAAGTGCAAAAGCTGTAGACTTTGAATGTCTTCAATTAAATGATTTCAAATAAAGCAACATGTTGGAAACATGATAGATATATTTCACATACCATTAGACTCCAAGGCAGCCTCTTCCTCCTCCGTCACATATGTTAAATCAATCTCTGTAAAACATAACATGTTGTGTACACGTTAAGAACAGATATTATAACATATGTTACTGTTGTTCAAAGACACACATCAATGTTGCATTAAAGATATACACACCCAAAGTTATGATTTACATTATTTTGATGGAGCATACAAATTTCATTAGATTTGTTATTCTCAATGATTCATATTTTTGATGTATTGTTTGTATTAATTTAAAAATCATAAAAGCATAGTACATAGAACATTTAAGATTTCTCATGTGTGTATCACTTGATGACTGTTGTCAAAAATGAACATGGAAACAAACATATGCTATACATCTTCTGAATAACAAATGTGTAGACTAATAAAGTTTTAATTATTAATCTTTCAATATTAAAAGAAAATTAATATATAATCAGAAGAGAAAATTATATGTTTGTTTCAAATGTTATGCTTCATCAGAATCATGCTCATAATATTGATTACCAATACACCTTCAATGACATATAAATGAGTCAATGGACTTACCAGGAGACCGCAAAGGCGGCTCTGTGTCACTGCTGGATTCCTGTGGGCTCCCCACACCAACTCTCTCTATGAATGACATAGATATATATTAGTAAACACATTTGGGATATCACTAAATCACATCTGTATCGAATTTTAAGATTAATCAACTTGAAAATGTGAAGAATAGAGCAGTCATTAAACCAAAAAATGCTTGATTGAATCAAGGGGATTCTGTTAAAAATGATGTATTGAACATATGTTTAATTTCAGACTATATTAGACATCAAACTCATCTCATACGATGCTATTGCATATCTAAATATACCCATTGATCAATGTTCTTAAAAGAATACACACAAACCACATTTTGAAGAACAGCTGTTGACAAATCTAAACAAACACATGTGGCACATCGAGCCATTTGTGCAATGTACAGTAATCTTGTTTAGGACACAACACATATTTATCACAATACAAAACCAAATTGATTAGTACAAATATGTAATCATGGTGCTGTTAGAGTATGCTGATATCTATAAAGTAACTCCAACAGTGAATATGTGAATTATATATATATTGTTTATAATTATATAATTAGATAATATTGTTTAATCCAAAGAATGTAAAGATGAATGAATCTATTGTTTATTAAAGGGACACTGACATGATTTATTTAAATCATTGATTTCTCTGTTCAAACTGTTCAAAATGATTTAACATTGACTCCTATTATAATTTGAATGTTGCTACATTTTAATCTTAAAGGCAGATAAGCAATATTGTATTCAATAAATATTGTTTGTTGAAGGTATCCACCAATCATCAATAAAAACCCAGGTTGGTCAACCAAAATTGAGATGAAGATAAATGTACATTCTTGATTTTAAAATTACATTTAGCAATAGAATATTTCACATATGATGATAGTATTATATTTAAATGTTTATTAATATTGCATACTCTATCTGAATGACAACATTAATAATTGTAGCTCAGTATCCCTTTAATATAAAATTATATTGATTTGACAATGTTGGTGTTAATGAATTCTCTACTCCATATGTTGATGTAATGAATGGGATTGAGCATGCAATTCAAATCTAATATGTTATTTAAGGATATCCGAAGAATTATTTAATTTTCATCTATTAAAGGGACATTACATATAAATATTGAACAATGTGGATTTAGTATGTAATGTTCTGTCCATGTTTCTAAGACAAATGTCAATTAAAATGAGACATACCATACTGTGACAAGCCCTGCCTTAAGGATCCAGCAGTAACATCCATATCTGTAATATATTAAATGAGGATTGCATATCATTAATACAAATCATGCCATGTTTAAAATCTTTACATTATTAGCAAATCAATTTAAAACTATTAATCCTTTGGTAGTCCCATGAGTTAATTGTTTCCTCAATTCAATTCATGATAAATATATCCTGTACTTTTATTTTCAATCAGTTGTGTTGTTTACTGTAGCTTTAATTATTTTTTGGTGTTATTTCATTCTCATCAATTGATGGGCATATGTTATAATTTATTTGGATTCTTCTTTTTTTATTATGTATAATATTGAAAATAAGAATACTGTATTCTTCACATATATAATAATTCACATTTCATTTTGACCAACATGTATAAAGCAATGCCACTTACAGCAAAGCCATGTTAACTTGTATGCGCAATTCCATTTTCGCGATCATTGCGCAATGATTCAAAGCGGAATTACGCATCCGTCATTTGACCAACATGTATAAAGCAATGCCACTTACAGCAAAGCCATGTTAACGTGTATGCGCAATTCCATTTTCGCGATCATTGCGCAATGATTCAAAGCGGAATTACGCATCCGTCATTTGTCCAACATGTATAAAGCAATGCCACTTACAGCAAAGCCATGTTAACGTGTATGCGCAATTCCATTTTCGCGATCATTGCGCAATTATTCAAAGCGGAATTACGCATCCGTCATTTGACCAACATGTATAAAGCAATGCCACTTACAGCAAAGCCATGTTAACGTGTATGCGCAATTCCATTTTCGCGATCATTGCGCAATGATTCAAAGCGGAATTACGCATCCGTCATTTGACCAACATGTATAAAGCAATGCCACTTACAGCAAAGCCATGTTAACGTGTATGCGCAATTCCATTTTCGCGATCATTGCGCAATGATTCAAAGCGGAATTACGCATCCGTCATTTGACCAACATGTATAAAGCAATGCCACTTACAGCAAAGCCATGTTAACGTGTATGCGCAATTCCATTTTCGCGATCATTGCGCAATGATTCAAAGCGGAATTACGCATCCGTCATTTGACCAACATGTATAAAGCAATGCCACTTACAGCAAAGCCATGTTAACGTGTATGCGCAATTCCATTTTCGCGATCATTGCGCAATGATTCAAAGCGGAATTACGCATCCGTCATTTGACCAACATGTATAAAGCAATGCCACTTACAGCAAAGCCATGTTAACGTGTATGCGCAAATCCATTTTCGCGATCATTGCGCAATGATTCAAAGCGGAATTACGCATCTGTCATTTGACCAACATGTATAAAGCAATGCCACTTACAGCAAAGCCATGTTAACGTGTATGCGCAATTCCATTTTCGAGATCATTGCGCAATGATTCAAAGCGGAATTACGCATCCGTCATTTGACCAACATGTATAAAGCAATGCCACTTACAGCAAAGCCATGTTAACGTGTATGCGCAATTCCATTTTCGCGATCATTGCGCAATGATTCAAAGCGGAATTACGCATCCGTCATTTGACCAACATGTATAAAGCAATGCCACTTACAGCAAAGCCATGTTAACGTGTATGCGCAATTCCATTTTCGCGATCATTGCGCAATGATTCAAAGCGGAATTACGCATCCGTCATTTGACCAACATGTATAAAGCAATGCCACTTACAGCAAAGCCATGTTAACTTGTATGCGCAATTCCATTTTCGCGATCATTGCGCAATGATTCAAAGCGGAATTACGCATCCGTCATTTGACCAACATGTATAAAGCAATGCCACTTACAGCAAAGCCATGTTAACGTGTATGCGAAATTCCATTTTCGCTCTGTGACGCATATTCTGTAGAGCGCAAGACACATCATTCCTATTTCATGTGTCACTAATCTAAAATCAGATATCTAAACATCATATGTAGTGTATGTTGTGAGATCTGTATAGGTTTAGTATCTGACTATATACACATTTTTTGATAAAAAAAAAATATTAAGATATTATATGAAGTTGGATAATTACCTGGTTCAGATTCTCCATCTCCTCCCAGGCCACCGGACGGAGAAGCAGCTGCCTTGGCCCCCGCGTCAGGACTTTCAGATCCCGCAGCTGGGAGGGAAGAAGAGGAGGCCGAGGATGGCGAGGATCTGAATCTTTTGGGGACCCGGAGATTGAGGAGCTCGCATAAAGTCACCTCATAAGGGAGTAGGTACAGTTTCCGCGGGGCCTCTCTTTTGCCACCTCTTTTACGGGCTTGTACCCAATCCCTTATGAGGTTGACTTTTTTTGTTAACCGCAACCTCATATCTCCGAATCTCCTCATGATCTGATCCTGGGTCCTCTGGACGTCACACACCAATCTAACCGCATTGGTGATAGACTCCCAGAGGGCCTTCTTAACAGGCGCATCTGTCAACCTCCTCTTGTTCCCAAACAGCTGGGGATAAAAGTCCTTGATGGCATGGACCAGTGCAGCGCTCTCCTCCTTGGTGAACCTGGGAGCTGACATGCCTGCTGGGTTGTAGAATTTTTGGTGAAAAAAATATCAGATATACTGCCTGCAGGCATTAGAGAACTGACAAAGATGGCAACGTGTAATGGACTTTTATATGGTGAAGTAAACATGAGATGCACCATGGGACAAGTTATCTGTACATCTGATTGGATAAAAGTTTGAAATATTGTTAGAATGTCTGTGAGACCATCCTGACTCAAGTTGTGTTTGTGTGATGAACTCTGATTGGCCGTTCCTTAATTTTTCATATCTTAGTAACTTCCTTACACATACCTCATGGTGGTGCTGTTACTTCATTTTTCATGTAGACTTATTTGTAACTCATGGGCCTGTCATGCGGATATGTGTGACGCAGATTTAATATCCATGATCCGTTAAATATTAATGATTAAATTCTCTTTAACATCTAATACTGTCACATTATTAAATGTTGTAGACATTTCTCGGTTTAATAACGGTCTGTTTCTTTAATACAAATACACATTTAATATTGTATGTCTTTATTGTTCATAAAATCCATTTATTGACTTATTGTGAAGTATTGATATTGCTCTATTAAATGTATTTCATAATGCACATTGATTGTGTGCTATTGCGTGACATTAGACTCTAATGTTTAAAGATGCTAATCTGGTGTTTCAAGATGCGTTTCCCACGCAATATTTCTGAATGTTCAAATTCAGGTTATAAGGTCAGTAACTTGGATAATCTGTTTATAAATGTCAAACTACAGGTTTGTTTGTTATTAGTAAATAAACCTCGAGCTTGTATTTGTCTGAAGTGCTCATATATGTTATTGTGCAATGGCGTCTTTATTTTTAAATAGACATTACAAACAAACAATTGTATCAAATGATCTGTAGAGATAGAAGATTGTTTAGACTTTAAAATGTAAATCAATTTATCTTAGTATTTAGATATCCTCAACAGAAGAAATTTAAATGCACATGGTTGAGACAATCACATAAGGCATCTCTGTGCATCCACCAATCTTCATCTACTGAGCCTATCTCGATATGCTTTTCAAGCAAAGTATGTCAAGATAGGAAGAGAAGTAAATACACTCTTTAAATCTCTTAAAGGGACACTGTCCAAACAAATTTAGCGTTGGTGATTCAGATTGAGCATGAAATGTTAATCAACGTTATAATTTAATCCGATTCTCAAATGTTAACAATTATCTTGTTATCTTTCTTTGCAAATCAATAATGATATTTGAGATTACGGACAATTGTTTCAAAAAACCTGGGTTGTCCTTGATGATTGTTGGATAAATTAATCCACCACAAAAAACCTAGTTCAGTCCAGAGTACTGAAGCAAATAAATTATCTATGTAATGCATTATTTTTAAAGTAATGATAGCAACATCACAAGGAGCATTCATAATATGAGACAATTTTTAAAGTTGCTTAAAATAGAATACTCATTCAGAATGTATAAATCATTAATTTTTTAACTGTCTCCCTTTAAGTATATTTTTAGTTCATGTCCCTTTAAATAAACATTTCACAATAATGCTTGAAATATCAGAAACCTAGGTACCTTCCTTTTGATAAATTAGTATAACATATGAGTAAATAAAATTTAGATTAACTTCTGGATTGTTTTACACACTGACTGAAATATATATTGTAAAGGAGGTATTTCGGAGTCTTCAGCTTAGAGGGACATTAAGCTATATGTTATGTATGCATTTTGGATAAGATTATAATATTTGAACAACTTAATATGTTTTGGTATTCAATCATTAGATTGTAATTATATATATTTTTGGATTAAATACATATCTACATAGGCTATTTTGATGCTGATTGTTGGTTGCACATAGATACCTTATGTAATTGACTAAGATATGTGCATTGATGTGTTTTTTTCAAAGTATATTTAAAGACTGAATGTAATTCTATAGTACTTTCTAAATATGTTTAAATTATTTTATGAATTATTTAAAAATCAATACACAATATACTTTGTGAATGTCCCTTTAAGGACAAAAACATTTGTAATGTTGATTTAACATTGTCAAAATAAACTAAAGGGGAATGAAAATTATATATAGATATGTGATGTCTAACCCAAGAGGTAAGATTTTAAAAACTACATAATATTATTAACTATAGTTAAATGACTCCACTAGAAAATCAAATCGATTAACCTGCCATCCAATAACTAGCTTGTGAAAAATATCAAGTTGAATGACCTACCATTTATAAATGTAAAAATTAAAATAATTTAGCAAATAATGTTTTGAGATACCTAAGGAAGATACAAGATCTTATAAAATTAATTTTACATTCAACAACACTGTCACTTTAATGTAATTGAACCACTTCCCCTTCTTAAAAGTGAAAACAAATAATTTTTGAGAAATTGACTACATATCCGAAATTATTTTAACATCTAAGAATTTCAAAAGAAAAGCATCAATGGATCTCACTCCCCAATGAATGTTAAAAAAGATAGTTTAATGTAATATTCTCGGAATCAGTGGATTTTCCACAATTAATGCATTATTTGATCTTATGCATGTGCTTGTCAAATAGACAACTACCAGTCATGGGAGTCAAATTGTTTTTTATTGACAGATTATATGGATATTTATTATAATCTGTTCCAAAGAGTGTATTTAATACTAAAATGTTTATTATCACCATTTTAAAATTTAATAGTTTCTGAACCAAAAAGAAAAAAATATTCCTGGAAGTCATCAGATGCCAATCTGAAATTTAAATTTTTTTTTTAACAAAGTTAATACACACGTAGTCAAAGATTCATAAAATACATTTACAATCATCTTGTGTCTATGCTCTAACTTTGTTCAACATTTTTTAAAGATATTTATTAATTATATTTAAAAAAAAACAAAAAACATTATATTGTGTAATAAAATAAAAAAAAATCTGATTTTCTAATTATACATAATAATGTATATCACATTTCAATAATATATATGTTGAACATAAATGTCATATTTCATGTCCATTCAAATACCTCTATATCAACTATAATATGTATTCCTTTTTCTGATTGTGATCCCTAAATATCTAATGATGAAATATGTATGACTAATGTATGTAAGCTACCAATAATCAACATTCTTCCTGTGATTCTTAACTAGCATGCATTGGTACACCAACCTGGATAATGCATGGTCTTTGAAAGTCAATTCAGGGGTAAACAGTTGATCTTCAATAGGTGTCTTATTCATCATTTCAAAAATAGAGGACTGAAATCCCATCTAAAAATTAGAAATTCATCTAAGTGTCTGATTGTGATCCCTAAATATCTAATTAAGAACTAAATATGACTAATGTATGTAAGCTACTAATATTCAACATTCTTCCTGTGATTCTTAACTAGAATGCATTGGTACACCAACCTGGATAATGCATGGTCTTTGAAAGTCAATTCAGGGGTAAAAAGTTGATCTTCAATAGGTGTCTTATTCATCATTTCAAAAATAGAGGACTGTGAAATACCATCTAAAAATTTGAAAATCATCTAAGTGTCTCCAATAGGATGCCTCAACAGCCTTATTCTATCAAATAGTTGGCACTTACCATGTGAACATGTCTTTGTATGGTTTTCAAGGTCAGCAGATTTGAAAGATAATGCCAGACATGATCCCATTGGTATACTTCAATTTCAATCTTGGCTTTTTCCACTGTCAGTCTGGGCAATCTTCACTGTCAGGCTTCTAATTCTTCCCTTTCAGTCTTTAGATTAAGTCAGCTCCCTAATGGCATAAAAAGTTTATTCAAAATTACTACAAGTGTGTGAATAATTTCTGTAGCCCTCTCCCACCCCCCATTTCATAAGAAATTTCTGTCACTAGCTTACTGTGTAGCATCTTGTGTTATGTTCTATCAAGTGTGAAGATGAGTCATATTGAGCAGAACAAACCTCTAATGTGTGACATTGAACCATAGTCATGCTAGAGGATCCCTTTCTCAGTATTTACATTTTAAGTAATGTGTAAACTAAATACTAGTTTATAAAATGTATGCCATATGATGTATTTGTGTACAATTCATGCCAGCAACAGTCCAGACATTTATACTTACCAGCTGATGTCCTCTTTAAAAACCAGGTGGCAAAGACTCGCTACAGGACCCAATGGCCAGAGCATCACCTATATTAATAAATGAAACACATTTTTAGCATTTGATGAACAATCCTAACATGTTTGCACAATTCTCTACTTGTCATTTCCCTAGAGTTCACATCTATTGATAATACTCCAGTCTAACTTCTATTCTTTACCGTCTAAAGTTGCGGTTGATGATGTCTGCTCTGACATTGAGCCCCTCGTCCCGGAATGGCCCCTCTAGAACAGGATCATCCTCCTCATCTCTGAGGAGGTTTCTGTCCGGCCGGACGGCCTGCAGCATCCCAGCCCGCTGTGCAATATTATGCAGGACGCTACAGGCTACAACGATCTTAGCCACCTTCTTTGGGTTGTACTGGAGGGCTCCTCCCGACCTGTCCAGGCACCTGAACCTCATCTTCAGGAGCCCGAACATCCGTTCAACCACCGCCCTGGTTCTCTTATGAGCCCTATGGTAGCGCTCCTCAGACACATCAGTCGGGCTACGCAAGGGGGTAATGAGCCAAGGCCGGCTCATGTACCCAGAATCACCTATAAATTATGAACAGAACATAATTCAAACAGAATCCTCAAAATAGTATTTGTAGTACAATAAAAAGTTTTGTACACGATAATCCATTAACAAATGTTTATTTTAAATTTAAAATATCTAGTTCAATATTATTCTCTATCTTCCCATTTCAGCTAAGACATGCTACATATGCGTATTTCTCCTAAATCAAGCCTTGTGTAAAATGCTAACTACATGGTTACATTACATTCTCTATCTGAGCATTTAAGGTAAGACATGCTACATATCTGCATTGAACTAAAAGATATTTGCGGAAAGAGACAATGACATGGTTAAATTGCATTAGCTAATATCTTCCCATTTCAGCTAAGACATGCTACATATGCATATTTCTCCTAAATCAAGCCTTGTGTAAAATGCTAACTACATGGTTACATTACATTCTCTATCTGAGCATTTAAGGTAAGACATGCTACATATCTGCATTGAACTAAAAGACATTTGCGGAAAGAGACAATGACATGGTTAAATTGCATTAGCTAATATCTTCCCATTTCAGCTAAGACATGCTACATATGCGTATTTCTCCTAAATCAAGCCTTGTGTAAAATGCTAACTACATGGTTACATTACATTCTCTATCTGAGCATTTAAGGTAAGACATGCTACATATCTGCATTGAACTAAAAGATATTTGCGGAAAGAGACAATGACATGGTTAAATTGCATTAGCTAATATCTTCCCATTTCAGCTAAGACATGCTACATATGCATATTTCTCCTAAATCAAGCCTTGTGTAAAATGCTAACTACATGGTTACATTACATTCTCTATCTGATCATTTAAGGTAAGACATGCTACATATCTGCATTGAACTAAAAGACATTTGCGGAAAGAGACAATGACATGGTTAAATTGCATTAGCTAATATCTTCCCATTTCAGCTAAGACATGCTACATAAGCGTATTTCTCCTAAATCAAGCCTTGTGTAAAATGCTAACTACATGGTTACATTACATTCTCTATCTGAGCATTTAAGGTAAGACATGCTACATATCTGCATTGAACTAAAAGACATTTGCGGAAAGAGACAATGACATGGTTAAATTGCATTAGCTAATATCTTCCCATTTCAGCTAAGACATGCTACATATGCGTATTTCTCCTAAATCAAGCCTTGTGTAAAATGCTAACTACATGGTTACATTACATTCTCTATCTGAGCATTTAAGGTAAGACATGCTACATATCTGCATTGAACTAAAAGACATTTGCGGAAAGAGACAATGACATGGTTAAATTGCATTAGCTAATATCTTCCCATTTCAGCTAAGACATGCTACATATGCGTATTTCTCCTAAATCAAGCCTTGTGTAAAATGCTAACTACATGGTTACATTACATTCTCTATCTGAGCATTTAAGGTAAGACATGCTACATATCTGCATTGAACTAAAAGTAGACATTAGCGGGGGGAAAATATATGGTTAAATTGCATCCTATAGCTGAACATTACGCTAACATTTTAAAACTACAGTGGTAATTGTCAAACTAATTAACCATGTTGTGCACAAATACTCACCAACGAGATAACCAGGGGGCATTTGTCTTTCCTCAAACTGTTTCCACAGGGACGACAGAGAGAGGATGCGGGCATCATGACAAGCCCCTCCAAAATTCGCACACACATGCATAATCCTCATCTGTGCGTCACAAACATACTCCACGTTGAGGCTATGAAAATGTTTGCGATTTCTGAAGGGCGAGTCATCAATTGGAGCATGCAGCGCAATGTGGGTACAATCTATGGCTCCCAAGACATTGGGCAATTGAGCAATATCAAAGAATTCCCGCTTCAGGCGCCTCCAATCACCATCATTCTGTGGGAATCCTATGTATTGCTTACTGATACGTACCATGGCGTCCAGAAAGTTATCAAACACCCCAGAGAATGTACCTTGAGCCAGGCCATGCATGTACAGTTCTCCGTATTGAAAACTCCCGGAGGCCAGGACGTATAGACAGCTTAGCATCTTACTCATGGCGGGAACAGCAGTCCTTATTCTTATACGTGGCTCCAAATGAGGTTTAAGAAGATCGTAAAGGCCAATGAGCTGTTCGCGATCGAGCCGATACTTATCATAAACCTCAAAGTCGCTCATGTTTTCCAAGGTGGGTCTCACCCTGTAGACACGAGGACCTCGAACCAGATGACCCCTTCGTCTCAGTCTGAGCCGCCGAGGCTACCTGATTCGACCAACAGCTAGTTCGCCAATAGCAGCACCAGCAGCGTCTACCATGTCATCGTCATCCATCTTTCAAAACAGCGTAACAAGGTAAGCACTTGATCTGATGTGGATCACAAGTGATGCATTGGCCATGTTGTTTGGGGGATTTATAGTACAATTAGTCCAATGGTAGTGAGTTTGTAATGATTGCTGATTGTATTCACCTGTTTGTATGTGAGCGGCGCGAATGCTTTCACAGTGGGCGTTTATTTGTTGTTTGCTGAAATGTTATTTTCAAACAATGAATCTCAATGTGAAAGTGTCAAATATCACACATACAGTGCATGTTTGTAATTTTTGTTCATATGCGTAATCAATATTTCTTAAACGCGATCTTATAGTAACAAGCACACGTCCAGGATAACATGAATGAAAGTGCATAGTTGTGTATAATGTGCATCGAATGTGATCGATCAATGTTGCTGCAATATTGTTTGTAAACGATAAAGTAACAGCTGCCATCTGTAGTATTGTATATATAAGTGATTGCCGAGCTGTCAATATTGTATGCGTCCCTTTAAAATCGCAATAATAATTCCGAACTTCCCGTCTGCCATCTGTAGTATTGTATATATAAGTGATTGCCGAGCAGTCAATATTGTATGCGTCCCATTAAAATCGCAATAATAATTCCGAACTTCCCGTCTGCCATCTTTAGTATTGTATATATAAGTGATTGCCGAGCAGTCAATATTGTATGCGTCCCTTTCAAATCGCAATAATAATTCCGAACTTCCCGTCTGCCATCTGTAGTATTGTATATATAAGTGATTGCCGAGCAGTCAATATTGTATGCGTCCCTTTAAAATCGCAATAATAATTCCGAACTTCCCGTCTGCCATCTGTAGTATTGTATATATAAGTAAGAAAAGGGGTGGGTATATGGTGCGCAAATCTGCCCCTTGCAATACACACTAATCTGCTCCCATAAAGCAGATAATAAAGGAACTGGTACAAAGAAAAAAGAGAAGTGTGTGTATGCGCTAAACAGCTATGGGGATGAAAAAATAATCTGCAAATATATAATAGTATATTAAAGATATGTATTATAAAATCACTTGGTGTGGCATACAAATTTTGTATAGGTGTTACAAAGAAAAACTTAGCAACTGTAATAAATCAAATATCAAAGCAACTGAAATAAATCAAATATCAAAGCAATATGTATATCAGAATAAAATGTATTTATCTAATTTAAAATAACATGAAAATATCTAAATATTGTCTATTGATAATATGACCGGTCATATATAATTACAAACACTATGCTAAAAATATGTAAAATATGCTAAAAATACCTAAAAGTAGCTGAATATTGATTGAGGCAACTAGGTCTAAAAAGATATTGGGATGGTTGCCCTATATAAAAGTGTAAATCCACCTATGGAATACTGGCTCGTATGAGATTGGGTCACAGTAAAAGTTCCGTTTGGAAATAGGTAGGTATAAAAGTTCTGCCTAGGGATGAAATAATGTTAAAGCTCCGTTATAGGAATAAATGGGTGTTAAAACACTGTATGGAGATATTTGTAGTTCCGTTAGATGTTCCAAATAATAAAACAGGGGTTATTAGCAGTTTCTGTGATAATAAGATTTAGGAATAACCTCTGACAACCACGCTGCAGGGCCGCTACACCTCTATGGTGCCTACCTGCTCCTTTCTCGAGCTGAATCCTCCGTCAAGGTACGGCACAGGTGTCCGGCGCGGCTCACAACAGCTGGTGACGTCAGGAACGCTGGATGCGTGTCGAATGTAGGTCCGGTCAGGAAGAGAAACTCTGCGCAGAGTATTATTAGAAGTGGATCAAGTAGTCCCAATGAATCCTTTGCAATCCTTGTAGATAATAATGTATTATCACTTTGTGATTAATCATCTAGGTCCATCAACGCGTTTCACCACATAACATGGCTTTAATCTTGATAATACATTATTATTTATTACACAAAGTGATAATACATTATTATCTACAAGGATTGCAAAGGATTCGTTGGGACTACTTGATCCACTTCTAATAATACTCTGCGTAGAGTTTCTCTTCCTGACCGGACCTACATTCGACACGCATCCAGCGTTCCTGACGTCACCAGCTGTTGTGAGCCGCGCCGGACACCTGTGCCGTACCTTGACGGAGGATTCAGCTCAAGAAAGGAGCAGGTAGGCACCATAGAGGTGTAGCGGCCCTGCAGCGTGGTTGTCAGAGGTTATTCCTAAAAGAAGATATCATCTTATTATCACAGAAACTGCTAATAACCCTTGTTTTATTATTTGGAACATCTAACGGAACTACAAATATCTCCATACGGTGTTTTAACACCCATTTATTCCTATAACGGAGCTTTAACATTATTTCATCCCTAGGCAGAACTTTTATACCTACCTATTTCCAAACGGAACTTTTACTGTGACCCAATCTCATACGAGCCAGTATTCCATAGGTGGATTTACACTTTTATATAGGGCAACCATCCCAATATCTTTTTAGACCTAGTTGCCTCAATCAATATTCAGCTACTTTTAGGTATTTTTAGCATATTTTACATATTTTTAGCATAGTGTTTGTAATTATATATGACCAGTCATATTATCAATAGACAATATTTAGATATTTTCATGTTATTTTAAATGAGATAAATAAATTTTATTCTGATATACATATTGCTTTGATATTTGATTTATTTCAGTTGCTTTGATATTTGATTTATTACAGTTGCTAAGTTTTTCTTTGTAACACCTATACAAATTTTGTATGCCACACCAAGTGATTTTATAATACATATCTTTAATATACTATTATATATTTGCAGATTATTTTTTCATCCCCATAGCTGTTTAGCGCTTGTATATATAAGTGATTGCCGAGCTGTCAATATTGTATGCGTCCCTTTAAAATCGCAATAATAATTCCGAACTTCCCGTCTGCCATCTGTAGTATTGTATATATAAGTGATTGCAGAGCAGTCAATATTGTATGCGTCCCTTTCAAATCGCACTAATACTGAATAACTTCCGGCTGTCATCTGTAGTATTGTATATATAAGTGATTGCCGAGCTGTCAATATTGTATGCGTCCCTTTCAAATCGCACTAATACTGAATAACTTCCGGCTGTCATCTGTAGTATTGTATATATAAGTGATTGCCGAGCTGTCAATATTGTATGCGTCCCTTTCAAATCGCACTAATACTGAATAACTTCCGGCTGTCATCTGTAGTATTGTATATATAAGTGATTGCCGAGATGTCAATATTGTATGCGTCCCATTCAAATGGCACTAATACTGAAGAACTTCCGGCTGTCATCTGTAGTATTATATATATAAGTGATTTGCGATCTGACAATATTTATTAATTGTCCCATTGAAATCGCCTTAATAATGCTGTTCCAAACTGTTGTTTACGTATATGTTGTATTGTAGTATTGAGTGTTAAAGTTCCGAAAGGGGCGGTACAGTCGTGAATCTGTGATGTGTATGGTTGAATCTTCTAATGACGTCATGATATTATTAACCTGCCTATGTAGTTCTGAAATCCTCATTGTGTTGTTGTATTTGACTACATTGTTATTGTGTGCTGAATAAAATCTAAATGTGTGCTTTGTGGTTGCGTGATGGGTGATGCGTGTTATGTACATGTACGTATATATTGTGATTGTGTCCCACATATGCTGACTTCCTTATAGCGGTCTGGCATTGTTGTTCCTTCCCATAAAGTGACATCTGTAATCTGGTGTAATGATGTTCTTGTTGTACGTAATTCCTAATGGTTTCTGGTGATGGAATCATGATGTTAAAAGTACAGTAAAATCCATATGTTGTGTTTTGTGATTCCTCGAGAGAATGTAATGTGTTTTTCCCCCATCATTTGAATGCACATGTATGAGTGAATGTTAAAAGTAATGTATGTGCATCCATGACTGATCATGTGTTAAGCCTATGTAGATATGCTGTTGCTGCAAGCATATGAGTTGAATAACTGAAATGCAATAATAAAGTTAAATGAGAATTGTTTCCCATTGTGTAGTGTTTGTGAATCCTGAAAAGTTGACATTATTTTTGTGTCCGTTTAAATGTAATATTTTTAAAACAAAAATGTTGTTACTAGTGATGTTGATTTGTATTTGATGTAATATAAAAGTCTGAAACAATTTAATGGTGTTGTGAATATTCAAACAGTAAAATCCATAAATCCACCATAGGGAAATAGTCATTTCTTGATCTATTTATCATAGCTGTGTCTAACGCATGAAATCATGTCTTTTCTAGCGCTGGTATTTGGAGTTTTTCTGTCTACGCTATTTGTGTGCGTTAGGGAAATGAGGGTTTCGCGTGCACGAGCACGTCTTCCCAATAGAACTCAATGGAGGCTCTAAAATTTGTTAATTTTTTTTTTCTAAGACTGGTTTTCCTCGTAAAGTGAATGACGTCATGAGCTTTTGTGAAAAAGTAACTAAATCTTGTTCTTTTTGTGATAAATAAATATTTTGTGTATGTCATGTGGTGTATATTGTTTGTATGCATCGATGAGTGTATGTTTGTGATAATGTTATTAGTTAGATGTAGGTATATGAGGGTCTTTTCCCGTGTGTCAATGTAAGTCAATGGGAAAATGGATTTGTGTTGTTTTTTTTCTAACACCCGAGATCTCGCAACTTTAATCCTTTGTATTTTGATGAAAAATTATTAAATATGAAAATTAAATATAGTGTAGTGTTTGTATGAGTGTAAGTGTACTTTGTGTAATATTTGTTTTGTGATTAGTGGATGTTTTTTTGTCGGTATATGTTTACTACTGGTTCTGAGGTGTCGGTAGAAATTTGAGCGTTAGGTGATTTTTGAGTGTCGGTAACTGAACTCTAAATACCGGAGTCCGTAAGAAACCCGCGTTAGGAGCCTCTAATGCTGGTTTTCACGGCTAACGCCAAACTCCAAATCTAGGCCACTGTCTCCAATTTCTTTGGCTAAAAACGGTTCCATCAAAGCACTCCATATACAATACCTTGGGGTGTCAACATTTCAAATATATACACTTTCATGCCAATAAATAGACCTGGGGTATGCGATTGGCCCCAAACTAAAGATAGGCCTATCAGAAGAAATACTCTCACTTTTAACTAAAATTACAAGTCATAAAATTCTAACAGAACCTTCCCAAAATCCTGGCAAACCTATGCATGGGGGCATAGGTGTACTCAGGAGGTCTTACAGAAAACAACCTGGAGTGTTTTTTTTACAATAACTTACAACAGACTCTCCTAAATTATAGTCAAAAAGCAGTGTGTGTGTAAAACTGAAAATTGAAAAATTACCACCATACGCGGTCTCCAATTTTTTTTTGCCAAAACGGTTCCATCAAAGGCATTAAAGCACTCCATATACAATACCTTGGGGTGTCAACATTTGAAATATATACACTTTTATGTAGAATATAGAATGGGGGTATGCGATTGGCCCCAAACTAAAGTTAGGCCTATCAGAAGAAATACTCTCACTTTTAACTAAAATTACAAGTCATAAAATTCTAACAGAACCTTTCCAAAATCCAGGCAAACCTATGCATGGGGGGATAGGTGTACTCAAGAGGTCTTGCAGAAAACAAACTGGAGTGTTTTCTTGCAATAACTTACAACATGCTCTCCAAAATCACAGCCAAAAAGCAATTTGTGTGTAAAAATAAAAAAAATACCACCACACACTTTCTCCAAAGACTGGTGGTCTAATTAGTGCATGGAAAGTGTTAAAATACCACAATTTCAAATACCCCAGGGTGTCTACTTTTCAAAAATATATGGTTTGATGGGGGTAAATTACATTGGCCGGCTTCAGAAATGTCCCAAATAGGACATGGGTGCATGATGACAGATGTGAAAATTTCAAGTTGGAAAACTGGAATGCGCCCCCTAAAAATAAGGCCTTTTAGCCCCCAGAGAACCCGACACACCTATACATAGGTGGTATCACTGTACTCAGGAGATGTTGCTGAACACATATTGGGATGTTATTAGGCAGTAACCCTTAATGTTCTCAGTACATGTATTCTTAAATTGCTATTTTGTAAAAAATTCACCACTTATTTTTTTTCTTTTTAAACTTTGGCATTGATTGGTGGTAAAATGGTTGCATGAAAAGAGTAAAAATACCCCGGGCGCAATCCGATATACGGCACAGGGTTTCGGCGCAAGCGTGGAAACCTGCGCCGCCCGTAGTTTCAGCTTACGGCACTTTAGAAACTGCCGCCGCATAAAAAACTTACTAAAGTATACAATCTGCCGTTACTGTCTAACACGCCTCCCAAACATAGCCCGACACGTATACCCCTCTATCCGCAATCCCCCCTCTCACTCCTAACAATAAATATATTAACCCCTAAACCGCCGCTCACCCATAAACCGCCGCTCCCGGACCCCGCCGCCACATACATTAACTATATTACCCCCTAATGTGAGCCCCCTACTCCGCCGCCACCTACATTAACTATATTACTCCCTAATATGATCCCCCTACACCGCCGCCACCTATTTTAACTATATTAACCCCTAATGTGAGCCCCCTACCCGCCGCCACCTATATTAAAATGATTAACCCCTAATCTAACCCCCCTACACCGCCGCCACCTATAATAAATGTATTAACCCCTAATCTAATCCGCCTACACCGCTGCCACCTATATTAAATGTATTAACCCCTAATCTATTCCCCCTACACCGCCGCCACCTATAATAAATGTATTACCCCCTAAAATACTAAAATGTCCCTACCCTAAACTAAATTACAAATAGCCCGGAAAAGGGCCTTTTGCGGGGCATTGCCCCAAAGTAATCAGCTCTATTACCAGCCTTTAAAAGGGCCTTTTGCAGGGCATTGCCCCAAAGTAATCAGCTCTTTTACCTGTAATCTGACCCCCCCTACACCGCCGCCACGTATATTAAATATATTAACCCCTAATCTAATCCCCCTACACCGCCGCCACCTATATTAAATATATTAACCCCTAATCTGACCCCCCTACACTGCCGCCACCTATATTAACCCTAATTATATTAGGATTAATATAGTTAATATAGTTATTATATATATTATTAATACAGTTAATAATTAATATAATTACAGCGATTGTATGAAGAGGATCCTTCACGCTCCATGGCTCCGGTCTTCAGTTCCAGCGTCGCCGATCTTCAGTTCCTGCATCGCTGGTCTTCAGTTCCAGAGAGGACGGTCTTCAGTTCCGCGGTCATCGCTCTTCAACTCCTCCACTCCGCGCCGACTGGTTCCTGGAAGAAGAAGAGGTCGCCGCCTGGAAGAAGACTTCTCCGCCTGGAACAGGACCTTCTCCGCCGGTCTTCATTACAGACAAGGACCAATTAGGGGTTAGACTTAGGTTTTTTTAAGGGGGGATAGGGTGGGTTTTAGACTAGGGGTGTGTGGGTGGTGGGTTGTAATGGGGGGGTTGTTCTTTTTTTTCACAGGTAAAATAGCTGATTACTTTGGGGCAATGCCCCACAAAAGGCCCTTTTAAGGGCTGGTAATAGAGCTGATTACTTTTTGTAATTTAGTTTAGGGTAGGGACATTTTTTTATTTTGGGGGGCTTTGTTATTTTATTAGGGGGCTTAGATTAGGTGTAATCAGCTTAAAATTCTTGTAATCTTTTTTTATTTTTTGTAATTTAGTGGGGTTTTTTTTGTAATTTAGTTTAGTGTATTTAATTATATTTTAGTTTAGATAATTGTAGTTTATTTAATTAATTTATTGATAGTGTAGGTGTAGTGTAGGTGTATTTGTAACTATTTAATAGCTATTGTACCTAGTTAAAATAAATACCAAGTTACCTGTAAAATAAATATAAACCCTAAAATAGCTACAATGTAATTATTAATTATATTGTAGCTATCTTAGGGTTTATTTTACAGGGAGTGCAGAATTATTAGGCAAATGAGTATTTTGACCACATCATCCTCTTTATGCATGTTGTCTTACTCCAAGCTGTATAGGCTCGAAAGCCTACTACCAATTAAGCATATTAGGTGATGTGCATCTCTGTAATGAGAAGGGGTGTGGTCTAATGACATCAACACCCTATATCAGGTGTGCATAATTATTAGGCAACTTCCTTTCCTTTGGCAAAATGGGTCAAAATAAGTACTTGACAGGCTCAGAAAAGTAAAAAATAGTGAGATATCTTGCAGAGGGATGCAGCACTCTTAAAATTGCAAAGCTTCTGAAGCGTGATCATCGAACAATCAAGCGTTTCATTCAAAATAGTCAACATGGTCGCAAGAAGCGTGTTGAAAAACCAAGGCGCAAAATAACTGCCCATGAACTGAGAAAAGTCAAGCGTGCAGCTGCCAAGATGCCACTTGCCACCAGTTTGGCCATATTTCAGAGCTGCAACATCACTGGAGTGCCCAAAAGCACAAGGTGTGCAATACTCAGAGACATGGCCAAGGTAAGAAAGGCTGAAAGACGACCACCACTGAACAAGACACACAAGCTGAAACGTCAAGACTGGGCCAAGAAATATCTCAAGACTGATTTTTCTAAGGTTTTATGGACTGATGAAATGAGAGTGAGTCTTGATGGGCCAGATGGATGGGCCCGTGGCTGGATTGGTAAAGGGCAGAGAGCTCCAGTCCGACTCAGACGCCAGCAAGGTGGAGGTGGAGTACTGTTTTTTTGCTGGTATCATCAAAGATGAGCTTGTGGGGCCTTTTCGAGTTGAGGATGGAGTCAAGCTCAACTCCCAGTCCTACTGCCAGTTTCTGGAAGACACCTTCTTCAAGCAGTGGTAGAGGAAGAAGTCTGCATCCATCAAGAAAAACATGATTTTCATGCAGGACAATGCTCCATCACACGCGTCCAAGTACTCCACAGCGTGGCTGGCAAGAAAGGGTATAAAAGAAGATAATCTAATGACATGGCCTCCTTGTTCACCTGATCTGAACTCCATTGAGAACCTGTGGTCCATCATCAAATGTGAGATTTACAAGGAGGGAAAACAGTACACCTCTCTGAACAGTGTCTGGGAGGCTGTGGTTGCTGCTGCACGCAATGTTGATGGTGAACAGATCAAAACACTGACAGAATCCATGGATGGCAGGCTTTTGAGTGTCCTTGCAAAGAAAGGTGGCTATATTGGTCACTGATTTGTTTTTGTTTTGTTTTTGAATGTCAGAAATGTATATTTGTGAATGTTGAGATGTTATATTGGTTTCACTGGTAAAAATAAATAATTGAAATGGGTATATATTTGTTTTTTGTTAAGTTGCCTAATAATTATGCACAGTAATAGTCACCTGCACACACAGATATCCCCCTAAAATAGCTATAACTAAAAACAAACTAAAAACTACTTCCAAAACTATTCAGCTTTGATATTAAGATCAAAGTTAGATAGGGTTAATATAGTTAATATATATAATAACTATATTAATTATTAACTATATTAATAATATATATAATATAATAACTATATTAACTATATTAACGCTAATATAATTAGGGTTAATATAGTTAATATAGGTGGCGGCGGTGTAGGGGGATTAGATTAGGGGTTGATATATTTAATATAGGTGGCGGCGGTGTAGGGGGATTAGATTAGGGGTTAATATATTTAATATAGGTGGCGGTGGTGTAGGGGGGGTCAGATTACAGGTAAAAGAGCTGATTACTTTGGGGCAATGCCCAGCAAAAGGCCCTTTTAAGGGCTGATAATAGAGCTGATTACTTTGGGGCAATGCCCCGCAAAAGGCCCTTTACAGGGCTATTTGTAATTTAGTTTAGGGTAGGGACATTTTAGTATTTTAGAGGGTAATACATTTATTATAGGTGGTGGTGGTGTAGGGGGATTAGATTAGGGGTTAATACATTTAATATAGGTGGCAGCGGTGTAGGGGGATTAGATTAGTTGTTAATATATTTAATATAGGTGGCAGCAGTGTAGGGGGATTAGATTAGGGGTTAATATATTTAATATAGGTGGCGGTGGTGAAGGGGGATTAGATTAGGGGGTAATGTAGTTAAAATAGGTGGCGGCGGGGTAGGGGGCTCACATTAGGGGGTAATAATTTTAATATAGGTGGCGGCGGTGTAGGGGGATTACATTAGGGGTTAATAATTTTAATGTAGGTGGCGGCGGTGTAGGGGAATCACATTAGGGGGTTAGACATTTAATGTAGGTGGCGGCGGGGTCCGGGAGCGGCAGTTTAGGGGTTAAGCACTTTATTAGGGATTGCGGCGGGGGATTGCGGTTGACAGGTAGATAGACATTGCGCATGCGTTAGGTTTTATTTTGCAGGCAGTTTAGGGAGTTACGGGGCTCCAATACTCAGCGTAAGGATTACGACGCATGCATTTTGTGGCGAGGTGAAAATGGAGTAAGATTTCTTCATTTTTGCCACGTAAGTCCTTACGCTGTATATTGGATACCAAACTGCGTGGGTTTGGTATACCTGTCAATGGGCCAAAAAACTACGGCCGAAGGCAGAAATATACGAGCGTAACTTCTATGTTACGCCGTATATGTGATACCAAACCCGCGCAAAATTTGGCGTCACCGGCTTTTGCGGGCAACGCTGCATATCGGATCTGGCCCCCCATGTTTAATACCTTAGGTTTTCTTCTTTTTAAAAAATATATACATGTGAAGGGTTAATCAGGGATTCCTGACAGATATCAGTGTTAAAATGGTTTGGAAATAGCAAAGTGCTACTTGTACTTATTGCCCTATAACTTGCAAAAATAGCAAGGGACATATAAACATTGGGTATTTCTAAACTCAGGACAAAAATGTGAAACTAATTAGCATGGGAGTTTTTTGGTAGTTGTAGAAGTGTAACAGATTTTGGGGTTAAAGTTAGTAAAAGTGTGTTTTATTCATTTTTTTCATCATATTGTATACTTTTTTATAGTAAATTATAAGATATAATGAAAATAATGGTATCTTTAGAAAGTCCATTTAATGTCGAGAAAAATGGTATATAATATGTGTGGGTACAATAAATGAGTAAGAGGATAATTACAGCTAAACACAAAAACCGCAGAAATGAGAATGAAGAGAACGAAGGAGCAAATTAGAAAGTTGCTTAAAATTGCATGCTCTATCTCAGAGCTTTCCAAACTTTTCATGTTGGCGACACACTTTTTAAACCTACATCATATCGTGACACGGTAATTAATTCAGTTGTACTAGCAAAAAGGAGGTTAAACTAACTTGTTTTAAAATATACGGACACATTCATAAATTATATAATAATAATAATAATATGTATTTACAAGTAACAGTATGCATGTGCAAGAATTAAAAAAAGTTTAATAACACCAATAGCTACTTACTATTTTAATGGGATGTATGAGGTTGATGGGATGAACACAGTTTCTGAATATTTGGTGAAATATTAGATAAAGACACTCGCATTTCATCATCAAGCATTTTTAAGCTTCCACTTCCTATCCATATATCAAGAGCAGGAGCAGCAATGCACTACTGGGAGCTAGCTGCAAAAAAAACCTCTGACTTCAGCTCAGCGTTTAAGCTGCTGCCCTCAGAGCTCCGTGAGCCCTACTGACTACTGCCCGCGCTGCAAACACACTACTGTCCCACTCACTGACTACACATGCAGTCACAAGCCAATTAAGGAGACTACACGTGCAGTCAGGAGCCAATGTGCCGCCAAAGCCGCCAATGGAAATAGTTTCAATTCCCACTGAGCTGCGGCAATTGGTTAAGATGCTCTGTGACCCACTAGGTATCAATCTTGTGTGAAACATGGGATATGCGTAGCAGGCAGGCGGAAAGTCAGAAACAAAAAAAAAATTTTTTTTTTAATTAAATTTAAAAAAAATTGTGCTGAAGCAGGGACACACCTACACACTGCTGCCGACACACTAGTGTGTCCCGACACACAGTTTGGAAAGCACTGCTCTATCTGAATCATGAAAGAGAAAGCTGCCATTTTGTTAGCAACTATTGCACTTTTGATCCGTGATGGCCGGGAAAAAAACTCTTAAAGGGATAGTGAAGTCCAAATTAAACTTTCATGATTCAGAAAGGGTATGTAATTTAAAACAGGTTCCTGATTTACTTTTATCATCAAACGTTCTTTGTTCTCATGTTATTCTTAGTTGAAAGCTAAACCTAGGTAGGCTCATATGCTCATTTCTGAGCCCTTGAAGGCCACCTCTTATCTGAATGCATTTCACAGTTTTTCACAGCTAGAGCAGCTAGAGAGCGTTAGTTCATGTGTTTCATATAAATAACATTGTGCTCATGCATGTGAAGTTATTTAAGAGTCAGCACTAATTGCCTGAAATGCAAGTCTGTCAAAAGATCTAAGATAAGGAGGCAGTCAGCAGAAGCTTAGATACAAGGTAATTACAGTGGTAAAAAGTGTATTTCTATAACAGGGTTGGTTATGCAAAACTGGGGAGTGGTAAATAAAAGGATTATCTATCTTTTTAAACAATAACATTTTTGGTTTTTAAAGGGATACTAAATCCAATTTTTTTCTTTCATGATTTGGATAGAGCATGCAATTTTGAGCAACTTTCTAAATTACCCCTATTATCACATTTTCTTTATTCTCTTAGTATCTTTATTTGAAAAATCAGGAATGAAAGCTTAGGAGCCTGCCCATTTTTGCTTCAGCACCCTGGATAGAGCTTGCTGATTGGTGGCTACATTTAGCCACCTATCATGGCAGCTTTAAGTGCTTTAAAATATTTTAACTATAAAAGTCAAATCTGAATCATGAAAGAAAAAAAGTAGGTTTAGTATCCCTTTAAAGAGTCTTTTGTGTGTTGTTAACGTATCTCCATTGTTGTGACCAATTAGAGACAAATCTAAATGAGCTGCTGCATATATCAACCAATCACTGAGCAGTATATAGGAGGGTACATGGAGTGTAAAATAAGTTTTTAAAATGCTTTGCAAAGTTTTTTTCACTATGGACAATAAAACCTTTAATGAGCAATTACATTTAATGTTTAATGAAGACCATCCAGCATTTAAACTACATTGTTTACATTATGTGAGATTACATTAATATGCTTTTAATAATATATAATAAAAAAACAGCATTTAAGTGATTTAACAATGCCATATTTTTCTGTTAATGTAAAATAGGTTTTCTTTAACCCCATATCTACTGATTGTACCAGCTGAGTATCTTACTCACTAAGGGCCCGATGATCAAACGTTTGCCACCACAAATGTGAAGAATAAAGTTTAGACTTGCAGGGACAGCCTTGGTGAAATTCTCAAAGAAAATGGGCTGTCCCTGCAAGCTGCGAGTTGCCTTCCATAGGGATAATGAGAGCTCTCTCCTATGTAAAAATTCATACTGGAGGATTTAGTAAACAGGGAGAACAAATCAAACTATGTGGTTTTCAGTATACTGTATCTTAAATTTGCTGTTTTCATATGCAAATGTTTTTTCTTTTTGAGTAATTAGTGCTTTTAATATTTTGCTAAAATCTTGACACCTTTTATTTTGTGAGTAAAAACATTGAGATCTGTAGAAATGGTTAGATAATTACGCTGGGATCTTAGAGACAATTTCATACACGCGCATAGAATGTCCATGGTCAGCCCATTTTATGATAAAAAAAACAATTACACTCAGGGCCGGATTAATAATAAGGCAGAGTAGACATGTGCCTATAGTACCCACCATAGAGGGGCATCTGTATCTGGCTATTATAAAAAATGGTTCCTCCCCGCAGCTGGCAACCCAATCTAATATGGCTGCCGGCAATGAAAAAATATCACTGTGCATACACGGTGGCTATCTTTGTTAAGGTTTCCCTGAGTATTGCGCATGCCTTAGCAAAGATGGCTACTGCACATGAGCAGTGATGTTAAGGTCGCCAGCAAAAAGATGGAGCGTGGGCGGGAGTGGGAGGGTGCTTCCGGTTTAGGTGTCTACAGGCACCTTGGCTGTAAATCCGGGCTCTGATTACACTTTACATTTTGTATTTATAAGTACGAATTTCTGTGTGTTTTTGCTCACCCAGTGTACTTAAATTACGATTTAAATAAGCTGTGCATATTTAATACAATTTATTCCTGTCTAATATACATACAAATTTTATGTTTTTAAAAAATACAATTCTTGATGAACAATTTTGTTAGAATTTTTTATTCATCTTAACATTACAATTATTTTCCTGCGTATTTTTGTGTGAATGGTTCAATAATTGATTTTGTATGATTTCGGAATCATAATTTTCATTGTGTACTTTTGTATCGTATGCATCTCCTTCCTATTTGAAAATTAAGTATACGCGAGGCCGGGTAAAAGGTGACTTTAGAGAATGCCACCAGTGAAATAGAAGAACCAGCTCAGAGACTTTTAGATCATTGGGCCCTAAGTATTTTAGGGTAGTGAGATGCAGTAGTGTAGAAATGGTTAGGATTGCATCCATGACTCCAACCACAGGCATTCCTGGATCAGTTCCTAGCCTTCTGGTTCCCTATGAAACCTCCTTCACAAAAACATTGTAGAACTTCCCCTCTATCTCCCATTAATAATCTAGGAAACCCCAACAAGTTCTTTCATGATTTGGATAGAACATACAATTTAAAACAACTTTCCAATTTATTTCTATTATCAAATTTGCTTCATTCTCTTGTTATCTTTTGCTGAAGAAATAGCATTGCACTACTGGCTGCTAGATGAACACCTCTAGTTAGCTAATCACAAGAGGCAAATGTGTGCAGGCACCAATCAGCAGCAAGCTCCCATTAGTGTAGGATATATGCTTTTTTTTTTTTTCAACAAGGGATACCAAGAGAACGAAGCACATTTGAAAATAGAAGTGAATTTAAATGTGTCTTAAAATTAGATGCTCTATTTGAATCATGCAGGTTTAATTTTTTTTTTTACTTTTCTTTCCCTTTAAAATTGAAATCTCTACTTGTTTAATATCCATACTAGGGATGTTTTGATACAAAAACTATTATACTATCAACACTGTATTATGTAGCTCTGAATAAACAAGGATGTTATGGCAAAATTGCTAAAAATAATTATAATTATTGTCAATTATTTTGTAAGGTGTCTCCATATTATGTAAAACTGAATAAACACATGTTGGCAGAATTGGTTCATTTTAAATAAATGCGTGTTTATTTAAGTAAAAAAGATGGATGTAGGGGTGGCGCTGTAAAAACACCCTAAGACTATATATTCTGATGTGACTGGAGTGTTAGATTTGCTGCCTATGAATATCTATCTAGAGAAAACTGTGCCCCCAGGGACAGTGAACCCGATAGAATAAAATGTATAATGGAATAGGGAAAAAAGGGGGAATAGGGAATATTCAAAATGGCGCAACACTCAAAAAGTTAGACCCTAAATTTGGGTGTCTGATTATAAATTGGTTTAAAAACCCAGTTTGCTGGAATAAAACAACTGGTTAATATAAATGTCTAGGTCTCCAAATAAGAGAAATACTGTGGATGAGTAAAAGAAAAAGGGATAACAGTAATTATTTGGTAACACTATTATAAATTATTATATAGTTGGATAACATATGGTATCTAAAAATGAATATATACAATATACACAATTAACTATGTTGGTATATAGTTAGTAATATAATTGTTCTAACCACGTAACTGGTATAATTCCCACTGAATAGTATATGACAGATTAGGTACACAAAGATATATATCAAAATGCAGCCATCTGCTTCAGGAGTGACCTAAATATTAGCAGATGTGACTACGCTTGGTATTTTAAATATTATAACAGCCTAAGCGTACCATATGTAGTGATAAAAATAATGATAATGATAGAGCAATTTCGATATTGAATTTAGATCACCAATAGTAACCCAATAAAGTGCAAATTATAAGTCCAATATTGGTGGAAAACTTCAATAGCTGTAGGTAGATGCGAGTAATGGAAATGTTTAAGCAAATAAAACAATGTATCCACGTTCCACAACGAGCCCGTTGGGAGTATACTTACACTCCGTTACCTCAATCTAATGAGGTAAGTGCCGCGCAGTGTATAGGTAGTTCTCCCTCCCGGTATCTGTGGTATAGTGGAGCTGTGTCCTCTTAAAATCCAGAGATCTCTTTGGTGTTCTCTCTCAAATTTGGCAGACAGTGTACAAACATTCACATAAAACAGTTATTAGAATTATATGTACGTTACACACTTAAGGATTGAGCCAAAGTCGAGATATTTAAAAAATGAAGCAAAATAAATAATGGAAGTAAATTGTAATGTTGTTTAAATTTCTATTCTCTATCTGAATCATGAAAGAAAGATTTTGGGTTTAGTGGCCCTTTAACATTTGACACACCCTCCATAAGTATATCCCTCCCAAGAAAATATGAAAGTACCAAGTTTCCCTCAATTTAAAGACACCTATAAGGCTAGCAGTTTACCACAGCCGTGACATCCTCAAATATAAGGGAACAGCCGTGACAGCCTCAAATATAAGGGAAGTAAGGATCTTCTGTCCTGCTTAAATTAATGGAAACTTCTGCTGTGCACCCTCCTATAAAATATCCCCCTTACCACACCCCCTTAACCCCCATGTAACAAGTATCCTCAATACGTGGCCTTGGTGGGGTCAACACCGCTCCATCCAATCATTTTCTTCCTAAGTTGCTTATCTTTTTGAATCTTGCTGAATATTCAATTTTTTTTATATATATATACTAAAATGAAACACTCAAAATGAAAGTTTGATAATGTACCCACCATTTATTAATATGTGTACTGACAATGTTTACAGACAGGGAACATGTCCATCCATGCAAGGCAGGGTCAGCTGTCTGCATTTATTATTACACAAGCAAAATCTTGTGCACCTTTGTCCCCTATTTGTGCACAACCAATCTCAGAAGAGGAGGGGCTGTCAATCACCTCAAGCTAATCAGTTATTTAACTATTACAAATTATTCTTCTTAACTTGCATTTGTGAGTTCACACAAGCGAGTCTGAACTGCAAAGGCTCTGAACCTGCATCTTTGTCTTTATTAAAAAGCTCTAAAACATATGGAGACATTATTCATTGTTACACCAGGTTTTCTGACCTGTTTTAGATAAAAATACTAATGACTAAATTAATTATTTGTAAAGAATATACTTTCCCAATAGATATAAATATTAATATTTATATGCAGCTGCTAAAGATTTAACCCTAACTAAAATCTTCACACTCTGCTATACAACACTGATTTAACAGCATATTAGATTATTAGAAAAGATATTTCCATGCCATAAAACACTTGGCCATCTAATCTAAAGGGATTAAATAGCATCGACGGAAATGAAAGGCTTGCTTAAAAATGCATTAGCAGGACTCTTGTCTTGTTGCGTATTCATCCATAATTGACTAGTACATATCTCAGAAGAAGATATTAATTTTTGAAAGAGTGAACACGTTCTGCAATGTATTTTAAAACAAAATGTTAAGTTCACAATGAATCTTTCATCGACGTGCTCTACAAAGATAAAACAAATGCTTTTTCATTCCTCATTCAAAAAAATGAAATCCTCAGTTTAATTTTAATCTTTAACATGAGATATATATATATAAAAAAATCTTGATAAATCCACTAGACAGGCTGGCAGAAGTATAATGAAGCCTATTTCCATCTTAAAATAAGAAAATGGTATAAACAAGGATGTTCTGTTCAAATATGATTTATTTTCATTTGCATAGTAAAGATAATATTTTCAGGAACATGTTATATGCGGATTTTAGGAAGAGCCCAGGAGCTGTCAACAAAGCCATGACATGTTTATTGATCTGTTACAGCTAATGATGTTTCAGGAAATTTTAATTTCCTTTTAAGCAGCATTTAAAAATATATTGTACAAAGCATAATGTATTTGTATTTTTGGTGTATACTTGCAACCTTGGTCCCATTGCTCCATCTAGAGGAAGTATCACAAATTACAATATGTGTGTATGTAGATAGATGATTGATAGATAGATAGATAGATAGATAGATAGATAGACTGTTTATGTGTTTATTATATTTTAATATTGAACAGAGGAATGGCTTACTGTCACTATAAACCATGAACTGTAAGATCATTACCTATCTTTGAGATATTTAGATTTAAATTATTTTAAGAATACCTTACAATGATTTTCAGCAAAACTTATGTACCAATCATAGCACGTAAATATTACTTATGATCTCCTAGCTTTATTTTAGAGAAAACATGATGTATGTATTTATATATGTATATATGTTATAAATTGTAATGTCTTGTTTTAAAAGTAATACAGTTTTTATTAAATGGAACACTTAATTAGTTTCCAGTGACTTATTTTGCAAACTGCATAGTATTTCATTTATAAAGTATGGCTAATTTATGTTTATTTTTTGTAATTGAAATAGTTGGTTTGTTCACTGAAACTACAACCCATTGTACTCAAGAACATGTCCATTCAAAAAGGCTGAGTCTTCAGGAAAAGCAGGCATGCTTATAGTATATTTCTCTTTATGTACAAGCACTAGACAGCGCATTTCATTTCCGACAACATTTTTGTTCTGAATATTCTGGGAAATTAATTTACTATTCGGTATTATTTTAATTTAAAATGAAACAAACACTGAATTTTAGTTAAACATTTACATTGTTTTTTGTTAAAATACAATACAAATGTGCTTTCATAACAAACACAATAGTTAGATACTGATATTTTAATTATGAGTGGTGGTTTCAATATGCAAAACAAGCTATTTCAGTTTTAAGAATAAATTTAAGGACTGATTTCCTATTTATTTAAATAATAAAAAATCACTTAGAACACTTACAGGGGAAAATATTACAGTACAGTGTACTTTTACTGATATATTAGTGTAGAGTATATAAAATCTATATTTATGTTGCAGCACAATGAATGCACAGTGCTATGGTCCTTAAAGGGACACTCAAGTTAAAACAAAATTTATGATTCAGATAGAGCAGCAGTTTTAAGACACTTTCCAATTTACTTCCATTATCACATTTTGCACAGTCTTTTTTATATTCACACTTTCTGGGGAACTAGATCCTACTGAGCATGTGCACAAGCTCACAGGGTATACGTATACTAGTCTGTGATTGGCTGATGTCTGTCACATGCTACAGGAGGAAGGAAAAAAATCTACTGCTTATCTGAAATTCAGAGTAGATGTTAAATCATTGTCTTTTTACTATGCACTTGTTATTATGCAATTCTACTGCGTTGAGTGGTCCTTTAACATTATCATCACATTATCATTCACAATTTGGAAGTCCATTGTTGATAATGTTGTGAAATCAAGGTGGCTTCCAATGTGTGAGAATGCTGAAGAGCAGATCAGTTCCTGCAACAAAAATATAATTATTATCAGTTATTTGTAAGTCAACAGATTCTGCAGCGCTATAAACAAAGGCATAACATGCAGATAACATTTATAGGAAAGTAGAGAACCCTGCCAAGAGTTGCACTGTTGTAGTCAGCTCTCATGAAGGTGATCTACAAACAGCTGAGCTCATAGGCTTACATGCTAAGGGGTTTCATGGGGATAACCAATGAGGAAAGGAACCAAGTTTAGAAAAGGTTAACACCCTTTCCCCATAGACTTCTAAGGGGCGCCCTAAAAAAGGCTTTTTTCGCTTGAGTGCTAACTCAAGGAATGTCATGAATACTTCAAATATCTATCGGCTAGATTGCGAGTTTTGCAGTATGAGTGAAAAAGCAGCGTTATGGCTCTTTTTTACGCTGGTATTACGAGTCTTGCAGGTTTAGCTGCACCGCACACTTTTTTGACCGTAAGGCAACGTAACTACCGCAGCTTTCAAAAAGTCCTTTTTCAATGGGACTTCCACAGCGCCGGTATTACGAGTCTGCCTGGGAGGCCAAAAAGTGAGCAGTACAGCCTGTACCGTCAAGATCCATACCGTAAACTGAAAGTCAGTAGTTATGGGTTTTATGCTACAATGCCGTAACATAAAAGTCATAACGGAAGTGCTAAAAAGTACACTAACACCCATAAACTACCTATTAACCCCTAAACCGAGGCCCTCCCGCATTGCAAACACTAAAATAAAATTATTAACCCATAATCTGCCACTCCCGACATTGCTGCCACTATAATAAACATATTAATCCCTACACTGCTGCCCCCGAAAACTACCTATACTTATTAACCCCTAATCTGCCGCCCTCAATGTCGCCGCCATCTACATTACACTTATTAACCCCTAATCTGCCGCCCCTAACATCGCCGCCACTATACTAAAGTTATTAACCCCTAACCCCAAGTCTAACCCTAATACCCACTAACTTTAATGTAATTAAAATAAATTAAAATAAAACCTACTATTAATAACTAAATAATTCCTATTTAAAACTAAATACTTACCTATAAAATAAACCCTAAGCTAGCTGAAATATAACTAATAGTTACATCGTATCTATCTTAGGTTTTGATTTTATTTCACAGCTAAGTTTGTATTTATTTTAACTAGGTAGACTTGTTAGTAAATAGTTATTAACTATTTACTAACTACCTAGCTAAAATAAATACAAATTTACCTGTAAAATAAAACCTAACCTGAGTTACACTAACACCTAACCTTACACTACAATTAAATAAATTACATTATTTAAATACAATTAACTAAATTACAACCCCCCCCCACTAAATTACACAAAATAAAAAAGAAAGTATCAAATATTTAAACTTATTTAAGCCTCCCCAAAATAAAAAAAACCTAGCCTACAATAAACTACCAATGGCCCTTAAAAGGGCCTTTTGCGGGGTATTGCCCCAAATAAATCAGCTCTTTTACCTGTAAAAAAAAATACAAACAACCCCCCAACAGTAAAACCCACCACCCACACAACCAACCAACCCCCCAAATAAAATCCTAACTAAAAAAACCTAAGCTCCCCATTGCCCTGAAAAGGGCATTTGGATGGGCATTGCCCTTAAAAGGGCATTTAGCTCTTTTTTCACCCAAACCCTAAGATAATAATAAAACCCACCCAGTAAACCTTTAAAAAAAACCTTACACTAACCCCCGAAGATCCACTTACAGTTTTTGAAAACCGCACATCCACTCTCAACGAAGCCGGGAGAAGTCTTCATCCAAGTGGCAAGAAGTCCTCAATGAAGCCAGGAGAAGTCTTCATCCAATCGGCAAGAAGTGGTCCTCCAGACGGGCAGAAGCCTTCATCCAGACAGCATCTTCTATCTTCATCCATCCAGCGCAGAGCGGCTCCATCTTCAAGACATCCTGCGCGCAGCATCCTTTTCTGATGACGGATCTTCTCGAATGAAGGTTCCTTTAAGTGACGTCATCCAAGATGGCGTCCCTTGAATTCCGATTGGCTGATAGAATTCTATCAGCCAATCTGAATTAAAGGTGAAAAAATCCTATTGGCTGATCCAATCAGCCAATAGGATTGAGCTCACATTCTATTGGCTGATTGGAACAGCCAATAGAATGCAAGCTCAATCCTATTGGCTGATTGGATCAGCCAATAGGATTGAAGCTCAATCCTATTGGCTGATTGCATCAGCCAATAGGATTTTTTCAACTTTATTTCCGATCTTGGATGACGTCACTTAAAGGAACCTTCATTCGAGAATAGCCGTCATCAGAAGACCACTTCTTGCCGCTTGGATGAAGACTTCTCCCGGCTTCATTGAGGACTTCTTGACGCTTGGATGAAGACTTCTCCTGGCTTTGTTGAGGGTGGATGTGTGGTTTTCAAAAACTGTAAGTGGATCTTCGGGGGTTAGTGTTAGGTTTTTTTAAAGGTTTATTGGGTGGGTTTTATTTTTAGCTTAGGGTTTGGGCAGAAAAAGAGCTAAATGCCCTTTTAAGGGCAATGCCCATACAAATGCCCTTTTCAGGATTTTATTTGGGGAATTTGGTTGTGTGGGTGGTGGGTTTTACTGTTGGGGGGTTGTTTGTATTTTTTTTTTTACAGGTAAAAGAACTGATTTCTTTGGGGCAATGCCCCGCAAAAGGTCCCTTTAAGGGCCATTGGTAGTTTATTGTAGGCTAGGGTTTTTTATTTTTTTATTTTGAGGGGCTTTTTTATTTTTATAGGGCTATTAGATTCGGTGTAATTAGTTTAAATATTTTATCATTTCTTTTTTATTTTGTGTAATTTAGTGTTTGTTTTTTTCTGTAATTTAGTTAATTGTATTTAATTAATGTAATTTATTTAATTGTAGTGTAAGGTTAGGTGTTAGTGTAAGATAGGTTAGGTTTTATTTTACAGGTACATTTGTATTTATTTTAACTAGGTAGCTAGTAAATAGTTAATACCTATTTAGTAACTATTCTGCCTAGTTAAAATAAATACAAACTTGCCTGTGAAATAAAAATAAAACCTAAGATAGCTACAATATAACTTTTAGTTATATTAGATCTATTTTAGGGTTTGTTTTATAGGTATTTAGTTTTAAATAGGAATTATTTAGTTATTAATATTAGGTTTTATTAAGATTTATTTTAATTACATTAAAATTAGTGGGTGTTAGGGTTAGGTTTAGGGGTTAATACTTTTAGTATAGTGGCGGCGACGTTGGGGGTGGCAGATTAGGGTTAATAAGTGTAGGTAGGTAGGTAGCGCCGATGTCGGGGGCGGCAGATTAGGGGTTAATAACTAATGTAGGTGGCAGTGACATTGGTGACGGCAGATTAGGGGTTAATAAATGTAGGTAGGTGGCGGCGTCATTGGGCGCGGCAGATTAGGGGTTAATAAGTATAGGTAGGTGGCAGTGACATTGGGGGCAGCAGATTAGGGGTTAATAAGTGTAATGTAGCTGGCAGCTACATTGGGGTGGCAGATTAGGGGTTAATTAGTGTAGGTAGGTGGCGGCGACATTCAGGGCGACAGATTAATGATTAATAAGTGTAGGTAGGTGGCGGCGACATTGGTGGCAGCAGATTAGGGGTTAATAAGTGTAATGTAGGTGGCAGCAACATTGGGGGCGGCAGATTAGGGGTTAATAAGTGTTATGTAGGTGCTGATGATGTTGGAGGCGGCAGATTAGGGGTTAATAAGTGTAATGTAGGTGTCGGCGATATCAGGGGCAGCAGATTAGGGGTTAATAAGTGTAATGTAGGTGTTTTGCGATTTCAGGGGCAGCAGATAAGGGGTGTTTAGACTTGGGGCTTATGTTAGCTTTACGCTCCTTTATTGCAGGTGGTAGACTGTTTTTCAGCCGGCTCTCCCTATTGATGTCTATGGGGAAATCGTGCACGAGCACGTAAAACCAGCTCACGCAGCGCTGGTATTGGAGTGCAGTATGGAGCTCAATTTTGCTCAAAGCTCACTTATTGCCTGCTAACACCAGGTTTTTGAAAACCTGTAAAACCAGCGCTGTAGGGAGGTGAGCGGTGACAATAACTTGCAAGTTAGTACCGAGCAGCTCTTACCTCAAAACTCGTAATCTAGCCATATGTTCTTTACTATAAATTTATTTAAAAAGAACATTTTCTTATATATATAAAAATATATATGGGGAGCACTGTAAGAAAAAAACAACAACACCATGTCCAATATTAGACATGGTGACCCAAGATTAAGACAAAGAGAGAATCTATACCCCATGGAAACACAATTTAACTGAAGAAGAATGGGACGCTATTCAAACTCTTCAAGGAGACTCTTCTGTAGTCATTAGGCCCGTGGATAAGGGCGGGGCCATTGTCCTTTTGAATTACTCTGAATACAGGACAGATATCCTTGAACAGCTTGTGGACACTCACATATATACTCCACTGCCAACAGATCCGACAGGTGTATACAAACGAGAGCTAGACATTCTCATGAGATTAGGCTTAGAACAAGGACACATCTCTTAGCATATTCGAGATTTTTGTACAATTAAATACCCAAGGATTCCGATTTTGTATACTATCCCCAACATTCACAAAAGGTTAGATAATCCACCAGGTCGACCCATAGTGTCTGCTGTACAATCTTTATTACAGCCAGTAGCACAGTACGTGGATATCTTATTACAACCTGTGGTCAGGAACATTAGGTCATTTATCTTGGATACTAATGACTTTATTAGACAATTGCAAAAAGTAACTATGCAACAGGGTGACATTTTGGTCACCCTGGATGTCAATAGTTTGTTTACTACCATTCCTCACGATAGCGGATTGTGCGCTATCAAGGAACATCTTACAGGCAATCCTCTTTATGAGGGTCCGCCGGTGGAATATATTCTATCTCTCATTGAATTTTGTCTGCACAAGAATTACTTTCGTTTTGAGAGTAATTTCTATTTCCAGATTGCTGGTACAGCAATGGGTTCCTCCATGGCCCCCTCGTACGCCAACATTTTTATGTCACAATTTGAGAATTTATATCTGTGGGGCAAGTGTGATGCATCCATCATTTGCTACCATAGATATATTAATTACATTTTCTTGGTGTGGCGAGGGGGCCTGGATGAACTCCACAGCTGGTTTCATAATTTTAACAGTATTGATATCTCTGTCAGATTTAAGATGACCCTTCATGAGCTCACCATTAACTTTTTAGACCTCAGTGTCTATAAAGAGAAAGAACGGTTAGGTACAACTTTGTATAACAAACCAACTGACCGCAATTTAATGCTTAGGGCAGGCAGTTGTCACCCCCCCCCCCCGCTTTATTGAAAGGCATCGTAAAATCCCAACTCATTAGGACGATGCGCAATAATTCAGATACAGCGACAGGGGTTTCCCAGCTGACTGGAGTGGGTGACAAATTCCTCAAAAGAGGATACAAACTGAGTCTGGTCAAAGAAATGATCGAGGAAGTATCTTTACTGACACACTACATTTACACCGGTTACCAGGAAACAGGACAAATTCTTCGGAGACATTGGCCAATTGTGTCTTCAAACCCAAAATTGTCTTTTGCTACTAACCTCCAGCCAATGGTGGGCTATAAAAGAGGTACCAACCTGAAAGATTTGCTGGTCAAGACGGACCCAAAATAGAGTTATACCACAGGCACAAGGAGCAATGTAAAAGGATCATACCACTGTCTTGGTTGCACCACTTGCAATGGTCTCATTAACACCAAATCTTTCCACCATCCACACACTAACCACAATTTTTCATCAGACATTCCATCATGTGTACCACCACTCATGTAGTGTATTTACTGTTTTGCCCGTGTTCCAGTTTCTATGTGGGAAAAACGTCTGGAACATTAAGGGAACGCATGGCCAACCACAGGCAGGCCATCAGAACGGCACTACATCATGGTGACTTGGACCAACCCGTAGCAAGGCACTGTGCCAGGGAAGGTCATTCCATCTATTCTATCCGGTACATCCTTATAGATCATGTTCCTATCTTGGAGAATGGTGGCGATCGAAACAAGATGCTGTTGAGGCGTAAGGCACAATGTTACCGGTTGGGTACAATTTATCCTGGTGGACTGAATACAACCCCATACTTTAAGGTATTCCTATAGCTCTGATTTGCGCGACACATACTGGGAGTACATCCCTGGGAAGCAGTGACTCTGTTTTGGTGCTAGGTGTGTAGAGATCCCACTTGTTGGTGTCTCTGTTCACTTTATGCCCACAGCACACGGGAGTGGGAGCATTTGGTTTCCCTCTCTCTGTGTGGAAGTCCTGCATCTTATTGGTTGACACTCTCTTAATACGAGCTTTCGGAGTATGCTATCTAGGATACCAGTTAGTCTATATGGATGGACAATATTGTATTAGTGGTGATCCAATATACAATTGCATTGACATATGATTATATGCTATATTATTGCCTGAAGATATTAAGTTATGCATAGTATATTTATAGAGTATTGCTTAAAGATACTGTCAGTTTGCGATTAGGCCCTTGTGAGAGGACCAACAATGCTTGTGACATCATGATGATCTATTTCTGGTTGGTACTACAGTACCGGGTCTAGTAGAAATTCACTATGCTGTATAGCTTTACCCTGTCTAGACCTTATTAGTATAATGTGACCGTTAACCTCAACTGATCAGTTAGGTCATTACATGGCAGAGACATAACCTGTTCTTCAGCACACAGGAATTTATTGTGTAACATTCTGATACGATATAGTCTTTATGTACTTCATTTATTTTATTTTTATTATGTTCTATTAGGAGACACACACAGGGAAATAGGCATTGTGAGTTAACACAAATAATGAATCTTGCATGACAAACAGGATATGACATGCAGTCTAGAATTCCTACCCTGTGACACTGTTTGTGTTGTATACTAAGACAGTATAAACATTTTTATTTGTATATATTGTACATACACATAGAATCACTGTAGCAGTTCACTTCATGTGAGGTTTGGCAGCGATCCTAGCCGTATCCATAGCAACCATGTATACAATGGGTTGCTTCGTTATCAGTTATTATCCTTTCACACTATGGGATCAACATGGCCTTATTTTGTACGTATGTTATACATGTTGTATTTTTTTTACCATTGTGCACTTAGTTTGTGTACAAACAATGTTGCTGTTGTTAAGCAGTTATTCACATTATTTACACGGCCAGAAGTGACGATGTTACACTTCCGGGTCTGGTTGCTCAGTGGAACGCAGGATGCGTTCCATTCACTAAGGTTTGGCGCCGTTTGGGTAAAAGGTTTGTTAGTTTGTATAACACTATAAAAGGTTTGTTTTTTATCACAGATGTATGCTGAGGAAGGGGACTAGATCCCCGAAAACGTTCCACACTAAAGTACTTGTACTTGTGTTTATAAAAGACCTGTGAGTGCGATCTTTTTTCAATATCTACCTGCATCATTGCACCCAGGCAGTTGTCGCAAGGAGGGCAGAGCTGGAGTTGGGTTGTTTATATATAATATATATATATATATATATATATATATATATATATATATATATATATATATATATATATAAAAATAACTAATAGAAATATATATATATAGATATAGATATAGATATATATTGTATATGCAGATATATATATATAGAAATATTCATTTTAAAATACAGATTTTTTTTCTAAGTGAAGAACATCGAAATTTAAAGTATTTCTATTAAAAAATAAAAATGATAATGCATGTTTTAATGTATTTGACTGGAAAGGGCTCAAAAGTGTATATATCTGTATAAAAGTGTATACATGTGTATTTATGTGTTTATATGTGTATTTACCTTTATGTATGTATGTGTGCATATACATATAAACACATAGGCCTCTAGTTATCAAGCCGTCAACCTCAAATACGCTGGAATTCCGCAGCGTATTTGTGGCGAGGCTGATTCGCCTAAGTTATCAAGCCCTACACACCGGCAAAAGTAGAATCTAGTGACGTAAGCTTCGATCCGCCGGACTCAGTCCAACACAGATCGATTCTTACGTCACTCCAGATGTTCCGAATGCAAGTTCGGCACAATCTGACTACTTTTGGAAGTTATCAAATGACTACCAGGTACGCTCGGCACTTTTCCGGCCCAGCGTACCTGGTTTTCAATCCGCCACCCTGGAGGCGGCGGATCCCATAGGAATCAATGGGAGTCTGACCATAGCGAAAGTTCATGTTCGCTGTTGCCCGACATCCCATTGATTCCTATGGGAGATGCCTGCACCTAACACCCTAACATGTACCCCGAGTCTAAACACCCCTAATCTGCCTCCCTACACCGCCGCCACCTATATTAAACATGGTAACCCCTAAACCGCCGCTCCCGGAGCCCACCACCATTCTAATAAACTTATTAACCCCTAAACCGCCGCTCCCGGACCCACGCCACCACCTACATAATACCTATTAACCCCTATCCTGCCCCCCCTATACCGCCGCCACCTATAATAAATGTATTAACCCCTATCCTGCGGATCACGGAACTCGCCACAACTAAATAAATTGTTTAAACACTAAACCGCCGCTCCTGGACCCCGCCGCCACCTATATTAAACTTATTAACCCCTAATCTGCCCCCCTACACTGTCGCCACCTATAATAAATTTATCAACCCCTATCCTGCCCCCCCTACACCGCCGCAACCTATAATAAAATTAATAACCCCTAAACCTAAGTCTAACACTAACCCTAACACCCCTCTATCTTAAATATTAATTAAATAAATCTAAATAAATATTACTCTTATTAGATTAATTATTCCTATTTAAAACTACATACTTACCTATAAAATAAACCCTAATATAGCTACAATATTACTAATAATTATATTGTAGCTATTTTAGGATTTATTTTTATTTTACAGGCAAATTTAAATTTATTTTAACTAGGTACAATAGCTATTAAATAGTTATTAACTATTTAATAGCTACCTAGATAAAATAAAGTTTCAATTACACCTAACACTACACTATCATTAAATAAATTATTCCTATTTAAAACTAAATACTTACCTGTAAAATAAACCCTAAGATAGCTACAATGTAATTAATAATTATATTGTAGCTATTTTACGATTTATATTTATTTTACAGGCAACTTTGTATTTATTTTAACTAGGTAGAATAGTTATTAAATAGTTATTAACTATTTAATAACTACCTAGCTAAAAGAAATACAAAATTACCTGTAAAATAAATCCTAACCTAAGTTACAATTAAACCTAACACTACACTATCATTAAATAAATTAAATCAATTAACTACAAATACCTACAATTAAATACAATTAAATAAACTAACTAAAGTACAAAAAATAAAAAAAAATAAGTTACAAAAAATAAGTTACAAAAAATAAAAAAATATTACAAGATTTTTAAGCTAATTACACCTAATCTAAGCCCCCTAATAAAATATCAAAGCCCCCCAAAATAAAAAAAATGCCCTACCCTATTCTACATTAAAAAATTAACAGCTCTATTACCAGCCTTTAAAAGGGCCTTTGGCGGGGCATGCCCCAAAGTAATCAGCTCTTTTGCCTGTAAAAAAAATACAACCCCCCCCCCCCAACATTAAACCCACCACCCACATACCCCTACTCTATTAGTCTATAATACCCCCCCCCCTACTCTAACCCACCCAAACCCCTCTTAAAAAAACCTAACACATCTCCCTACCTTGAGTCGTCTTCAGCCTGCCGACCACTGATGGAACAGAAGAGGACATCCGCAGCGGCCAAAGTCATCATCCAAGGAGCGCTGAAGAGGTCTTCCATCCAATAGAAGTCTTCATCCAGGCGGCGTCTTCAATCTTCATCCATCCGGAGTGGAGCCTTCTTCAAACGAGCCAATGCGGAGCCATCCTCTTCCAACGACGCATACCCGACGAATGGATATTGCTTTAAGTGACGTCATCCAAGATGGCGTCCCTCGAATTCTGATTGGCTGATAGGATTCTATCAGCCAATCGGAATTAAGATAGGAAAAATCTGATTGGCTGATGCAATCAGCCAATCAGATTGAGCTTGCATTCTATTGGCTGATCGGAACAGCCAATAGAATGCGAGCTCAATCTGATTGGCTGATTGGATCAGCCAATCAGATTGAACTTGAATCTGATTGGCTGATTGCATCAGTTGGTGTCGTTGGAAGAGGATGGCTCCGCGTCGGCTCGTTTGATGAAGGCTCGCTCCACTCCGGATAGATGAAGATTGAAGACGCCGCCTGGATGAAGACTTCTATCGGATGGAAGACCTCTTCAGCAGCCCTTGGATGATAACTTCGGCCGCTGTGGATGTCCTCTTCTGTTCCATTGGTGGTCGGCTGGCTGAAGATGACTCAAGGTAGGGAGATCTTCAGGGGGTTAGTAATAGGTTTTTTTAAAGGGGGTTTGGGTGGGTTAGAGTAGGGGTATGTAGGTGGTGGGTTTTAATGTTGGGGGGGTTGTATTTTTTTTTACAGGCAAAAGAGCTGATTACTTTGGGGCATGCCCCGCAAAAGGCCCTTTTAAGGGCTGGTAATAGAGCTGTTAACGTTTGTCATTTAGAATAGGGTATGGCATTTTTTAATTTTGGGGGGCTTTGTTATTTTATTAGGGGGCTTAGATTAGGTGTAATTAGCTTAAAAATCTTGTAATATTTTTTTATTTTTTGTAATTTTATTTTTTGTAATTTTATTTTTTTTATTTTTTTGTACTTTAGTTAGTTTATTTAATTATATTTAATTGTAGTTATTTGTAGTTAATTAATTTAATTAATTTAATGATAGTGTAGTGTTAGGTTTAATTGTAACTTAGGTTAGGATTTATTTTACAGGTAAATTTGTATTTCTTTTAGCTAGGTAGTTATTAAATAGTTAATAACTATTTAATAACTATTCTACCTAGTTAAAATAAATACAAAGTTGCCTGTAAAATAAATAAAAATCAGAAAATAGCTACAATGTAATTATTAATTAAATTGTAGCTATCTTAGGGTTTATTTTACAGGTATTTATTTTTAAATAGGAATAATTTATTTAATGATAGTGTAGTGTTAGGTGTAATTGTAACTTAGGTTAGTTTTTATTTTACAGGTAAATTTGTCTTTATTTTAACTAGGTAGCTATTAAATAGTTAATAACTATTTAATAGCTATTGTACCTAGTTAAAATAAATTTAAATTTGCCTGTAAAATAAAAATAAATCCTAAAATAGCTACAATATAATTATTAGTTAGATTGTAGCTATATTAGGGTTTATTTTAAAGGTAAGTATTTAGTTTTAAATAGGGATAATTTAGTTAATAATAGTAATTTTATTTAAATTTATTTAATTAATATTTAAGTTAGGGGGGTGTTAGGGTTAGACTAAGGTTTAGAGGTTAATAATTTTATTATAGGTTGCGGCGGTATAGGGGGGCAGGATAAGGGTTAATTAATTTAATATAGGTGGCGACGGTGTAGGGGGGCAGATTAGGGGTTAATAAGTTTAATATAGGTGGCAGCGGGGTCCGGGAGCGGCGGTTTAGGGGTTAAACAATTTATTTAGTTGCGTCGAGGTCCGGGATCTGCAGGATAGGGGTTAATAAATTTATTAGGGGTGGCGGCGGTATAGGGGGGGTAGGATAGGGGTTAATAGGTATAATGTAGGTTGCGGCGGGGTCCTGGAGCAGCAGTTTAAGGGTTAATACATTTATTATAGTTGCGGCGGGGTCCGGGAGTGGCGGTTTAGGGGTCAATACATTTATTATAGTTGCGGCGGGGTCCGGGAGCGGCGGTTTAGGGGTTAATACATTTACTATAGTTGCGGCGGGGTCTAGGAGCGGCGGTTTAGGGGTTAATAACTTTATTGAGTTTGCGGGGGGCTCCGGGGGCACCGGTATAGGGGGTAGAAAAGTATAGTATAGTGTGAGTGCTTAGTGACAGGGGTATTAATAAAGCTGTAGAAAAGCCGAAGAGCAGCGAGATCGGATGTGTGATAATTATCACAGTCCGCTGCTCATCGCCCCGTACTTGGTGCACAGCTTTTTGACAGCTTTATTAATAACTTTGGCGAGCGTATTGTACGTACGGAGCTTGATAACTAGAGGCCATAGGGGTCAATTTATGAAAGCGTTATTCTCAGTGCATTCGCCGGCATCAATATGCTCGCCAGACATCGCTGACGCGGATCTGAATATGATACCCTTATTTATAAAAAAAGCTGTAAAAAACATGCGCGTCAAGTACGGTGCGAAGAGCATCGGACTGTTGTTTAGTAACAGTCATCGATGTCGCGGTTATTCAGGTTTTTCCCAACTTTTTTATACTATTTCATTACTGTCCATAAAAAACTACATTACAAAAAATAATAAACACATCGCCACATCTGAGAAGACCGCTCTGGACCTCCACTCCGCGCCGCCTTTGCTGTGGATGAAGATGATGAACCCGCCTGGAAGGAGACCTTCTCCGCCGGACTTCTGAAACCGTGAGTACCTATTTGGGGCTTTAGTGTTAGTTTTTTTTTTTATTTTGTAACTTTTTTTGGGGACTTTCTTAAAAGAGCTAAATGCCCTTTTAAGGGCAGTGAAAAAGAGCTAAATGCCATTTAAGTGGAATGCCCATACAAATGCCCTTTTCAGGGAAATGGGTTGCTAATTTATTTTAGTGTTAGATTTTTTTTTATTTTGGGGGTTTGGTGGGTGGGAGGTTTTACTGTGAAAGAGCTGTTTAACTTAGGGTAATGCCCTACAAAAAGCCCTTTTAACCCCTTAACCCCTTAACGACTGAGGACGTGCAGGGTACGTCCTCAGAAAAAAGGCAGTTAATGCCTGAGAACGTACCCTGCACGTCCTCAGTGTGGAAAGCAGCTGGAAGCGATCCTGCTCGCTTCCAGCTGCTTTCCGGTTATTGCAGTGATGCCTCGATATCGAGGCATCCTGCAATAACATTTTTAAGCCATCCGGTGCAGAGAGAGCCACCCTGTGGCCCTCTCTGCACCGGAGATCGGTTGCTCCCTGTGTTGGTGGGTGGGAGCCGGACCGGGAGGCGGGTGGCGGCCATCGATGGCCCTGTGGAAGTGAAGGGGGGCGGGATCGTGGGCGGGGGTGGCTGGGGGCGCGCACGGGCGCGCGCGCGCGTGCACGGGAGGGTGGGGGCGGGCGCGTGCACGGGGAGGGAGCGGGTGGGAACCGCTACACTGCCCAAAATTATATCAATAAAAAGATAAAAACATCGAAAATGAAAATAATCAGCAAGGTGGTGGGGGTTTGTCTGTGGGGGGTGGGGGGGGGGGGGGAAGCTACACTACAGAAAAAAAAAAACAAAGGAAAAAAAAACACTTTTTATTGTAAACTGGGTACTGGCAGACAGCTGCCAGTACCCAAGATGGCCCCCAATAAGGCAGAGGGGAGAGTTAGAGAGCGGTTTTGGGGGGGATCAGGGAGGTTGGGGGCTAAGGGGGGGATCCTACACAGTAGCATATGTAAATATGCTAAAAAAAAATTTCATTTTTTTTTTTAAAACCCTTTTATTTTAGTACTGGCAGACTTTCTGCCAGTACTTAAAGAGATACTGTACCCACTTTTTTTCTTTTGTGATTCAGATTGAGCATGAAATTTTAAGCAACTTTGTAATTTACTCCTATTATCAAATGTTCCTTATTCTCTTGGTATCTTTATTTGAAATGCAAGAATGTAAGTTTAGATGCCGGCCCATTTTTGGTGAACAACCTAGGTTGTCCTTGCTCATTGGTGGATAAATTCATCCACCAATCAAAAACTGCTGTCCAGAGTTCTGAATCAAGAAAAAAGCTTAGATGCCTTCTTTTTTATATAAAGATAGCTAGAGAACGAAGAAACATTGATAATAGGAGTAAATTAGAAAGTTGCTTAAAATTGCATGATCTATCTGAATCCCGAAAGAAAAATTTTGAGTTCAGTGTCCCTTTAAGATGGCGGGGACAATTGTGGGGTGGGGAGGGAAGGGAGCTGTTTGGGAGGGATCAGGGGGTGGGATGTGTCAGATGGGAGGCTGATCTCTACACTAAAGCTAAAATTAACCCTGCAAGCTCACTACAAACTCCCTAATTAACCCTTTCACTGCTAGCCATAATACACGTGTGAGGCGCAACAGGATTTAGTGGCCTTCTAATTACCAGAAAGCAACGCCAAAGTCATATATGTCTGCTATTTCTGAACAAAGGGGATCCCAGATAAGCATTTACAACCATTTGTGCCATAATTGCACAAGCTGTTTGTAAATGATTTCAGTGAGAAACCTAAAATTGTGAAAAATATTACGTTTTTTTTAATTTGATCGCATTTGGTGGTGAAATGGTGGCATGAAATATACCAAAATGTGCCTAGATCAATACTTGGGGTTGTCTACTACACTACACTAAAGCTAAAATTAACCCTACAAGCTCCCTAAAAGCTCCCTAATTAACCCCTTAACTGCTGGGCATGATACACTTGTGGTGCGCAGTGGCATTTAGCGGCCTTCTAATTACCAAAAAGCAACGCCAAAGCCATATATGTGTGCTATTTCTGAACAAAGGGGATCCCAGAGAAGAATTTACAACCATTTATGCCATAATTGCACAAGTTGTTTGTAAATAATTTCAGTGAGAAACCTAAAGTTTGTGAAAAAAATTGTGAAAAAGTGAACAATTTTTTGTATTTGATCGCATTTGGCGGTGAAATGGTGGCATGAAATATACCAAAATTGGCCTAGATCAATACTTTGGGATGTCTACTAAAAAAAATATATATAAATGTCAAGGGATATTCAGGTATTCCTGAAAGATATCAGTGTTCTAATGTAACTAGCGCTAATTTTGGAAAAAAATGGTTTGGAAATAGCAAAGTGCTACTTGTATTTATGGCCCTATAACTTGCAAAAAAAGCAAAGAACATGTAAACATTGGGTATTTCTAAACTCAGGACAAAATTTAGAAACTATTTAGCATGGGTGTTTTTTGGTGGTTTTAGATATGTAACAGATTTTGGGGGTCAAAGTTAGAAAAAGTGTGTTTTTTTTCCATTTTTCCTCATATTTTATCATTTTTTTTATAGTAAATTATAAGATATGATGAAAATAATGGTATCTTTAGAAAGTCCATTTAATGGCGAGAAAAACGGTATATAATATGTGTGGGTACAGTAAATGAGTAAGAAGAAAATTACAGCTAAACACAAACACCGCAAAAATGTAAAAATAGCCTTGGTCCCAAACGGACAGAAAATGGAAAAGTGCTCTGGTCACTAAGGGGTTAATGACCGCAGCACTTTTCCATTTTCTTTGTTTTTTTCACAAACTTTAGGTTTCTCACTGAAATTATTTACAAACAACTTATGCAATTATAGAATAAATGGTTGTAAATGCTTCTCTGGGATCCCCTTTGTTCAGAAATAGCAGACATATATGGCTTTGGCTTTGCTTTTTGGTAATTAGAAGGCTGCTAAATGCCACTGCGCACAATACGTGTATTATGCCCAGCATTGAAGGGGTTAATTAGGGAGCATGTAGGGAGCTTCTAGGGTTAATTTTAGCTTTAGTGTAGTGTAGTAGACAACCCCAAGTATTGATCTAGGCCCATTTTGGTATATTCCATGCCACCATTTCACCGCCAAATGCGATCAAAGTAAAAAAAAAAACGTTAATTTTTTCACAATTTTAGGTTTCTCACTGAAATTATTTACAAATAGCTTGTGCAATTATGGCACAAATGGTTGTAAATGCTTCTCTGGGATGCCCTTTGTTCAGAAATAGCAGACATATATGACTTTGGCGTTGCTTTATGGTAATTAGAAAGTCGCTAAATGCTGCTGCGCATCACACGTGTATTATGGCTAGCAGTGAAGGGGTTAATTAGGTAGTTTGTAGGGAGCTTGCAAGGTTAATTTTAGCTTTAGTGTAGAGATCAGCCTCCCACCTGACACATCCCACCCCCTGATCCCTCCCAAACAGCTCCCTTCTCTCCCCCACCCCACAATTGTCCCCGCCATCTTAAGTACTGGCAGAAAGTCTGCCAGTACTAAAATAAAAGTTTTTTTTTTTTTTAAGAAAAAAAATAAAAGCATATTTACATATGCTGTGTTTAGGATCCCCCCCTTAACCCCCAACCTCCCTGATCCCCCCCAAAACAGCTCTCTAAGCCTCCCTCTCAGCCTTATTGGGGGCCATCTTGGATACTGGCAGCTGTCTGCCAGTACCCATTTTGAACAATCAAATGTTTATTTTTTTTAAAAAAAAATTCTGTAGTGTAGCTCATTCCCCCCCCCCCCCCCCCACGGACCAACCCCCACCACCTAAATCACACATAAGGGCTTTTTTATTTATTTAAATTTTGTCCCACTTTTATTGTTTTGGGACACATTTTTTCCGTAGTGTAGCGGTTCCCACCCGCTCCCTCCCCGTGCACGCGCCCGCCCCCGCCCCCTTGTGCACGTGCGCGCGCCCGCGCGCCCCCGCGCCCCCGGGCTTACCCGCCCACGATCCCGCCCCCCTCCACATGACCAGGGCCATCGATGGCCGCCACCCACCTCCCACACCGGCTCCCACCCTCCAACGATACCGGCCATTGATGTCCGGTGCAGAGAGGGCCACAGAGTGGCTCTCTCTGCATCGGATGGCCGTGAAAGGTTATTGCAGGATGCCTCCATATCGAGGCATCACTGCAATAACCGGAAAGCAGCTGGAAGCGAGCAGGATCGCTTCCAGCTGCTTTCCACACCGAGGACGTGCAGGGTACGTTCTCAGGCGTTAACTGCCTTTTTTCTGAGGACGTACCCTGCACGTCCTCGGTCGTTAAGGGGTTAAGGGTTATTGGTAGTTTTGCATTAGATTAGGGGGTGTTTTTATTTTGGGGGGCTTTTTTATTTTCATAGGGATTAGGTTTAATTTTTTTATTTTGGATAATGTGTTTATTTTTTTCTGTAGTTCTATTTTTTATTTTTTGTATTCACAACATATAGACTGCCTTGTGGCCAGGTTTACCAACTAGTTTAAGATAAAGGCAGTTTTCTATAATGTTTAATACATTTGTATATTTATACATAGTACCTTCAGAAATATTGTGCAGTACTGTAATCAGAAAGGTAATATCTAGTGATGTCGCGAACTGTTCGCCGGAGAACAGTTCCCGGCGATCTTAGCTTGTTTGCGTTCGCTGTGGCGGGCGAACATATGCGATGTTCGATCCACCCCCTATTTGTCATCATTGAGGAAACTTTGACCCTGTATCTCAGAGCCTGCAGACACATTTGAGCCAATCAGCAGCAGACACTCCCTCACAGACCCTCCCAGCTCCTGGGCAGCAGCCATTTTAGATTCATTACGATCCTGCATTCTTAGTGAGAGGAGGTTTAGTGCTGCTGCTGCTGATTGTATAGGGAAATAGATAGCTAGGCTAGTGTATTTAGTGTCCACTACAGTCCTGAGGACTCATCTAATCTCTGCTGTAAGGACAGCGCCCCAAAAAGCCATTTTTAGGGCTAGAACTTCAGCCCAAAAAGCCCTTTTTAGGGCTGGAACTTCGATCGTTTTTTATTTTTTTTATTTGTAATTTTATTTGCATTTGCCTGGCTGTCAGCCTGTGTGTGAGGCTCACAGCATATACTGTGATTAGTGCCACCACTTATATCTGCTTAACATTAGTGTAAATTTTAAAAAAAAAACCTTTACATCATTTTGCTAGTGTAATCTAATTTCATTTTCTATCAGGCCTGTGTGTCAGGTCCACATCATATACTGTGATTAATTGCTCTGTGCCACCACTGATATCTGGTGTAACATTAGTGTAAAATTAAAAAAAAAAACTTTTACATCATTTTGCTAGTGTAATCTAATTTCATTTTCTATCAGGCCTGTGTGTCAGGCCCACATCATATACTGTGATTAATTCTTCTGTGCCACCACTGATATCTGGTTAACATTAGTGTAAATTTAAAAAAAAAAAACTTTTACATCATTTTGCTAGTGTAATCTAATTTCATTTTCCATCAGGCCTGTGTGTCAGGCCCACATCATATACTGTGATTAATAGCTCTGTTTTCCACCACTTATATCTGGTGTAACATTAGTGTAATTTTTTTGAAAAAAAAAACTTTTACATCAGTCCTCTTCTAGTGTTATTTAATTTTAGTTGCCAGGCCAGCCTGGCTGCCACTAGTGCCAGCCTGTGTGTCAGGCTGCCAGCATATATTGTGCCTACTTCCATCCTCAGTGCTACCACTCCTATCTCGTGTAACATTAGTTTAAATTTTGTAAAAAAAAACTTTTACATCAGTCTTCTAGTGTTATTTAATTTTAGATGCCAGCCTGTGTGTCAGGCTGCCAGCATATACTGTGCCTACTTCCATCCTCAGTGCCACCACTCCTATCTCTTGTAACATTAGTGTAACTTTTTAAAAAAAAACTTTTACATCAATCTGCTAGTGTTATTTAATTGCAGTTGCCTGTCTGCCAGCGTGTGTGCCAGGCCCACTTGCCAACTAGTGCCACCAATCATATTTGTTATAACAGTATGGTAAATATTTAAAATAAAAACTTTTTTGACTGTGAATCATCAGTCTGCTAGTGCAATTGAATTGCAGTTTCCTGCCTGCCCGCGTGTGTGCCAGGCCCACTTGCCAACTAGTGCCACCAATCATATTTGTTATAACAGTATTGTAAATATTTAAAATAAAAACTTTATTGACTGTGAATCATCAGTCTGCTAGTGCAATTGAATTGCAGTTGCCTGCCTGCCAGCGTGTGTGCTAGGCGCACTTGCCAACTAGTGCCACAATCATATTTGTTATAACAGTATTGTAAATATTTTAAAAAAAACTATTTTGACTGTGAAACATCAGTCAGCTAATGTAATCTAATTGCAGTTGCCTTCCTCCCAGCGTGTGTGCCAGGCCCACTTGCCAACTAGTGCCACCAATCATATTTGTTATAACAGTAGTGTAAATATTTTTTAAAAAAACTTTTTTGACTGTGAAACATCAGTCTGCTAGTGTAATCTAATTGAAGTTGCCTGCCTGCCAGCGTGTCTGCCAGGCCCACTTGCCAACTAGTGCCACCAATCATATTTGTTATAACAGTATTGTAAATATTTAAAATAAAAACTTTTTTGACTGTGAATCATCAGTATGCTAGTGCAATTGAATTGCAGTTGCCTGCCTGCCAGCGTATGTGCCAGGCCCACTTGCCAACTAGTGCCACCAATCATATTTGTTATAACAGGATTGTAAATATTTAAAATAAAACCTTTTTTGACTGTGAATCATCAGTCTGCTAGTGCAATTGAATTGCAGTTGCCTGCCTGCCAGTGTGTGTGCCAGGCCCACTTGCCAACTAGTGCCACCAATCATATTTGTTATAACAGTATTGTAAATATTTTTTAAAAAAAAGGATGGCATATGTGGTGTTTCATGCTGTTGTTTCTGTTGAGGGTCCGGGACCCTCGTATAAAAAGGCTGAAGGAGAATGACCTGTAATGGGTTTTTCCATCTCCCGGTTCCTAAAAATTATCTCCAGGTTTCTAAAATCGATGCCATACCTGTACTCTATTGTGCAAAAGGATGGCATATGTGGTGTTTCATGCTGTTGTTTCTGTTGAGGGTCCTGGACCCTTGTATAAAAAGGCTGAAGGAGAATGACCTGTACTGGGTGTCCAAGCATCTTTTTCCATCTCCCGGTTCCTAAAAATTATCCCCGGGTTCCTAAAATCGATGCCATACCTGTACTCTATTGTGCAAAAGGAAGTAACCTTACCATGGGTCTCAGACCACATGTCTTGTTGTTATATTTTGTCAGGGTAATCGGGCAGGCCATATAGACCTCCCCCGATAGGGGGAGTAACACGTATTAAAGTGCTAAGAATAGTACTACTTAACACAACCTAGTTACCATGGGTCCCAGACCGCATGTCTTATTGTTATATTTTGTCAGGGTAATTATATATCATGCAGGACATATAGACCTCCCCCGATAGGGGGAGTAAATGGGATTAAAGTGCTAAGAATAGTACTACTTTACACAACCTTACCATGGCTCCCAGACCGCATGTCTTATTGTTATATTTTGTAAGGGTAATTATATATCATGCAGGCCATATAGACCTCCCCCAATAGGGGGAGTAACAGGGATTAAAGTGCTACGAATAGTACTATTTAACACAACCTAGTTACCATGGGTCCCAGTCCCAGACCGCATGTTTTATTATTATACTTTGTCAGGGTAATCAGGCAGGCCATATAGACCTCCCCCGATAGGGGGAGTAACAGGGATTAAACTGCTAACAATAGTACTACTTAACACAACCTAGTTACCATGGGTTCCAGTCCCAGACTGCATGTTTTATTAATATACTTTGTCAGGGCAATCAGGCAGGCCATATAGACCTCCCCCGATAGGGGGAGTAACAGGGATTAAACTGCTAAGAATAGTACTACTTAACACAACCTATTTACCATGGGTCCCAGTCCCAGACCGCATGTTTTATTATTATACTTTGTCAGGGTAATCAGGCAGGCCATATAGACCTCCCCTGATAGGGGGAGTAACAGGGATTAAAGTGCTAAAAATAGTACTATTTAACACAACCTAGTTACCATGGATCCCAGACCGCATGTCTTGTTGTTATACTTTGTCAGGGTAATCATGCAGGCCATATAGACCTCCCCCGATAGGGGGAGTAACAGGAATTAAACTGCTAAGAATAGTACTACTTAACACAACCTAGTTACCATGGGTCCCAGACCGCATGTTTTGTTGTTATACTTTGTCAGGGTAATCATGCAGGCCATATAGACCTCCCCCGATAGGGGGAGTAACAGGGATTAAAGTGCTAAGAATAGTACTACTTAACACAACCTAGTTACCATGGGTCCCAGACCGCATGTTTTATTATTATACTTTGTCAGGGTAATTATATATCTATCAAATCTATCTATCTTCTATCGATTCTATCTAACTATCAATCTATGTATATCTATCTATCAAATCTATCTATCTCGTGGCCGGACTGTTTTGAGACAGCCACTTGTGTTTAGGCCAGATTTGAAGTAGGAGGAAAGACCAATCATCTTCTTCCATCTCCCTGTTCCAAAAATGCAGGCCATATAGACCTCCCCCGATAGGGGGAGTAACAGGTAGTAGTAAACTGCTAAGATTAGTACAACTTAACACACCACAGGTCCCAGACCGCATGTCTTATTGTTATACTCTGTCATTGAAATTATATATCTATCAAATCTATCAATTTATCTATCGAATCTATCTAACTATCAATCGTATCTATCAAATATATATTGCATCTATTGATCTATGTAATTCGTATCTATCAAATGTATATTGCATCTTTTGATCTATGTAATTCGTATCTATCAAATGTATATTGCATCGATTGATCTATGTAATTCTTATCTATCAAATGTATATTGCATCTATTGATCTATGTAATTTGTATCTATCATATGTATATTGCATCTATTGATCTATTTAATCTATGTATCTATCTATCAAATCTATCTATCTCGTGGTTGTGCAAAAGGACTGTTTGCGGTTGTTTGTGGTGCGTTACACGGGGAGTTTGGTCTATCACTGTGAAGCGGGCGTAAACCTTACACTACCTGATCGATACAACATCATACCTGATGTTTTAAAGCACGTTATTCCAAACAATTTAGGAATGTTAGGTGATTTAGGCCCTTTATGGGTTAAAACCAGACTCTGCATCAAGTATGTAATTTTCCGTGGGAGTTTTGCCATGGTCCCCCTTCGGCATGCCACAGTCCAGGTGTTAGTCCCCTTGAAACAACTTTTCCATCACTATTGTGGCCAGAAAGAGTCCTTGTGGGTTTTAAAGTTCGCCTGCCTATTGAAGTCAATGGCGGTTCGCCCAGTTCGCGAACATTTGCGACATCACTAGTAATATCTGCTGTTTTAAATTAATATAGACTATTACTTGTATTTTAGAACAGAGAACAACAAACCAAAATAGACATGCAGAGAAGGTTGTGACTTACAGACAGGGAAAATAGTCATTTTTAATAATTTTATTTAAAAAATAAAATTGGATTTTGGAATACCAAATTAGGGGATTTGTACCTGTACCTATCCATTGTGATCTCTTACACATGCTCAGTTGGAGCTGTAGTTTCAGAAAGTGTGCATATAAAAAAACAATTGTGCACCATTTTAAATATGATTAAGTTGGAAAGTTTTGTAAAATTGTTTGCTCTATCTGAATCATTAAATAATTTTTTTTTTAATGTATTGTCCCTGTAATGTATTAAGAATAATTTTTTATAAACATTGTGGCATAAGTATGGAATTACAAATATCCCTTTTCCTTTATCTGCTACTGCAAGCTTATTCAATTTAATGTACATTAGCATAGTTTTCATACCATATTTCTGCATCCCGAAATCAGACGCCTAGATTTAGAGTTCTGCTGTAGCCGTCAAAAGCAGCGTTAAGGGGTCCTAACGCTGTTTTTGGCCGCCCGCAGGTATTTAGAGTCGTGTAGGTAAAGGTGTAACGCTCACTTTCAAGCCGCGACTTTTCCATACCGCAGATCCCCTTACGCCAATTGCGTATCCTATCTTTTCAATGGGATCTTCCTAACGCTGGTATTTAGAGTCATGGCTGAAATGAGCGTTACACCTCTACCGACAAAACTCCTAACGCCCATGGAAAGGCTGTAGTTAAGAGCTTTATGGGCTAACGCCGGTATATAAAGCTCTTAACTACAGTGCTCTAAAGTACACTAAAACCCATAAACTACCTATGTACCCCTAAACCGAGGTCCCCCCACATCGCTGCCACTATAATAAATATTTTTAACCCCTAATCTGCCAACCGCACATCGCCACCACCTACATTATCCCTATGAACCCCTAATCTGCTGCCCCTAACATCGCCGACACCTACATATTTTTTTTTTTAAATCTTTATTTATAACAAAAGAGAAGAGATTTAACAACAAAACAAATTAAAACGTATAGTACCGTGCACCACAGTTGATAAAATATTACATACAAAATTGGAGAAATATCAATAGGTGTCAGAGTAAGAGTCAAAAGACACTAAAATTAATACATGACCTGTAATAATTACAGGACGACCATATATGTGACCAGCTACAAGCACGTGTATATCATATTGCTAACCGTTCTTCCCCTTTGCTTTTTTTTCCCTGTTGTTTTTTTAAACAAGACACAGACAGAGAATTAAAAAAAAAAAAACAACCAAACCAAAACAAACCAAACCAAACCAAGACAAAACAAACCAAACTAAACCAAACCAAACCAAACCAAAAAAAAAAGAAATAGTTCCCCTCTCTCCCACCGCCGGACCCCCCCAAACTCCTCACTCAACACCCACTGCCCAATCTCCGGGAAAGTAGCCCGCCAGAATATTTATCAAAACAAACTCAGACTCTCTAAATGGTTTAATCATTTTTTTTTTGGTGTACTAGAGGCAGAGATCTTACAAAAAATTCCCACTTTTTAAAGAATGCGGTCAAATATTTATCTTGCGGATATGGTATATTAAACTGCTCTATCGTAAACTGATTAACCAAAGCCGCTTTAAATTGTATCATTGTAGGTGCAGAAGATGCCTTCCATGATTTAAAAATAAGATTACGTGCCGTTAGTATAATAGTATTTATAAGGCTATAATTTTTAATTATTCCTTGGAATTTCCCCAAAAAATAAAATTTCAATAGGGATTAATTTATGTTCCAGTTTCAAAACTACAGTCATCCAATATGAGATCTTTTTCCAATATTGGAAGATTTTTGGACAGCCCCATAGACAATGAAATAAATCTGCATCTGTTGATGAGCACCTAGAGCAGAGAACCCTTGTATTGTACCACTTAGATAGAATACCTATATATACATAATATTTATTAACCCCTAATCTGCCCCCCCCAATGTCACCGCTACCTAACTACATTTATTAACCCCTAATCTGCCGACCGGACCTCGCCGCTACTCTAATAAATGTATTAACCCCAAAAGCTAAGTCTAACCCTAACCCTAACACTACCCTAAGTTAAATATAATTTTAATCTAACAAAATAAATTAAATCTTATTGATTAAAGTATTCCAATTTAAAACTAAATACTTACCTGTAAAATAAACCCTCAACTAGCTACAATATAACGAATAATTATATTGTAGCTATTTTAGTATTTATATTTATTTTACAGGCAACTTTGTATTTATTTTAACTAGGTACAATAGCTATTAAATAGTTATTTACTATTTAATAGCTACCTAGTTAAAATAATTACAAAATTACCTGTAAAATAAATCCTAACCTAAGTTACAATTAAACCTAACACTACACTATCATAAAATTAATTAAAGGGACACTGAACCCAAAATTTTCCTTTCGTGGTTCAGATAGAGCATGCAATTTTAAGCAACTTTCTAATTTACTCCTATTATCAATGTTTCTTCTTTCTCTTGCTATCTTTATATGAAAAAGAAGGCATCTAAGCTTTTTTCTTGGTTCAGAACTCTGGACAGCAGTTTTTGATTGGTGCATGAATTTATCCACCAATCAGCAAGGACAACCTAGGTTGTTCACCAAAAATGGGCCGGCATCTAAACTTACATTCTTGCATTTCAAATAAAGATACCAAGAGAATAAAGAACATTTGATAATAGGAATAAATTAGAAAGTTGCTTACAATGTCATGCTCTATCTGAATCACAAAAGAAAAAATGTGGATACAGTGTCCCTTTAAATAAATTACCTACAATTACATACAATTAAATAAACTAAACTAAATTACAAAAAACAAACAAACACTAAATTACAAAAAATAAAAAAAGATTATAAGAATATTAGGCCTACTCTAAGCCCCCTAATAAAATAAAAAAGCCCCCCAAAATAATAAAGGTCCCTACCCTATTCTAAATTAAAAAGTAATCAGCTCTTTTACCAGCCCTTAAAAGGGCTTTTTTCGGGGCATGCCCCAAAGTAATCAGCTCTTTTGCCTGTAAATAAAAATACAACCCCCCCAACATTAAAACCCACTACCCACATACCCCTACTCTAACCCACCCAAACCCCCCTTAAATAAACCTAACACTACCCCCCTGAAGATCTCCCTACCTTGAGTCGTCTTCACTCAGCCATAGGGATAATGTAAGTGGCGGCGGTGTCCGGAGCGGAAGATTAGGGGTTAATTGTGTAATGCAGGGGTCAGCAATAGTGGGGGTGGCAGATTAGGGGTTAATACGTGTAAGGTTAGGGGTGTTTAGACTCGGGGTTCATGTTAGGTGCAGACTTAGAAAGTGTTTCCCCATAGGAAACAATGGGGCTGCGTTGGGAGCTTAACGCTGCTTTTTTGCAGGTGTTAGGTTTTTTTTCAGCCCAAACTGCCTCATTGTTTCCTATGGGGGAATTGTGCACGAGCACGTTTTGCCAGCTTACCGCTACCGTAAGCAACGCTGGTATTGAGGGTTGAAGTTGCGGTAAATTTGGCTTAACGCTCCCTTTTTGGAGCCTAATGCAGCCATTCAGACAACTCTAAATACCAGCATTGTTTAGAAGCAGCGGTAGAAAAAAAAGGTGCGTTAGCTACGCGGATCTTTACCGTCAAAACTCTAAATCTAGGTGAGAGAAAGCTGTCTCTCTCTGATGATGTTCTCCAGTTTGGCCATAAGAGGGAGCCTGGGTGTAGTGACCAGCGATACACACTCTGCTTCAGGTAAGGAGAAAACAGGTGAGTCAGAAAATGGCAGCCATGGCGGAAAGCTGCAAATAACTAGCGAAGTCAGGGTGAAACCGACAACAGGGCCCAGTACTGATCCCTGGGGGATTCCACTGATTACCTTTGTATAATCTGTGTATGATCCGTCGACTACTCCAGTTATTTATCCATGAGCTAACATTTTCAGCTATTCCCAGTCCCTTAATTTTGAACATTAACCTCTCATGTGGCACTGTATCAAACGACTTTGCAAAATCCAAGTATATTGCATCAACTGATTCCCCTTTATCTATATTTTTACTTCCTTATAGACTCTAAATAGATTAGTTTAACATGATCCATTTCTCATAAAACTGTGCTGATTTGAACTCATAATTTTGTTTGCATAAATATACTCATCAATATAATCCTTTATAATTCCTTCAAGTACCTTCCCAACGATTGATGTCAGACTAACTGGTCTATAGCATCCTGGATCAGCCAAGCATCCCTTTTTAAGAAATGGCACCATACCAACTTTATGCCAGTCCTGGGGTACTATGTCTATAGGTTTGTCTATAACAGTGCTGTTATCTGGTCCTGGAGTTGTATTTACCTTAATATTATCCAGTTTTTTCCTGATATCCTCTAGAGATAACACAGTTAATGGTATCGGCTTGTATGTTCTATTTTGTTTCAAAGTGTCCCCCATTGGTTCCTCTTTTGTGTATAGTAAAGAAAAGAACTGGTTTAGTACCTCAGCCTTCTTCATGTCACTGTTAATCATGCTACCCTTTACACATTTTAAGGTACCTATATTGTCCATCTTAGATTTTTTGCTATTTATGTACTTAAAACAACCTTTTAGGGTTTGACTTAGAATCCTTTGCAATTAATCTTTGATTTTCAATGAGTACCTCGTATCTGGTTGCTGTGCTCAGTCTTGCCATAGTGTTGACTTCAGTAACCTCACATTGGTAGCAGAGTTTGTCTGCCCCCCCCACACTTTAATTCCTCCTACACAGCTGTTTCAGATAATTACCTAAATATTAAATTTACAATCAATAACCACGGTTTGATATAATTGTATAATTGTTTAATCATGCACTTATCTATATGCCTACAAATCCCTGATCTTGCACAATTGTACCTAGAAGAATTGATGCTGTTTTGAAGGCAAAGGGGTCTTACACCAAATATTGTTATGATTTAGTCTTTTCTTTTTTTTTAATCACTTTTCATTTTGTCAACTGATAAAAAATAAAAATTTCTATTTTTGAAAGCATTCTTACTTTCAACATTTTTTCACCCCTTCCTAAAACTTTTGAATGGTTGTACATATCTATCTACTGTATATATCTATTTATCTATCTATCATATTTGTATATCTATCTATCTATCTATCTATCATCTATCTATCTATCTATCTATCTATCTATCTATCTATCTTTCTAAAGAAATTTTAGCAGAAAAATAAGACATTTTAATATGGAACAAAGGGTGGTCTAGAAACTTTTCCTTTCTTGATAAGTACCCTCTTTCCTTTTTACTGGTAAACCATAAAACTGTAGTGACATTTTTGAGCACACACACATACATATAATACGCACACACACATAATACACACACCCACACATATAATACATACACACACACACATAATACACCCACACATATAATACATACACACACATATAATTAATACACACACACATAATGCACACACATATAATACATACACACACACACACACACATAATACATACACACACATAATACATACACACACATAATACATACACACTACACACACAGATAATACATACACACACACATAATACATACACACTACACACACAGATAATACATACACACACATAATACATACACACACATAATACATACACACACATAATACATACACACACATAATACATACACACTACACACACAGATAATACATACACACACACATAATACACACACACACACACACATAATACAAACACACACAAATAATAAGTACACACATAATAGACACACACATAATACATACACACACATAATACACACACACACACACACATAATACATACTGTCAGGATTTGACTTAGGCTCTGCACCTTTAAGTCAAATTCTCCGCCTCTCATATCTCCTTATTTAAGTTACTGCTTTCCCAGAGTTCATTGCTTGATTATTGAATCACTGAGGGAAGTATTGCTGAATCTTCCTAAGTCTCTTCATTAAATTAAGCCTCTTTGAGCTTCTAAAGATTAATCTCCTAATTCTTATTTTTGATACTTCAATTCCTAGTTTCCAACCTAAAGACTTTTGGGAATCAAACAGAACAAATCCGGAAAAAGAACTAACAGTCTCCTTTCAGTTCTTACCTGTTACAGCGCTGCCTCGGCTTCTGTGTACACAGAACAGACCTGGTGACGTCACCCGCCTTGAACTTCCACCTCAGAGAACAGCGCGCCACACAGCAGGGACACAAACAGTTTGTGGAAGGATTCCTCATCGCCCACTCATTTTCCGCATCAGCAACAAGCGTCTCACCAAGGTATGTGATCAGGAAACAATACCTTATGCTTGTTAAACAAACTGAACCTTGAGCAATTCTGATTTTATTCCAAAAACAAGCAATATTGACGGTACCACCTCACCACATATTCAGTTACGCTATAACAACTTGAACACTTGGTTGATTAACCCTGATTTATCTTGTTCCTCAGTTATGTTTAATGTTTATCTCTTTTAAAAAATCAGTTAAGCACTTCTATGAATTTTATGCAACTACTCCTATATTATATACTAAGCATTAGGAATTTCAACAATCGGTTCCTTCCATTCATATTTGATGAAATAACATTTGGTTTTCTATCTTGCTTTGTTTAACCTTTTGATGGGTTAAATTATATTCTTGAACAGAAATACTTCTTCTTTAATAAGAGAGTTCTCATAGATTGCAAGTCTATCAGCTCTATGATTTCACCATCACATATCCTTAAATATCAAATTGCTTTCATACAGGTTCCCTATAATCAAGATCTGTTTATTGGGAGATAATGAAAGCATACACTCAGGGAACTAGTGGTAATGTTTTATTTAAACCAGTTTTATTTATCATACATACACACACACACACATAATACATACACAGACACATAACACACACACATATAATATATACACACACATAATACATACACAGACACATAATACATAGACACACATAATACATACACAGACACATAATAAACACACACACACATATAATACATACACAGACACATAATACACCCACACATAATACATACACACACACACACATAATACATATACACACATAATACACACACACACATAATAAACACACACACATATAATAAACACACACACATATAATACATAGACACATAATAAATACACAGACACATAATAAACACACACACATATAATACATACACCCATAATACACACACATAATACATACACACACATAATACATACACAGACACATAATAAACACACACACACATATAATACATACACACACATAATACATACACAGACACATAATAAACAAACACACACATAATACATACACAGACACATAATAAACACACACACATATAATACATACACAGACACAGACACATATAATACATACACAGACACATAATAAACACACACACATATAATACATACACACATATAATACATACACAGACACATATAATACATACACAGACACATATAATACATACACAGACACATAATAAGTACACACACAGACACATAATAAACACACACACATATAATACATACACACACATAATAAACACACACACATATAATACATACACACACATAATACATACACAGACACATATAATACATACACACACATAATACATACACAGACACATATAATACATACACAGACATATAATACATACACACACATAATACATACACAGACACATATAATACATACACAGACACATAATAAGTACACACACAGACACATAATAAACACACACACATATAATACATACACACACACACACATAATAAACACACACACATATAATACATACACACACATAATACATACACAGACACATATAATACATACACACATATAATACATACACAGACATATAATACATACACACACATATAATACATACACACACATAATACATACACAGACACATAATAAATACACACACATATAATACATACACACACACATATAATACATACACACACATAATACATACACAGACACATATAATACATACACAGACACATAATAAATACACACACATATAATACATACACACACATATAATACATACACACACATAATACATACACAGACACATAATACATACACAGACACATAATAAATACACACACATATAATACATACACACACATATAATACATACACACACATAATACATACACACACATAATACATACACAGACACATAATAAACACACACAAATATAATACATAGAGACACCCACATATATAATACACACACACATCACTTTGTTTTACCAGTATATATATATATATATATATATATATATATATATATATATATATATATATACTATTTTTTTTACTTGTTTTGTGCCATCTCAGTTAACCTACAGGTTAACCAAAGCTGAAAACAAATGTTCCCTCCTTAGGTCTTGTTAGTTAAGTAAAGATTGTTGTAGAATAGACAATGTGACCCTGTGACCTACATTCTGGTTAGAAATCATTTTTAGGATAAGAACACAAAAAGAATGAGGATAGAGTCATTTGTGCTTGTGCTTTCCTTTAAATCAGACTATTGAAACATTCTTGCCCTCCAAAGACATTAAAAGTGTAAGTAAATCTCAGATCTACTTTCCACGAGACACAAGCAGATTACCTGCCAGATGCAATTTATATCTTCCACATTCCGTTTAAATACCTTAGCAATTTTCTTTTCTGTTACTAAGAATTCAATACAAGCTATTTCACTCAATATGAGTAATTATGGCTTAAATTGCATGTTTAAAGGGATATTAAGATATTTTAATGTGTATGCATGATATAGCAGTTAAACAATGTTTTGTAAACGATCACACTAGTTTAATGCATTTAAATCATTTTAATATGAAAATTTGCATTGTTTTACAATCTCGTTCTCTTGGTATTCTTTGTAGGCTCATATGCATATGCTAATTTTTAAGCCTTTATAGGCCACCTCTTATCTCTTATCCCTGTCTTATGCGTTTTGACAGATTTTCTTACAGCTAGACAGTGCTAGTTCATGTGTGTCATACAGATAACATTGTACTCACACCAGTGGAGTTATTTAGCACTGGATTGGCTAAAATGCAAGTCTGTCAAAGAAGTGAAATAAGGGGCAGTCTGCAGAGGATTAGATACAAGGTTATCACAGAGGTAAAAAGTACATTAATATAACTGTGTTGGTTATGCAAAACTCGGGAATGGGTAATAAAGGGTTATCTATCTACTGTTAAAGAGACAGTCTAGGCTGTAAAGTAGACTGTCCCTTTAACCCTTTGAGTGCTAAGCACTTTCCCACCAGGGTGCTAAGCTGATTTAATTTATTTTTTTATTTTGTGAAAAAAAAATGTTTTTACTTTCAGATCCAGACTTGCACCATTGGAAAGGTTCGACGATTACCTTTCCAATGGTGGGTCTTGGGGGTCTGTAGCTGATTAGATGCCTGATATACAGACTTCTAAGCAGCATGCCCCCTTTCCCTATACTTTGTATTGACAAATTGTTAATAAAGTTGCGTGGTGATGTCATCACGTCATTGCACGTGACGTCACTGCGCAAAACATGATGCCTCGCCGATGCCTGTCACTCTACAGGCACGATCGCCGGGTTAGGAGCAGGTGGGAGCCCCCAGATCTCCCCCAAGGTGGGAGAGTGCTAGTGACGGCTCAGAGCCATCATTAGCACCAGAGTGGGAAACTCTGTGACGGCTCAGAGCCGTCATTAGCACTCAAAGGGTTAACAATTGGTTCATACGAATTATTATGCATTAGCATACTTTTGTATCTGGTGTTAGTTTTACAAACGATTGATGAATATGGCCTCAGGCATCAGGATTTAGCTATTTTCAGAACTGGATTTTATTTATGTAAAAGTGTAACACACAAAGACCTGTGCAAATCCAAATCTATATGTGCTGGACTTTCACACAAATAAATCCAGCACTGAAAATAGCCAAATGCCTCTATCTGCGACCATAAACAGCATTTGTTTTTAAACTGAATGCCAAATATGAAATTATTTCCTTTGCCTAATAATAATGGGCTTTATTTTTTCTAATATACCACAGATCTATAAAGCAGTGATCAAATATGTTACCAAATGCTTTACTGCTACAAACACAATTTTTTGATAAACCACCCATTCAATACAATAAGGGTTAATTTAATATTAAAGGACAGTCAAGTCCAAAAAAAAATTTCATGATTTCAATAGGGAATGTAATTTTAAACAACTTTCCAATTTACTTTTAGCACCACTTTTGCTTTGTTCTCTTGGTATTCTTAGTTGAAAGCTTTAACTAGGAGGTTCATATGCTAATTTCTTAGACCTTGAAGACTGCCTCTAATCTGAATGCATTTTGACCACTAGAGGGCATTAGTTCAAGTGTTTCATATAGATAACATTGAGCTCATGCACGTGAAGTTACCCTGGAATGAGCACTGATTGGCTAAAATGCAAGTCTATCAAAAGAACTGAAATAAGGGGCAGTTTGGAGAGGCTTAGATACAAGATAATCACAGAGGTAACAAGTGTATTTCTATAACAGTGTTGGTTATGCAAAACTGGGGAATGGGTAATAAAGGTATTATCTTTCTTTTTAAAAAACAAAAATTCTGGTGTTGACTGTCCCTTTAATATTAATGGGTCTCTATCATGAATGCATATTCAAACACTAGTTTTGAGATTTTAGGGATGAGGAAAAGTTTTGGCAAATTCTCAAATCATTGGCAATATTTATTTGTTGTACAAATGTGTTACCTTTTCCAATAACCAAAATATAATTTGAATATTGAATGTAACAATTGATTATTAATATACATTGACTTCAGTGTAAGCTACAGTCAAATGTTTAAAAGATTCATTCAGTGTTTGAATGTAAACATTTGTTCTGTAGAAGTATATGAAAGACTGAACAAATGTCAAGGGATTACCTTTAAATGTCAACCCCACAGAAACCTTGAGATACGTTAAAACGCTAATTGTAAAAAGGCTTAAATCTTTAACTTTAACTGCTCAGTCAAAAACTCCTGTAATGGATAAAATACAGAAAAAGAACATCAGAAAAAAAATTATCTTTAGGCTTAAAGCATGATGATCATAAACTCACCAGCATAGAGAGGGATCACACAAAATCTTTGTGGGCTTTTTTGAACATTATATTATATGTATCTCTCCTTCATACCCAGAACTCAACATAGCTAGATAAACAGGTCACAAGCTAAAATTTGTCTCTCTAAAATGGTTTGAGGGACCTCTAAATACTGACAAAACTTCTTAGAAAATCTTACCAGAGTGGAGAACTTTACATCACCGGGACCTTAGGATGCTGTAAAATTGGTTGCACCAAAACTGTCTACAGAAGAAAATATTTTCCAACAAGCCCTGACGTTACAGAAAATGACAAATGACTTTCTCGGTAAACTTCCTCTGGACCTATATATTTTTTATAGTGATAAAATTCATACATTATTTAAAATAATTCATACCACCATTAACCTTTAGAACCTTTATGTAGATTTATATAAGTCCACAGGAGGAAAAGGATCTAGATATATGCACGTATAGACATGTCATATGCTTTCATCAAATATATTTATATATTACATCATGATAAAAGTAAGAACTTTCTTGTCAGACCTCACCATACAAGGTGAAAATAAATTGACCATGGTTAGAAAAAGGAACTCTGATGAGTTGATGAATGCCTACCTACTAATGAAAAGGGTATGAGACACCACATTGGAAAGAGGTATTCACCTTTTCTAAAATGAGGTTTCATATCCCTCTATATTTTATGGGGGATAACAGGGGCTCTAAAAATGTCCCCTCTCCCTCTTCAAACACTGTACAGATATACACTTGGGGCAGATGATCACCATTACTATGGTGGGCAACTTATAATTAGTGAGAGTGTGACCCCTTATTTAATAGAGGGAAACTCCTTTACCATAAGAAGTCTCATATCCCATTATTTTAAATTGAGGTGCCGTATCTCTTGATGATATATCTGCTTGCATTTTCCTAGGTACTTTGTCTTTCACGCATCTGATATTTCCTGTTTATAATCTGCTCAGAGAACTATATATGTAATGTCTCAAAAAGATAATCTAAGTTTATCATAGCTTGTACATGTGTCATGACATTTTACTTTATAGTATATTCCTTTAAGAGCTGAATCACTGATTGCATTCCACCTGTATAAATAGACAGATTATCATTCCTCATTGCTTGGTAATTCTGCCCATTTGAAGAACCCAGCCTCTCTGGGTTCTTCAATTAAAGTTCCCCTGTTTTTAATCGAATTTTTAAAAACCAGGCATTTTAGCATCAAAATTGACATTCACTTTAAGCTTATGAATTTTTCCCCACTCCTAGGACCGCCTCTCTACGGCGGTGATGTCACCCGCCACCAAGTGAATCGGCCACAGCAGTCTCTCAGCCGGATTTCAGCTGCATCCTTCAGCGGGTTGTTTCAGTCAACTTCTAACAACTGGTGACATCTCGCTTAAGCTAAACTGTAAGTTTTCGCCTGTTTGTAACCGAAGCTCTTGTTGTCCACATAGACACTCTTGCCTCTTCACCAGACAGTCTATTTTAGGCTTAGCTAATAAGGTAACCTGACTAAGCCTTCACTTTTGTCCTGCATCTCATCTCCTTGTTAAAATTGAATGTAAAGCACTAGTTATCCTTTACTTAAAATATCAATATTAGGTAACTTCTCATAATTATTTTGTGCATTTGACTAACCTGTTCTCAAACTTTAAACTTGTGCAAGTTACTTTCAACCTTAATGTTACAATATACTTGTTTATTCGCCTGCAATTGCTAATTACATTCTCATTGGGAAAGATATCTGGTCACACTGTTGAGCAACTTCACATCTATGTGCCAGCCTTAGTGTGTACTGAAACTTTTCACCATATATTCTTCTAGGAGTTATTCTGCTCTTAATTGAGAAATCTAGCATTAGTACAGCTGCCTCCAACTAGAATTTATTTCCCAATTAGCAGGGTTTCTTCTACACAAATTAAAATCAGAGATATTGGTATAATTCCTGAGGTGTTCTTGTCTGCAGTTGTGGTTCATACTGAATTAATTTATACACATGTCTATTGTAGGACAATCAATTCTTAAAGAACCTTACAGTATTAGCAAGCCCTTAGAAATGGACCAAGCAGACTTGATTAACCACGTTCAGGCTCTTACTCAGAGGGTTGAATCATTGACACAAGGGGGCCTTGTTATCAAGCCGTCAACCTCAAATACGCTGGCATTCCGCAGCGTATTTGTGGCGAGGCTGATTCGCCTTAGTTATCAAGCCCTAGATACCGGCAAAAGTAGAATTTTATGACGTAAGCTTCGATCCGCCGGACTCAGTCCGACACAGATCGATTCTTATGTCACTACAGATGTTCCGCACACAAGTTCGGCACAATCTGACTACTTTTGCTAGTTATCAAAAAACTAGCAGGTACGCTCGGCACTTTTCGGCCCAGCATACCTGGTTTTCAATCCGCCGCCCTGGAGGCGGCGGATCCCATAGGAATCAATGGGAGTCTGACCATAGCGAAAGTACAAGTTCGCTGCTGCCAGACATCCCATTGATTTCTATGGGAGCTGTCTACACCTAACACCCTAACATGTACCCCCCCTACACCGCCGCAACTAAATAAAGTTATTACCCCCTAAACCGCCGCTCCCGGAATCACCGCAAGCTACTCTATACATATTAACCCCTAAACTGCCGCTCCCTGACCCCGCCGCAACTATAATAAATGTATTAACCCCTAAACCGCGGCTCCCGGACATCGCCGCAACCTACATTATACCTAGTAACCCCTATACTGCCGCCCTCTATAATAAAACTAAATCCTGCCGATCCCGCACCTCGCCGCAACTAAATAAATAGTTTAACCCCTAAACCGCCGCTCCCGGACCCCGCCGCAACCTATATTAAATTTATTAACCCCTAATCTGCCCCCCTACACCTATAATAAGTTTATTAACCCCTATCCTGCCCCCCCTACACCGCCGCCACTGTAATAAAATTATTAACCCCTAAACCTAAGTCTAACCCTAACCCTAACACCCCCCTAACTTAAATATTAATTAAATACATCTAAATAATATTTCTATTATTAACTAAATTAATCCTATTTAAAACTAAATACTTACCTTTAAAATAAACCCTAAGATAGCTACAATATAAATAATAATTATATTGTAGCTATCTTAGGATTTATTTTTATTTTACAGGCAAATTTCAATTTATTTTAACTAGGTACAATAGCTATTAAATAGTTATTAACTATTTAATAGCTTACCTAGCTAAAATAAACTGAAATTTACCTGTAAAATAAATCCTAACCTAAGTTACAATTACACCTAACACTACACTATACTTTAATAAAATATTCCTATTTAAAACTAAATACTTATCTGTAAAATAAACCCTAAGATAGCTACAATGTAATTAATAATTACATTGTAGCTATTTTAGGATTTATATTTATTTTACAGGTAACTTTGTATTTATTTTAGCTAGTTAGAATAGTTATTAAATAGTTATTAACTATTTAATAACTACCTAGCTAAAAGAAATACAAAATTACCTGTAAAATAAATCCTAACCTAAGTTACAATTAAACCTAACACTACACTATCATTAAATTAATTAAGTAAATTACCTACAAATAACTACAATTAAATAGAATTACATAAACTAACTAAAGTACAAAAAATAAAAAAAGCTAAGTTACAAAAAATAAAAAAAATAAGTTACAAACATTTAAAAAATATTACAACAATTTTAAGCTAATTACACCTAATCTAAGCCCCTTAATAAAATAACAAAGCCCCCAAAATAAAAAAATGCCCTACCCTATTCTAAATTTAAAATGTTCAAAGCTCTTTTACCTTACCAGACCTTAAAAGGGCCTTTTGTGGGGCATGCCCCAAAGAAAACTGCTCTTTTGCCTGTAAAAGAAAAATACAACCCCCCCAACATTAAAACCCACCACCCACATACCCCTAATCTAACCCAAACCCCCCTTAAAAAAACCTAACACTACCCCCCTGAAGATCATCCTACCTTGAGTCGTCTTCACTCAGCCATGTCACCGATGGAACTGAAGAGGAGATCCGGAGCGGCAGAAGTGATCCTCCAAGGGGCGCTGAAGAAGTCTTCCATCCGATGAAGTGATCCTCCAGGCGGCGCTGAACAAGTCTTCCATCCGGACGATGTCATCTTCCAAGCGGCGCTGAAGAAGTCTTCCATCCGGGCGATGTCATCTTCCAAGCGGGGTCTTCAATCTTCTTTCTTCATGATCCATCTTCATCTTCACGCGGGACATCCTTCTTTCCCGACGGACTACAGATGAATGAAGGCTCCTTTAAGGGACGTCATCCAAGATTCAATTCCGATTGGCTGATAGGATTCTATCAGCCAATCGGAATTAAGGTAGGAAAAATCTGATTGGCTGATTGAATCAGCCAATCAGATTGAAGTTCAATCCGATTGGCTGATCCAATCAGCCAATCAGATTGAGCTCACATTCTATTGGCTGTTCCGATCAGCCAATAGAATGCAAGCTCAATCTGATTGGCCAATTGGTCAGTCCCCCGAAAAATTATATGGTGACAGGAAACAATTCAGAGAATTTAAAACCAAAAACTTACCCTACAGACCGCATTAAGTTACTCACTAACATATCATACCTTGGGGGTGAACCACGTACTTGGGCGAATACATTTTTAGTCACATGACCCTATATTACATTCCCTAGAACATTTTTTTTACAACAATGTCCCAGATATATGAGGACCCTTACAAACAGCTTACATTTAAAACAGCTATGAGGTCTCTCAGACAAAAAAAAAGTCCAGTAGAAGAGTACATTACAGATTTTAAGAAATGGTCAAAAGATAGTGAATGGAATGACCTATTCTTAAAGAACCAGTTCCGTTTTGGCCTCTCAGAGTCTTTGAAAGATGAGCTTGCCGATGTAGAGTTGCCAGATTACCTTGAAGACTTAATCACCTTAAGCATTACCTTAGACAGAGGTCTTAGAGAAAGGTGATTAGAAAGGACCTTCACTGAATACCCAGTTATAAGATCTGTATCATCTAGTACTCCCCCTAGTGTCAAAAAAGTTTAAAAATACCCTACTGAACCTATGGAAATTGGTTTCATAAGAGGTCCGCTCAACCAACAAGAAAAGCTTAGGAGACGTGCAAATAACCTTTGCATGTATTGTGCCGCCACCGAACATGCTGTCAAAGATTGTCCCTTGCTATCACACCAAAAAAAAGAGTAAGATTAAGAACTTAAGTAACTGTTTTAACATACATTCTAAAGAAGTCACTCAATGTTCTCTCTCAATATCATTGCAGTGGGAGGACCAGCATCTCAAAACACAAGCGATTATTGATTCAGGAGCCAGTATTAATTACATTGATAATGAATTTGTAATTGTCAATACAATTCCCTTTAGCAAAAATAATTTACCTGTTTCACTGCATGTGATTGATAGCAAAGAGATCTCCTCTGGTCCTGTTTTATTTCACACTATTCCACTCAGGACAACCACACAAGATCACCAATCAGAGTTCATCTCATTTGATGTCATACCATCCCCCATGTATCCAGTTATTCTAGGAATCGCATGGCTTAAACTTCACAATCCTACTATAACCTGGCACACCTCTAATGTTCAGTTAGATTCAGACTATTGCTAGAACACCTGTTATCCGTACCATCACATATTACATACCCCAAACATTCCTATTCCACATGAATATTCTGATTTCACAGATTTATTTGATTAAAAAAAAATCTGAAAATTTACCCCCACATATGAAATACGATTTCCCAAAGAACTTCTCCCGGAGGCAGGCATACTATGTGGACATGTTTTTCCACTCTCACAGCCCGAACTAGAACATCTATAAAAAAAACATACCTTAAGGAAAATTAAAAAAAAAGGGTTCATAAGACCATCAACCTCTCCAGCAGGAGCATGATTTTTTGTTGTTGTTAGAAACAAAGACAATAGTCTTAGACCCATAGTGGATTATAGAGAACTGAGCAAGCACACAATAAAAAAATAATTCCTTCCTTCCTCTTATTCCTGAGCTTATTGAGAGACTCCTTGGAACAGTTTATTTTAGCAAGTTAGATCTTAGGGGAGCCTATATTTTAATTAGAATTAAATCCGGACATGAATGGCTCACTGCATTCCCTACCCGGTATGGGCTATATGAGTACTTGGTGATGCCATTCTGGTTGTGTAATGCCCCAGCCACTTTTCAATATCTTATAAACAATATTTTCAAAGATTTCCTGGATATATTCCTGGTAATATATCTAGATGATATACTAATATATTTTAAGACCTTTACAGAGCATATTAAACATATGTAACAACTGTCCTCTCCAGACTTAGGGACAACTTTTTGTATGCCAAACCAGAAACGTGTATCTTTAATTCCAAAGAAATAACTTTCCTAGGTTATGTAATAACACCAGAAGGCATTAACATGGAAGATAGTAAAGTTCAAGCTCTCAAAAAAACTGTCCCACACCAACAACAAAGAAACAGGTACAGAGATTTATGGCTTTGCGAACTTCTACAGAAAATGTATAAAAGAACTTTGCTCAGCTTACAAAACCACTTACTAATCTCATTAAATCCAAGCTTAAGTTCAATTGGTCTAAACAAATCCAATCAGTTTTTGATTAATTAAAATCCAAATTTACATCTGCCCCAATACTTCACTTCCTCAACCCTACCTTGCAGTATGTTTTTGAGGTAGACGCCTCTGACTATGCCATTGGGCAGTGTTATCCCAAAGGGAAAGTTTAACGCAACCTCTCCATCCTGTGGCATTTTATTTACTTGTTATGTCAAGTTCTGAACAAATCTATGCCATAGGGGAAAAGGAGCTGTTAGCCATGAAAAGTTCCTTGGAACACTGGCGACATCATTTAGAGGGTACTTCTATTCCAATACTGATCTACACCAATCATAGAAATCTTCAATATTTGAAAACAAATCGTACCCTATCCTCCAGACAGGTAAGGTGGAACCTATACTTTACACAATTTAAATACCTTATTACATACCAACCAGCCAATAAAAATGGAAAGGCAGATGTCCTCTCCAGGCAGCTCGAAAGATGCTCTTTCACTCATACCAACACTTCCATCATTCCTCCAGACCATTTTATTGGGCTCACTACAGAAAAGTCATCACTATTCAGACTTTAACAACCAACAAGTAGTATTCCTCTTCAGAACCTCCATTTAGAAAAATGATGGGTTATACTATAATCAAAATCAAACAATGGTGTTAAAAACCATACACGATACTCCACTTGCCGGTCATCCCGGAGTTCATAATACACTGGAGTTACTTAACAGATTTTTTTTGGTGGCCAAGCATCAGTATAGACACAACTAACAATGTACTGACTTGTAAAACTTGTACAGTCTCGAAGAAGGATAAAAAAAAGTCCTTACAGCCAAATAATTCCACTTCGTACACCCGGCAGACCTTGGTCTGACATAGCTCTAGATTTTATAGTCAAGCTTCTAAAATCCAACAACAATAATACCATTCTAGTTGTTGTTGCTCTCTTCAGTAAAATGGTTCATTTTGTACCATATCGTAAACTCCCAACAGCATCTGAAACTGTACAACTCATGAGTACACATATTTTCAAACTTCATGGACTCCCAAAGTCGATAACATCTGATCGAGGTAAACAGTTTACCAGCAAATTTTGGGGTGAATTATGTAAAACACTTGGAATTTGCCACAGACTCAGTATGTCTTTCCATCCTCAAAGTAACAGCCAGACAGAGAAAACTAATCAGTGGTTGGAACAATATTTAAGGTGTTCCACATCAGCTAGACAAGATAACTGGACCAATTTACTACCATATGCAGAGTTTGCATACAATAATGCAATACATTCTTCCACCAAACACTCCCCCTTCTTCATCAATTACGGATATCATCCTTCATTTCATTGGGATTCATAGTTGGAGTTGGAGAGGGAGAGTTTTCCCTATGGTTTATGATCTCGTTAACTCCATATCGGACACCTTCTCACTGGTTCGTGACAATATTAACCAGGCAAAAACTCGACAAAAGATGTACTATGACAAAAGAAGGAATCCTTCCCCTAACTATTCATTTGGGGACTACATTTGGCTTTCCACCCGCAACTTGAGATTACAAGTTCCCTCTAAGAAGTTAACATCTGTTTACGTAGGACCTTTTCAAATTGAATCCATTGTAAAAAAGAATGCCATCACTCTCTCTTCCTCCTGCTATGAAAACTCATCCAACTTTTCATGTATCCCTGCTTAAACCTTACGGTAAGGTCCGAGACTTGGATTTAACCACACCAGTCTTGCCTAACCTCCCGGACTCTTCTGAGGACATAGAAACATAGATATTGACGGCAGATAAGAGCCATAGGCCCAGCAAGTCTGCCCGACCTTACCTAACAGTATAAACTTATCTAGTTCGTAGGATAGCCCTATGCTTGTCCCATGCATTTTTAAAGTCCCCCACAGTGTTTGTTGCTACTACCTCTTGAGGAAGTTTATTCCATAAATCAATCACTCTTTCTGTAAAGAAGTGCTTCCTCAAATTACTCCTGAATCTACTACCCTTTAGCTTGAGCTCATGACCCCTTGTTCTTGAATTTTCCATTTTATGTAAAATACCCACAGCCTCAGTTTTACTAAACCCTTTAATGTACTTGAAAGTTGCTAGGACTATGAGGTTCACTCAGTGCTTGATTCCAGACTAAATTGTGGACACCTTCAGTATCTTGTACGCTGGAAGGGTTATTCCAGTGATGTGGATTAATGGAAACCTGCTTTGAATCTGTCCGCCCCTAGATTGGTCACCCAATTCCATCAGCTGAATCCTCTACGACCTAAGCCTGATCCTCGGAGTTGATCCTTAAGGGGGGAGTTCTGTCATGACATTTTACTTTATAGTAAATTCTTTTAAGAGCTGAATCACTAATTGCATTCCACCTGTATAAATAGCCAGATTACCATTCCTCATTGCTTGGTAATTCTGCCCATTTGAAGAGCCCAGCCTCTCTTCAGCTTTCTACTCTCTGCTACCTTGTTCCTGTTTACTAGGATACCTTCCAGAGTTCATTCCTGCTGCAGCTTCTGACTTAAGCTTACAGATTTTCCCCGCTCCTAGAACCTCCTTTCTACAGCGTTGACATCACACACCACTGAATGAATCGGCCACAGCAGTCTCTCAGACGGATTTCAGTTGCATCCTTCAACGGGTTGTTTTAGTCAGCTTCTAACAACTGGTGACATCTCACTTAAGCTAAACTGTAAGTTTTCGCCTGTTTGTAACCGAAGCTCTTGTTGTCTGCATAGACACTCTTGCCTCTTCACCAGACAGTCTATTTTAGGCTTAATACTTATACCTCTAGCTAATAACATAACCTGACTAAGCCTTCACTTTTGTCCTGCATCTCATCTCCTCCTTGTTAAAATTGAATTTAAAGCACTAGTTATCATTTGCTTATAATATCAATATTAGGTAACTCATCATAATTATTTTGGGCAATTTTGACTAACCTGTTCTCAAACTTTAAACTTGTGCAAGTTACTTTCAACCTCAATGTTTAATATACTTGTTTATTCTCATGCAATTACTATTTACATTCTCATTGGGAAAGATATCTGGTCACACTGTTGAGCAATTTCCCATCTATGTGCCAGCCATAGTGTGTACTGAACATTTTCCCTATATATTGTTCTTGGAGTTATCCTGCTCTAAATTGAGAAATCTAGTATTAGTCCAGCTGCCTCCAACTAGAATTTATTTCCCAATTAGCAGGGTTTCTGCTACACAAATTATAATCAGATATATTGGTATAATTCCTGAGGTGTTCTTGTCTGCAGTTGTGGTTCATACTGAATTAATTTATACACATGTCTATTGTAGGACAATTTATTCTTACAGAACCTTACAACATGTAACACAAAGCATTAAACAGCATTTGCCAGAGCTCCACATCCGCTGAGAAATAAATTAACAGACACTTTTGAGAAAAAAAAGTTTCTCAATATTTATTAACAGTAGTTTAAAAATTATTTCCACAGGAACACCATCTGTTCTTTTTTTTTTTTTTTAACATCACTGTATGACACATTTCCTCTCAACAACAGCGTTAAAATCATATAACATATGTTTTAGTCATTTTGGGAACTATTTTATGCTTACATTGCAAACAATTCTCTTATCTGTGCCTACAATGTGTTTAAATTGTTCTTTTTGTAATTTCTGGTGCAATAAATATGATTTTGGTGTGTTTGATAACACACTCTCTTAGGCATACATTTTAATTATGGTTAAATCAAGAGCCAGTATGTTTTCAGTGAACTTGTCAGGAGAATGTGATTCCAGCTATAGTTCTGGCACCTCCTTTATCCATTATTCAGCCCTTGAGGAACTTTTGCTAAACAAATTTATATCCTCTGATTCACTTATCTATTTACCCAATCACCTCATCTCTCATTCTACATGGAGTGCAGAATTATTAGGCAAGTTGTACTTTTGAGGATTAATTTTATTATTGAACAACAACCATGTTCTCAATGAACCCAAAAAACTCATTAATATCAAAGCTGAATATTTTTGGAAGTAGTTTTTAGTTTGTTTTTAGTTTTAGCTATTTTAGGGGGATATCTGTGTGTGCAGGTGACTATTACTGTGCATAATTATTAGGCAACTTAACAAAACACAAATATATACCCATTTCAATTATTTATTTTTACCAGTGAAACCAATATAACATCTCAACATTCACAAATATACATTTCTGACATTCAAAAACAAAACAAAAACAAATCAGTGACCAATATAGCCACCTTTCTTTGCAAGGACACTCAAAAGCCTGCCATCCATGGATTCTGTCAGTGTTTTGATCTGTTCACCATCAACATTGCGTGCAGCAGCAACCACAGCCTCCCAGACACTGTTCAGAGAGGTGTACTGTTTTCCCTCCTTGTAAATCTCACATTTGATGATGGACCACAGGTTCTCAATGGGGTTCAGATCAGGTGAACAAGGAGGCCATGTCATTAGATTTTCTTCTTTTATACCCTTTCTTGCCAGCCACGCTGTGGAGAACTTGGACGCGTGTGATGGAGCATTGTCCTGCATGAAAATCATGTTTTTCTTGAAGGATGCAGACTTCTTCCTGTACCACTGCTTGAAGAAGGTGTCTTCCAGAAACTGGCAGTAGGACTGGGAGTTGAGCTTGACTCAATCCTCAACCCGAAAAGGCCCCACAAGCTCATCTTTAATGATACCAGCCCAAACCAGTACTCCACCTCCACCTTGCTGGCGTCTGAGTCGGACTGGAGCTCTCTGCCCTTTACCAATCCAGCCACGGGCCCATCCATCTGGCCCATCAAGACTCACTCTCATTTCATCAGTCCATAAAACCTTAGAAAAATCAGTCTTGAGATATTTCTTGGCCCAGTCTTGACGTTTCAGCTTGTGTGTCTTGTTCAGTGGTGGTCGTCTTTCAGCCTTTCTTACCTTGGCCATGTCTCTGAGTATTGCACACCTTGTGCTTTTGGGCACTCCAGTGATGTTGCAGCTCTGAAATATGGCCAAACTGGTGGCAAGTGGCATCTTGGCAGCTGCACGCTTGACTTTTCTCAGTTCATGGGCAGTTATTTTGCGCCTTGGTTTTTCCACACGCTTCTTGCGACCCTGTTGACTATTTTGAATGAAACGCTTGATTGTTCGATGATCACGCTTCAGAAGCTTTGCAATTTTAAGAGTGCTGCATCCCTCTGCAAGATATCTCACTATTTTTTACTTTTCTGAGCCTGTCAAGTCCTTCTTTTGACCCATTTTGCCAAAGGAAAGGAAGTTGCCTAATAATTATGCACACCTGATATAGGGTGTTGATGTAATTAGACCACACCCCTTCTCATTACAGAGATGCACATCACCTAATATGCTTAATTGGTAGTAGGCTTTCGAGCCTATACAGCTTGGAGTAAGACAACATGCATAAAGAGGATGATGTGGTCAAAATACTCATTTGCCTAATAATTCTGCACTCCCTGTATTAGCCTCCCTCTCTAGTCCCACAGTCTCACTACTTATATCAACCCCTCATGGCACACACTCACACTGAATAAAAAAGTGTGAAAGAAAAGTTTTCATTGATACACACAGCTGCTATATTACCCAAAGAAACAATAGATAATACACTTGAAGACAGAACTAATGCGAGAACACATAAATCTACAAAAATGTAAAATTCTAAACATATCACAAAAGTATTACCTATAAAATAAAATGTATTAGAAAATGGGTACAATCAAAGAGAAAAACATCATTCTGACAACAGAATTATCCAAAGTACTATTTCTCATACATGGCAAATGCCCAAACCGAAAGACACGTTTATACAAATGATAATGAAAAATGAAACAGAAGTTAAGGAGCAAGGGTAGTACGATTGGGATGATTGATGACCCTTGCTAGTGGCCAGTAGTCCGTGAGTGAGCAGGGGGCGGCATTGCACAAGCATTTCACAAGAAATGCTTGTGCAATGTTAAATGCCGACAGTGTATGCTGTCGGGATTTAGCGAAGTCGAGCGGACATAATTTGTTACAGTGAATCATATCCGCTCGACCTTTAGTAAATCTACCCCTATGTGTTTCAGGACCCCACCCTTCATCAGGTGTATTTTGTCAAGTTGAATCCATGATTATTTAGTGTCAGTAAACCCACCCAATGACTCATTCAAGCCAATAACATTCAAGCAAGGCTTGATTGACATATATGATAACAAATCGGGTTGATGTAAATAAAAACCATAAATATGCTAAATTAATAATTGCATATATCCTATAATATAAAAGACCAAGTATGTTTGTATGAAGCTGTCATGCGCAGTAGAGACAGCACAGGACAAACACACCTGGCCTTAGAGTCTACCTGATCTGCAGCAGCATGGTGGGCAGAAGTGGGCAGGAGCGGGCGTGGTCGGGGTGTAAGTGGGCGTGGCCGGGCGTGAGTGTGGCCGGGTGTGGTCTCGAGAGAGGAAGGAGATGGAAGGAGAGGGGGAGAGAGCAAAAGAGATGGGAAAGAGCTAAATAGAGGGTAAGAGAGAGCAAAATAGAGGGAAAAGGGCAAAAGAGAGGGGAAACAGGGAAGAGAGAGGGGGAAAGAGAGAGCAAAAAAGAGGGGGAGAGAGAAAATAAGAGGGGGGGGAGAGAGGGGGGGAGAGAGAGCAATAGAGAGGAGGGGAGAGAGAGCAAAAGGGGGGGAGAGAGAGCAAAAGAGGGGGGGGGGAGAGCAAAAGAGAGGGATGGTGAGAGAGAGCAAAAGAGAGGGCACAGAGACAGAGCAAAAGAGAGGGGAGAGAGAGAGAGAGCGCAAAAGAGAGGGGAAGAGAGAGAGCAAAAGAAAAGAGGGGGGAGAGAGAGGGTGGAGAGCAATAGAGAGGGGGAGAGAAAGCAAAAGAGGGGGGAGAGGGGAGAGAGAGGGGAGAGAGAGGAGGGAGAGAGAGAGGGGGGAGAGAAAGGGGGAGAGAGAGGGGGAGAGAGGGGGGAGAAAGGGGGGAGAAAGGGGGGAGAGAGAGCAATAGAGAGGGGGAGAGAGAGCAAAAGAGGGGGGAGAGGGGAGCGAGAGAGAGGGGAGAGAGAGAGCAAACGAGAGGGATGGAGAGATAGAGCAAAAAAGAGGGGAGGCAGAGCAAAAGAGAGGGGGAGGGAGAGAGCACAAAGAGAGGGGGAGAGAGAGAGCGCAAAAGAGAGGGGGAGAGAAAGCGCAAAAGAGTGGGGAGAGAGCGTAAAAGAGAGAAGGGAGAGAGAGAGCGCAAAAGAAAGGGGGGAGAGAGCGCAAAAGAGATGGGGGAGAGAGAGCACAAAAGAGAGGGGGAGAGAGAGCGCAAAAGAGGGGGAGAGAGAGGCCGCAGAAGACAGGGGGAGAGAAAGAGTGCAAAAGAGAGGGGAGAGAGCACAAAAGATAGGGGGGGAGAGAGCGCAAAAGATAGAGGGGAGAGAGAGAGTGCAAAAGAGAGGTGGAGAGAGAGAGAGCACAAAAGAGAGGGGGAGAGAGAGAGTGCAAAAGAGGGGGTAGAGAGCGCAAAAGAGAAGGGTAGAGAGCGCAAAAGAGAGGGGGGAGAGAGAGAGAGAAAGAGAGGGGGGAGAGAGAGAGAGAAAGAGAGGGGGGAGAGAGAGAGCAAAAGAGATGGGGGAGAGAGAAAACGAGAGGAGGGAGAGAGCAAAAGAGAGGGGGAGAGAGAGAGCAAAAGAGAGGGGGAGAGAGAGCAAAAAAGAGGGGGAAGAGAGAGCAAAAGAGAGGGTGGAGAGAGCAAAAGAGAGGGTGGAGAGAGCAAAAGAGAGGTGGTAGAGAGAGCAAAAAAGAGGTGGAGTGAGAGATTGCAAAAGAGAGGGGGGAGAGAGAGCAAAAGAGAGGGGGGGAGCATATTTCCTGATTTTATTACAACAGCGAACAAAAGAGTTTGCGTATACTTTTCCTAGTGGCGTCCTAAAGGTTTTTACCTTAATACTGGGGCTACTGTTTCCCACTCATATAAAAGCTTTTTAAGATTTTTTGACTTAACAAACTAACGTGTAATCTTAAACCAATGTATAACCTTCAATAAACTTAAATATATATATATACAGTATATAAACTGGAGTAATAGCACACTCCCACTCACCTTAGGGCACAGTACCAGGGTGCAAAACCACTACATAAACAGAATCCAATAAATGCACTCTCTGGATTTAAACCACAGCAACATTTAATGTGTGATGTTTTGGGGCACTCACCCATTCCTCGTCTCAGCTAAGATTTAAAAGCAAAAATGGATAGGTTAGTTACCACATCTTGCCAAATGGGACAAGCCCAGGTACCACATCAAGGTTCTTTCCAATACCTGGGACCCTAAAACAGCCACACAATGCAAGCTCTCAAATCCAAACAAACTGGGAACAAGGGAAGGGTGCACAGGCTTATGTAATCACCCTAGACATATACAAAACACGGAAGGGGACTGCACTGTCATACCGGACTGGGTACACATCCCATGACCATGCAACATGCTCAGCCCTGGGTGCTCACTGGCACTCACAGAAAGTTGTGCTGTCCCCAGACCTTGACGTGGTACCTGGGCTTGTCCCATTTGGCCAGATGCGGTAACTAACCTTTCCATTTTTGCTTTTAAATCTTAGCTGATAGCTTGTAAGTGAGTGCTGGATTTTCTCTTTGTGTTGTATTTGTTTTGTAATTTTCCCTATGGTTCTTGCACCCAGACCGGTCTGGGGTTAACTGCCTGTGACTCTGGGGACAGCACAGCTTTCTGTGAGTGCCGGTGAGCACCCAGGGCTGAGCATGTTGCAGGGTCATGGGATGTGTACCTGATCCGGTATGAGAGTGCAGTCCCCTTCCGTGTTTTATATATGTCTAGGGTGATTACATAAGCCTGTGCACCCTTCCCTTGTTCCCAGTTTGTTTGGATTTGAGAGCTTGCATTGTGTGGCTGTTTTAGGATCCCAGGTATTGGAAAGGATCTTGACGTGGTACCTTGGTTTGTCCCATTTGGCCAGATGCGGTAACTAACCTTTCCATTTTTGCTTTTAAATCTTAGCTGAGAGCTTGTGAGTGCTGGAGAACAAGGGGATAAGGGAACGCGCTAAAAAAGCGTATGAGATAAGGTATATAAATATGAACAATAATGCAAAATGCAATGTGTATGGAGATAAAATATATTTAAACAATTTATAATAAAAACAATAAGTAATAAAAAGTGGATGCCGGCATCAGAAATACAAAATTAAATGCAGTTAATACATTGATAATAAATGTTAAAAACAAGGTGGTCTAACGCTTATACAATGATTGGGAAACAGGATCTAAAAATGGTACACTAAGGCAACAATGTTACACCAAATTGTTACCGTCCAGATAGTAATGTAGCAATTTTATGTGTTAAGATACCGTCCAAATACAGTCAGTATTAAGCGCTGATAACTTAGCTTAATGTGCATCCATATTCACAAGATATGAGCAAATTCTACGCGTTTCAGCCTGTCAGGCCTTTATCAAGATCATATCTTGTGAATATAGTAGTAGGTGAGGTGCATAGAACCGCTTTCAATATACGGGGTGGCTTTAACATCCATAATTCCCACCCATGATCTACTAATCTCTCTCTGGCATTCTTATTCAATTCAGTTCAAGTTAACTTTGCCGTCATCTAAACCTAATACACGGATCCTGCTTCACCTTGTCCGTCAACTGCACTTACAATATCTGCCAAGTAATACGTAATAGGTGTGGTGTATAGAGTCGCTCATATACATACATGAGTGGTCTCGAGATACATAATTCCAACCCATCATCTATGATTACTTAACAGCTGATTTCTTCCTCTACTCACATTATCACTGTTACTAACAGTTGTCCGCAGGGTTCTACCTTTGACCCTCCAACCGGAATCGGCATTGAGACTCAGGAGTCTAGCCGCCACTATCCTCAAACGTAACACATCTCCACTACCAATGAGGGATTTTGGATGCACATTAAGCTAAGTTATCAGCGCTTAATACTGACTGTATTTGGATGGTATCTTAACACATAAAATTGCTACACTACTATCTGGACGGTAACAATTTGGTGTAACATTGTTGCCTTAGGGGGCTAGTTATCAAGCCGTCTACTTTTCTGGCTTCGCCGGCCCAATACGTCCGCCTAAGCTCGCCTACCTTCGCCGCCGCGGACCTTGAATACGTTCGCCTAAGTTATCAAATAAAGCTGTCAAAAAGCCGCGGGGCGATGAGCAGCGGACTGTGACAGTTATCACTCATCCGATCTCGCTGCCCTTCGGCTTTTTCCCAGCTTTATTGCTAGCCTGTCACTAAGCACTCACACTAAACTGCACTGTTCTGCCCCCTATACCGGCGCCCCCGGAGCCCCCCGCAACTAAATAAAGTTACTAACCCCTAAACCGCCGCTCCTAGACCCCGCCGCAAGTCTTATAAATGTATTAACCCCTAAACCGCCGCTCCCGGACACCGCTGCCACCTACATTATACCTAGTAACCCCTATCCTGCCCCCCCTATACCGTCGCCCTCTATTATAAAATTATTAACCCCTATCCTGCTGATCCCGCACCTCTCCGCAACTAAATAAATAGTTTAACCCCTAAACCGCCGCTCCATGAACCCGCCGCAACCTATAATAAATTTATTAACCCCTATCCTGCCCCCCACTACGCCGCCGCCACTGTAATAAAATGATTAACCCCTAAACCTAAGTCTAACCCTAACGCCCCCTAACTTAAATATTAATTAAATAAATCTAAATAAATTAACTCTTATTAACTAAATGAATCCTATTTAAAACTAAATACTTACCTTTAAAATAAACCCTAATATAGCTACAATATAAATAATAATTATATTCTAGCTATCTTAGGATTTATTTTTATTTTACAGGTACCTTTCAATTTATTTTAACCATGTACAATAACTATTAAATAGTTATTAACTATTTAATAGCTTACCTAGCTAAAATAAAGAGAAATGTACCTGTGAAATAAATCCTAACCTAAGTTACAATTACACCTAACACTACACTATACTTTAATAAATTATTCCTATTTAAAAATAAATACTTACCTGTAAAATAAACCCTAAGATAGCTACAATGTAATTAATAATTATATTATAGCTATCTTAGGATTTATATTTATTTTACAGGTAACTTTGTATTTATTTTAGCTAGTTAGAATAGTTATTAAATAGTTATTAACTATTTAATAACTACCTAGCTAAAAGAAATACAAAATTACCTGTAAAATAAATCCTAACTTAAGTTACAATTAAACCTAATACTACACTATCATTAAATTAACTAAATAAACTACCTACAAAGAACTACAATGAAATACAATTACATAAACTAACTAAAGTACAAAAAATAAAAAAAGCTAAGTTACAAAAAATAAAAAATTAAGTTACAAACATGTTAAAAATATTACAACAATTTTAAGCTACTTACACCTAATCTAAGCCCCCTAATAAAATAACAAACCCCCCCAAAATAAAAAAAATCCCTACCCTATTCTAAATTACATAAATTTCAATGCTCTTTTACCTTACCAGCCCTTAAAAGGGCCATTTGTGGGGGCATGCCCCAAAAAGTTCAGCTCTTTTGCCTGTAAAATAAAAATACAACCCCCCCCCCCAACATTAAAACCCACCACCCACATACCCCTAATCTAACCCAAACCCCCCTTACAAAAACCTAACACTAATCCCCTGAAGATCATCCTACCTTGAGTCGTCTTCACTCAGCCGAGCCACCGATGGAACTGATGAGGGCATCCGGAACGGAAGAAGTTAATCCTCCAAGCGGCGCTGAAGAAATCTTCCATCCGATGAAGTCATCATCCAGGCGGCGCTGAAGAAGTCTTCGATCCGGCCGATGTCATCTTCAAAGAGGCGCTGAAGAGGTCTTCTATCCGGGCGAAGTCATCTTCCAAGCCGGGTCTTGAATCTTCCTTCCGCCGACGCGGAACCACCTTCTTCACCGACGGACTACGACGAATGACGGCTCCTTTAAGGGACGTCATCCAAGATGGCGTCCCCTCAATTCCGATTGGCTGATAGGATTCTATCAGCCAATCGGAATTAAGGTAGGAAAATCTGATTGGCTGATGGAATCAGCCAATCAGATTCAAGTTCAATCCGATTGGCTGATCCAATCAGCCAATCAGATTGAGCTCGCATTCTATTGGCTGTTCCGATCAGCCAATAGAATGCGAGCTCAATCTGATTGGCTGATTGGATCAGCCAATCGGATTGAACTTGAATCTGATTGGCTGATTCCATCAGCCAATCAGATTTTCCTACCTTAATTCCGATTGGCTGATAGAATCCTATCAGCCAATCGGAATTGAGGGGACGCCATCTTGGATGACGTCCCTTAAAGGAGCCGTCATTCGTCGTAGTCCGTCGGTGAAGAAGGTGGTTCCGCGTCGGCGGAAGGAAGATTCAAGACCCGGCTTGGAAGATGACTTCGCCCGGATAGAAGACCTCTTCAGCGCCTCTTTGAAGATGACATCGGCCGGATCGAAGACTTCTTCAGCGCCGCCTGGATGATGACTTCATCGGATGGAAGATTTCTTCAGCGCCGCTTGGAGGATTAACTTCTTCCGTTCCGGATGCCCTCTTCAGTTCCATCGGTGGCTCGGCTGAGTGAAGACGACTCAAGGTAGGATGATCTTCAGGGGATTAGTGTTAGGTTTTTGTAAGGGGGGTTTGGGTTAGATTAGGGGTATGTGGGTGGTGGGTTTTAATGTTGGGGGGGGGTTGTATTTTTATTTTACAGGCAAAAGAGCTGAACTTTTTGGGGCATGCCCCCACAAATGGCCCTTTTAAGGGCTGGTAAGGTAAAAGAGCATTGAAATTTATGTAATTTAGAATAGGGTAGGGATTTTTTTTATTTTGGGGGGGTTTGTTATTTTATTAGGGGGCTTAGATTAGGTGTAAGTAGCTTAAAATTGTTGTAATATTTTTAACATGTTTGTAACTTATTTTTTTATTTTTTGTAACTTAGCTTTTTTTATTTTTTGTACTTTAGTTAGTTTATGTAATTGTATTTCATTGTAGTTCTTTGTAGGTAGTTTATTTAGTTAATTTAATGATAGTGTAGTATTAGGTTTAATTGTAACTTAAGTTAGGATTTATTTTACAGGTAATTTTGTATTTCTTTTAGCTAGGTAGTTATTAAATAGTTAATAACTATTTAATAACTATTCTAACTAGCTAAAATAAATACAAAGTTACCTGTAAAATAAATATAAATCCTAAGATAGCTATAATATAATTATTAATTACATTGTAGCTATCTTAGGGTTTATTTTACAGGTAAGTATTTATTTTTAAATAGGAATAATTTATTAAAGTATAGTGTAGTGTTAGGTGTAATTGTAACTTAGGTTAGGATTTATTTCACAGGTACATTTCTCTTTATTTTAGCTAGGTAAGCTATTAAATAGTTAATAACTATTTAATAGTTATTGTACATGGTTAAAATAAATTGAAAGGTACCTGTAAAATAAAAATAAATCCTAAGATAGCTAGAATATAATTACTATTTATATTGTAGCTATATTAGGGTTTATTTTAAAGGTAAGTATTTAGTTTTAAATAGGATTCATTTAGCTAATAAGAGTTAATTTATTTAGATTTATTTAATTAATATTTAAGTTAGGGGGCGTTAGGGTTAGGTTTAGGGGTTAATCATTTTATTACAGTGGCGGCGGCGTAGTGGGGGGCAGGATAGGGGTTAATAAATTTATTATAGGTTGCGGCGGGTTAGGGGTTAATACATTTATTATAGTTGCGGTGGGCTCCGGGAGCGGCGGTTTAGGGGTTAATATGTATAGAGTAGCTTGCGGTGGGCTCCGGGAGCGGCGGTTTAGGGGGTAATAACTTTATTTAGTTGCGGCGGTGTAGGGGGGGTCAGATTAGGGGTGTTTAGACTCGGGGTACATGTTAGGGTGTTAGGTGTAGACAGCTCCCATAGAAATCAATGGGATGTCTGTCAGCAGCGAACTTGTACTTTCGCTATGGTCAGACTCCCATTGATTCCTATGGGATCCGCCGCCTCCAGGCTGGCGCTTTGAAAACCAGGTACGCTGGGCCGTAAAAGTGCCGAGCGTACCTGCTAGTTTTTTGATAGCTAGCAAAAGTAGTGAGAATGTGCCGCACTTGTGTGCGGAACATCTGGAGTGACGTAAGAATCGATCTGTGTCGGACTGAGTCCGGCGGATCGAAGCTTACGTCACAAAATTCTACTTTTGCCTGTCTCGAGCCTTTGATAACTAAGGCGTATCAGCCTCGCCACAAATACGCTGCGGAATACGCAGCGTATTTGAGGTTGACGGCTTGATAACTAGGCCCCTATGTGTACCATTTTTAGATCCTGTTTCCCAATCATTGTATAAGCGTTAGACCACCTTGTTTTTAACATTTATTATCAATGTATTAACTGCATTTAATTTTGTATTTCTGATGCCGGCATCAACTTTTTATTACTTATTGTTTTTATTATAAATTGTTTAAATATATTTTATCTCCATACACATTGCATTTTGCATTATTGTTCATATTTATATACCTTATCTCATACGCTTTTTTAGCGCGTTCCCTTATCCCCTTGTTCTCTATTTTCCTTGGTTTGTTGTTAGGAGGTACACTTACCCTTTGGGAATTGATTTTTGAGCCGAGTATCGTATCTATAACAAAACCCCTTTACTAGCTTGTGAGTGCTGGACTTTCTCTGTGTGTTGTATTAATTTGTTTTGTAATTTTCCCTATGGTTCTTGCACCCAGACCTGTCTGGGGTTAACTGCCTGTGACTCTGGGGACAGCATAGCTTTCTGTGAGTGCCGGTGAGCACCCAGGGCTGAGCTTGTTGCAGGGTCATGGGATTTGTACCCGGTCCGGTATGACAGTGCAGTCCCCTTCCATGTTTTGTATATGTCTAGGGTGATTACATAAGCCTGTGCACCCTTCCCTTGTTCCCAGTTTGTTTGGATTTGAGAGCTTGCATTGTGTGGCTGTTTTAGGGTCCAAGGTATTGGAAAGAACCTTGACGTGGTACCTGGGCTTGTCCCATTTGTCCAGATGCGGTAACTAACTTTCCATTTTTGCTTTTAAATCTTAGCTGAGAGATTGTAAGTGAGTGCTGGACTTTCTCTGTGTGTTGTATTAATTTGTTTTGTAATTTTCCCTATGGTTCTTGCGCCCAGACCTGTCTGGGATTAAGTGCCCTTGATTCTGGGGACAGCACAGCTTTCTTTGAATGCCGGTGAGCACCCAGGGCTGAGCTTGTTGCAGGGTCATGGGATTTGTACCCGGTCCGGTATGACAGTGCAGTCCCCTTCCGTGTTTTGTATATGTCTAGGGTGATTACATAAGCCTGTGCACTCTTCCCTTGTTCCCAGTTTCTTTGGATTTGAGAGCTTGCATTGTGTGGCTGTTTTAGGGTCCCAGGTATTGGAAAGGACCTTGACGTGGTACCTGGGCTTGTCCCATTAGGCCAGATGCGGTAACTAACCTTTCCATTACTAACCGACGGACTAACGACGAATGAAGGTTCCTTTAAATGACGTCATTTAAAATGGCGTCCCTCAAATTCTGATTGGCTGATAGGATTCTATCAGCCAATCCGAATTAAGGTAGGAAAAATCTGATTGGCTGATTGAATCAGCCAATCAGATTGACGTTCAATCCGATTGGCTGATCCAATCAGCCAATCAGATTGACCTCGCATTCTATTGGCTGATCGGAACAGCCAATAGAATGCAAGCTCAATCTGATTGGCTGATCCAATCAGCCAATCGGATTGAACTTCAATCTGATTGGCTGATTCAATCAGCCAATCAGATTTTTCCTACCTTAATTCGGATTGGCTGATAGAATCCTATCAGCCAATCAGAATTTGAGGGACGCCATCTTGGATGACATCATTTAAAGGAACCTTCATTCGTCGTTAGTCCGTCGGTGAGGAAGGATGGCTCCGCGTCGGCTGCTTCAAGATGGACCCGCTCCGCTCCGAATGAAAGAAGATAGAAGATGCCGCCTGGATGAAGACTTTGGACCCTCTGGAGGACCTCTTCTTGCCGGATAGGATGAAGACTTCAGACCCTCTGGAGGACCTCTTCTTGCCAGATAGGATGAAGACTTCGGACCCTCTTCTGGACGGATCGGTGACACCCGGCTGGGTGAATACAAGGTAGGGAGATTTTCAGGGGCTTAGTGTTAGGTTTTTTAAGGGGGGTTTGGGTGGGTTTTTTTTACAGGCAAAAGAGCTGATTTCTTTGGGGCATGCCCCGCAAAAAGCCCTTTTAAGGGCTGGTAAGGTAATAGAGCTGTTAACTTTTTATTTTAGAATAGGGTAGGGCATTTTTTTATTTTGGGGGGCTTTGTTATTCTATTAGGGGGCTTAGAGTAGGTGTAATTAGTTTAAAATTCTTGTAATCTTTTTTTATTTTTTGTTATTTAGTGTTTGTTTTTTTTGTAATTTAGTTTAGTTGATTTAATTGTAGGTAATTGTAGGTAGTTTAGTTAATTAATTTATTGATAGTGTAGTGTTAGGTTTAATTGTAACTTAGGTTAGGATTTATTTTACAGGTAATTTTGTAATTATTTTAACTAGGTAGCTATAGTAAATAACTATTTAATAGCTATTGTACCTAGTTAAAATAAATACAAAGTTGCATGTAAAATAAATTTAAATTCTAAAATAGCTACAATATAATTATTCGTTATATTGTAGCTATATTAGGGTTTATTTTACAGGTAAGTATTTAGCTTTAAATAGGATTAATTTATTTAATAAGAAATAATTTATTTTGTTAGATTTAAATTTTATTTAACTTAGGGGGTGTTAGGGTTAATACATTTATTATAGTGGCGGCGAGGTCCGGTCGGCAGATTAGGGGTTAATAAGTGTAGGTAAGGTAGTAGCGACGTTGGGGGGGCAGATTAGGGGTTAATAAATATAATGTAGGTGTCGGCAACGTTGGGGGCAGCAGATTAGGGGTTCATAGGGATAACGTAGGTTGCGGCGGTGTCCGGAGTGGCAGATTAGGGGTTAATAATATAATGCAGGTGTCAGCGATAGCGGGGGTGACAGATTAGGGGTTAATAAGTGTAAGGTTAGGGGTGTTTAGAGTCGGGGTTCATGTTAGGGTGTTAGGTGCAGACTTAGAAACTGTTTCCCCATAGGAAACAATGGGGCTGCTTTAGGAGCTGAACGCTGCTTTTTTGCAGGTGTTAGGTTTTTTTCAGCTCAAACTGCCCCATTGTTTCCTATGGGGAAATCATGCACGAGCACGTTTTTCAGTAAATTATGCTCTGCGCTCCCTTTTTGGAGCCAAACGCAGCCCTTCAGAGAACTCTAAATACCAGCGTTATTTAAAAGGTGTGGGGGGAAAAAAACATGCGTAGCTAATGCACCCCTTTGGCCGCAAAACTGTAAATCTAGGCGTCTGTGTGTTGTATTAATTTGTTTTGTAATTTTCCCTATGGTTCTTGCACCCAGACCTGTCTGGGGTTAACTGCCTGTGACTCTGGGGTCAGCACAGCTTTCTGCGAGTGCCGATGAGCACCCAGGGCGGAGCATGTTGCAGGGTCATGAGAAGTGTACCCGCTCCGGTATGAGAGTGCAGTCCCCTTCCGTGTTTTGTATATGTCTAGGGTGATTACATAAGCCTGTGCACCCTTCCCTTGTTCCCAGTTTGTTTGGATTTGAGAGCTTGCTTTGTGTGGCTGTTTTAGGGTCCCAGGTATTGGAAAGGACCTTGCCCTGGTACCTGGGCTTGTCCCATTTGGCCAGATGCGGTAACTATCCTTTCCATTTTTGCTTTTAAATCTTAGCTGAGAACATGTGAGTGCTGGACTTTCTCTGTGTTGTATTAATTTGTTTTGTAGTTTTCCCTAAGGTTCTTGAACCCAGACCTGTTTGGGGTTAACTGCCTGTGACTCTGGGGACAGCACAGCTTTTTGTAAGTGCCGGTGAGCACACAGGGTTTAGCAAGTTGCAGGGTCATGAGATGTGTACCCGGTCCGGTATGAGAGTATAGTCCCCTTCCGTGTTTTGTATATGTCTAGGGTGATTACATAAAAATGTGCACCCTTCCCTTGTTCCCAGTTTGTTTGGATTTGAGAGCTTGCAATTTGGGGCTGTTTTCGGGTCCCAGGTATTGGAAAGGACCTTGACTTGGTACCTAGGCTTGTCCCATTTGGCCAGATGCGGTAACTAACCTTTCCATTTTTGCAAATCTTAGCTGAGAGCTTATGAGTGCTGGACTTTCTCTGTGTGTTGTATTAATTTGTTTTGTAATTTTCCCTATGGTTCTTGCACCCAGACCGGTCTGGAGTTAACTGCCTTTGACTCTTGGGACAGCACAGATTTCTGTGAGTGCCGGTGAGCACCCAGGGCTGAGCATGTTGCAGGGTCATGGGATGTGTACCTGGTCTGGTATGACAGTGCAGTCCCCTTCCATGTTTTGTATATGTCTAGGGTGATTACATAAGCCTGTGCACCCTTTCCTTGTTCTCAGTTTGTTTGGATTCGAGAGCTTGCATTGTGTGGCTGTTTTAGGATCCCAGGTATTGGAAACGACCTTGACATGGTACCTAGGCTTGTCCCATTTGGCCAGATGCGGTAACTATCCTTTACATTTTTGCAAATCTTAGCTGAGAGCTTGTAAGTGAGTGCTGGACTTTCTCTGTGATATATATACACACACACAATTTATATAGATAAAATGTATTCTTAATAAATATACAAATCCTAAACTAATGCCATTCAAACAGTGGACTAGAACACATTATTATTATAAGTGATATTATAAGATAAATATATATTATAAACTTTTACGCAAATAAGTGCAATTCGTGACTGTTGATAAAATTATATGTGTTGATGTTTGTGCATGTGCACCTACTGAAACAACGATAATTAATGGAAAAGATGATATAGTTATATAAAACTAATGTTTCTATTATTCATCGTTCTTCTTTTCCGGCTCAGGGGCCTTGATGTACACAAAATGGAACAAAATCTATTTTATATGAAATAGAAATGCTAAGTGTATATATACAGGGAGTGCAGAATTATTAGGCAAGTTGTATTTTTGAGGATTAATTTTATTATTGAACAACAACCATGTTCTCAATGAACCCAAAAACTCATTAATATCAAAGCTGAATAGTTTTGGAAGTAGTTTTTAGTTTGTTTTTAGTTATAGCTATTATAGGGGGATATCTGTGTGTGCAGGTGACTATTACTGTGCATAATTATTAGGCAACTTAACAAAAAACAAATATATACCCATTTCAATTATTTATTTTTACCAGTGAAACCAATATAACATCTCAACATTCACAAATATACATTTCTGACATTCAAAAACAAAACAAAAACAAATCAGTGACCAATATAGCCACCTTTCTTTGCAAGGACACTCAAAAGCCTGCCATCCATGGATTCTGTCAGTGTTTTGATCTGTTCACCATCAACATTGCGTGCAGCAGCAACCACAGCCTCCCAGACACTGTTCAGAGAGGTGTACTGTTTTCCCTCCTTGTAAATCTCACATTTGATGATGGACCACAGGTTCTCAATGGGGTTCAGATCAGGTGAACAAGGAGGCCATGTCATTAGATTTTCTTCTTTTATACCCTTTCTTGCCAGCCACGCTGTGGAGTACTTGGACGCGTGTGATGGAGCATTGTCCTGCATGAAAATCATGTTTTTCTTGAAGGATGCAGACTTCTTCCTATACCACTGCTTGAAGAAGGTGTCTTCCAGAAACTGGCAGTAGGACTGGGAGTTGAGTTTGACTCCATCCTCAACCTGAAAAGGCCCCACAAGCTCATCTTTGATGATACCAGCCCAAACCAGTACTCCACCTCCACCTTGCTGGCGTCTGAGTCGGACTGGAGCTCTCTGCCCTTTATTAATCCAGCCACGGGCCCATCCATCTGGCCCATCAAGACTCACTCTCATTTCATCAGTCCATAAAACCTTAGAAAAATCAGTCTTGAGATATTTCTTGGCCCAGTCTTGACGTTTCAGCTTGTGTGTCTTGTTCAGTGGTGGTCGTCTTTCAGCCTTTCTTACCTTGGCCATGTCTCTGAGTATTCAGATAGGATTCTATCAGCCAATCAGAATTAAGGTAGGAAAAATCCTATTGGCTGATGCAATCAGCCAATAGAATTGAGCTTGCATTCTATTGGCTGATTGGAACAGCCAATAGAATGTGAGCTCAATCCTATTGGCTGATTGGATCAGCCAATAGGATTGAACTTCAATAGGATTTTTTCTACCTTAATTCCGATTGGCTGATAGAATCCTATCAGCCAATCGGAATTAAAAGGACGCAATCTTGGATGACGTCATTTGGATTGAAGATGGACCCGCTCCGCTCCGGATGGATGAAGATAGAAAATGCTGCCTGGAAGACTTCTGGCCATCTGGAGGTCCTCTTCTGCCTGGATCGGATGAAGACTTCTGCCCCTCTGGAGGTCCACTTGTGCCCGGCTGGGTGAAGACGTCTCAAGGTAGGGTGATCTTCAAGGGGTTAGTGTTAGATTTTATTAAGGGGGATTGGGTGGGTTTTAGAGTAGGGTTGGGTGTGTGGGTGGGTTTTAATGTTGGGGGGGTATTGTATTTTCTTTTACAGGTAAAAGAGCTGATTACTTTGGGGCAATGCCCTGAAAAAGGCCCTTTTAAGGGCTATTTGTAATTTAGTATAGGATAGGGAATTTTATTTTTTTGGGTGCTTTTTTATTTTATTAGGGGGATTAGATTAGGTGTAATTAGTTTAAAAAAAAATTAATTATTTTTTTATTTTCTGTAATTTAGTGTTTGTTGTTTTTTGTACTTTAGTTTATTTAATTTAATTGTATTTAATTGTAGTTAGTTTAGGTAATTAATTTAATGATAGTGTAGTGTTAGGTGTAATTGTAACTTAGGTTAGGATTTATTTTACAGGTACTTTTGTATTTATTTTAGCTAGGTAGTTATTAATTAGTTAATAACTATTTAATAACTATTCTACCTAGTTAAAATAAATACAAACTTACCTGTAAAATAAAAATAAACCCTAAGCTAGTTACAATGTAACTATTAGTTATATTGTAGCTAGCTTCAGGTTTATTTGATAGGTAAGTATTTAGTTTTAAATAGGAATAATTTATTTAATTGTAGTAATTTTATTAAGAATATTTAAAATTATATTTAAATTAGGGGGGATGTTAGGGTTAGACTTAGGTTTAGGGGTTAATAAATTTAATATAGTTGTGGCGACGTTTAAATATAATGTAGGGTTCGGCGATGTTGGGGGCAGTAGATTAGGGGTTCATAAGTATAATGTAGGTGGCAGCTGTGTCCGAAGCGGCAGATTAGGGGTTAATAATATAATGTAGGTGTCGGCGATGTCGGGAGCGGCAGATTAGGGGTGTTTAGACTCGGGGTGCATGTTAGGGTGTTAGGTGCAGACATAAAATGTATTTCCCCATAGGAAACAATTGGGCTGCGTTAGGAGCTGAACGCTGCTTTTTGCAGGTGTTAGTTTTTTTTTTCAGTTGGCTCAGCCCCATTGTTTCCTATGGGGAAATCGTGCACAAGCACGTTTAGCCAGCTCACTGCTACCGTAAGCAGCGCTGGTATTACAGTGAGATGTGGAGCTAAATTTTTCACTCCGCTCACTTTTTAGAGGCTAACGCCGGGTTGAAAAAAGCCTGTAATACCAGCGTTGTCTTAAGTGAGCGGTGAGAAAAAAGGCTCGTTAACACCGCACAGCCTTACCGACAAAAACTCGTAATCTAGCCGCAAGTTATTTTAATGGAACGTTTTCGGGTATATATTACCCTTCATCAGCATAATAACAGTGAACAAAATCACACAATATATAGCGATAAACAAATAAATCAATCAAATTCCAAACCTGCCTCACAATTTTGTGGCGCCAAACTAAAGTGCTGGAAAGCATACCTTGCGTTCCACTGTCTCGTGTACCTGGAAGTGCGCTTACGTCACTTCCGGTCCTAAATCACACTACGGCTCTAATTTATTTTTAAATCAAGAAAAGAGCCTACGTTCTGGCTTAAATATAAAATAAAATAATAACCACTCAAAATGCTAGTCATACTTGCCCTGTGTGTTAAACCATATATTTATAATAAATTAAGGTGTCTCATTTGCGGTAAGCGTTGGTAACCATGGCAACAAGGAATGCTTGCGTGTCAGCGTGTATTACCTTGTGTAAGTCAAGTGCTACAATCAATAGTACACAATTATACCTGCACTTTTTACTTATTGTTAAGTAAAGTTTTCTAAATGCATGTAATTTAACTAGCCTCCTATTGTGCTAGAATGTACCATATCAATAAAAATAACTTTTAATCCCTCTTGTGTAAGCCAATACTGTGTATTCGTATACCTGTCACCAGAATGTTAAGCATCAGCAATTTGCAATTTGTCATCATAAAGTGCATATATGTATATTCCCTATATGTTGCAAAACTAATACTTTCAGGATAGACATAAGCATACCTAGATATACCTTTCTAGCCACACCCCCTATTAATGCATCCCAAATGATAGGGATGTCACTACAAAATACTATTTACACTAAAAGACCTAAAGAAAACATTTATAGACTACACTGTTTACTGTCCATGGTTAAAGTTAAATGCTTATATTTCCAATTACACCACCATACAAGGAGAAATGTATCATTCTGCAGCCACCATAATGCCCAACATTGCTGAACCAGAAGTCTATCCAATATTGGAAATTATAAATGTTTACATCGGGTATACCCCCTTATCATATACAGAGGAAAAACAATATGCGAATCACTTAAGGGAATCAGACTGTATCATAGACATATTTAGCACAAAATCGGCCAAAACATCTCATCATATGCTTGTGTAATAGCATATGGCCACTATTGGCATGTATATTAATATGCCCAGGTGAGTACAAAATATTGAGTGACAGTATGCACCCCTGGTATGTAGTACCCTATTTTTTATTTAAATGGACATTCACAACAAAGATCGATGCAGTTATATAGTCCCATGTACATGTGGATGGTTGAGTGACCCCCCATGATGCGTGAACTTGCACACATCCTCTGGGACAAAAATTGCACCAGGTGATATGAGCAGCCAGAACTATAAGAAACCGAGGCCCCGGTTAATGAGATCTCAGAATCAAAAGTCCTAGCAACACGGGCTAGCACCCCAGGTATGTATCTCACTCACATGGACTAAATAAGTAATTTAAAGTCCGGAGGTGAGTTAAGTCCTCCAGGGTGAATTGTGCCCAGCCTATAGATCCACTGGGCTTCCCGCATGAGAAGTGTCTTGTTCCTATCCCCTCCTCTGTCTAAGATGGGCACATGGTCGATAAGAATGTATCGTATGGATGATACCGGATTTTGTTTAAATGCACAATGTCTTGCCACTGGTTGGTCTGAGTCACCTTTCTCCAGGGCCAGACGGATTGATCTCCTATGGTTTGCCATGCATTCTCTTAGTGTCCCTACTGTTTTGCCAACATAAAAGCTGGAACATGGGCAAAACAATACATACACAACATGCGTGGTGGTGCACGTGAGTGCCTGATGGTGTAGTTCTCATTGGAGTGGGGTGTTGGAATGTTTTTGTGCTGATCAGCCCATTGCACATAGTGCATCCTAGGCATCGGTAGGAACCCTTAATATTGACCTTGATTTCACTCTGGTAGCTATGTTTAGGATCTGTTTTGACCAGCATGTCCTTCAGGTTAGTTCCTCTCCGATACCCCACCATTGGAGCCAAATTCCTAGTGAAGTGTAATTTTGGATCAGATGATACTACCGGCCAATGGGTCCTCAGTATGTGGCCTTTGTTCGTGGTAGTCGGTGTGAATGTAGTAGCCATGATAAGCATATTTTCTATCACCTTCTGTGGTTCTCCTTAATCAAATCCGCTTGGGAACGTAGTGATACTTCCAAGATACCATCAACCAGCCAAAAAAAGCATGTGCACAAGTTCTTAGGGTATATGTATGCTAGGCTGTGATTGGTTGACGGCTATCACATGAAACAGGGGACCGGCAAATGGGATAAAGTTAAATTTGCCAGAAAGAAAAAAATCTACTGCTTATTTGAAATTCAGAACGTGTGTTATATCCTATAATATAAAAGGCCAAGTGTGTTTGTCTGAAGCTGTCATGTGCAGTACAGACTGCACGAGGACAAACACACCTGGCCTTCAACAAACTGACCTAGGCTGGCTGCTGACACCTAATCCGTGAAGGGACGGAGCCGACTGGCCGTGAAGTGGCGGATCTGTGTAATGAATGGGGCGGAGCTTGGCATGGCGGGGGCGGGGCAGGGTAAGAGCTGCCGTGGCTGCTGTCACTCTGAGTGTCTGCATGAGAGAGAGAGCAGCACAAGAGTGGAGATATAGAGCAAAAGAGATGGGTGAGAGAGAAAAAAAGAGAGGGGTGAGAGAGATAAAAGAGAAGGGTGAGAGAGAGCAAAATAGAGGGGTGAGAGAGAACAAAATACAGGGAAGGAGAGAGCAAAAGAGAGGGGGAGAGAGCAAAAGAGGGGGAGAGAGAGAGCGAGAGCAAAAGAGGGGGAGAGCGAGTGCAAAAGAGGGGAAGAGAGAGAGCAAAAGAGAGGGGGAGACAGAGAGAGCAAAAGAGAGGGGGGAGAGAAAGCAAAAAAGAGGGGGGAGAGAGAGAGCAAAAGAGAGGGGAGAGAGTGCAAAAGAAAGGGGGATAGAGAGAGAGCAAAATAGAGGGGGGAGAGAGACCAAAAGAGAGGGGGAAGAGAGACCAAAAGAGAGGGGGAAGAGAGACCAAAAGAGAGTGGGAAGAGAGACCAAAAGAGAGGGGGGAGAGAGACCAAAAGTGAGGGGGAAGAGAGACCAAAAGAGAGTGGGAAGAGAGACCAAAAGAGAGGGGGGAGAGAGACCAAAAGTGAGGGGGGGAGAGAGAGAGCAAGCAAAAGAAATGGTGATAGAGAGAGCGTGCAAAAGAGAAGGTGAGAGAGAGAGTGCAAAAGAGAAGGGGGAGAGAGAGAGCAAAAGAGAGGAGAGAGAGCGCAAAAGAGAGGGGGAGAGAGAGCAAAAGAGAGGGGGAGAGAGATTAAAAGAGAGGGGAAGAAAGAGCAAAAGAGAGGGGAAGAAAGAGCAAAAGAGAGGGGGAGAGAGAGTAAAAGAGAGGGGGAGAGAGAGCAAAAGAGAGGGGGGAGAAAGAGCAAAAGAGAGGGGGGAGAAAGAGCAAAAGAGAGGGGGAGAGAGACCAAAAGAGAGGGGGAGAGAGACCAAAAGAGAGGGGGGAGAGAGAGAGGAAAAGAGAGGGGGGAGAGAGAGGAAAAGAGAGGGGGAAGAGAGAGCAAAAGAGAAGGGGGGAGAGAGCAAAAAAATGGGAGAGAGCAAAAGAGGGGGGAGAACACAAAACAGAATGGGGAGAGAGAGAGCAAAAGAGAGGGGGGGGAGAAAGCAAAGAGAGGTGGGAAAGAGCGCAAAATAGAGGAGGAAGATAGAGAGCAAGAGAGGGTTGAAAGAGAGCAAAAGAGAGGGGGGAGAGAGAGAGCAAAAGAGAGGGGGAGAGAGCAAAAGAGAGGGGGAGAGAGAGCAAAAGAGAGGGGAGAGAGAGCAAAAGAGAAAGGAAAAAAAAGAGAGAGCAAGAGAGAGGGTGGAGAGAGAGAGCAAAAGGGAGAGGGGAGAGAGTGCAAAAGAGAGGGGGAGAGAGAGAGCAAAAGAGAGGGGGGAGAGAGAGAGCAAAAGAGAAAGGGAAAAAAGAGAGAGCAAAAGAGAGGGTGGAGAGAGAGCAAAAGGGAGAGGAGAGAGAGCGCAAAAGAGAGGGGAGAGAGTGCAAAAGAGAGGGGGGGGGAGAGCAAAAGAGAGGGGAGAGAAAAAGCAAAAGAGAGGGGGAAGAGAGAGAGCAAAATAGAGGGGGGGGGAGCAAGAGATGGGACTGCTGTACTGCAAAAAATTGCTGTGTACACTGGCTTTAGGACTGGTATATATATAAAGTGTTATTATAACATTGTCTTTATATTATGCACTTGTTAGTCATGCAATTTCATTGTATTAAGTGGTCCTTTAACTTCAATTACTTAATCCAAGAATTCACATTTTGACTTGTCTATTTTATAATCAAATACTAGACCTAAGTTTTTTTTTAATGTGTTTATGGAATAATTCAAGGGAGATAAAGTTACTCTTCCAAATTATAAATTCATGATCAATGTACCTCTTATACATATATAGATTACATGAATATTGCTCCTAAGACCATATATATTCATTCTCACAACCAAATTGACATAGCTAGGGACAAAATGGGTCCCCATAGCCGTGCCTTGGATTTGCCTATAATATTTCCCATTAAAGCTAAAATAATTATATTCCAATATAAACCTTATGCTATTAATAAAAACAAATATCTCTGTATTAGTGCTGGGAAATAAAATTTGGAGAATATATGATTTATTTTCAGAATACCTTCATCATTATTAATTACTTTATACAACGACTAAAGGCCAGATTACAAGTGGAGCGTTACTTAACACTGCCGCTCGAGTGTTAACTCCGCTAGAACGTCAGGTTGTCCTCGTATTACAAGTTGAAAGTAAACTGTTTTGGCTTGTGTGCTAACTAGAAGAGCGTAAAAAGCTGAACATACGATATCACACATGCTTTAACATATTCACCCATAGAAGTCAATGGAACAGGAAAAGTGGGAAAAAAACACCCTACTGAAACCTGATCGCATGTTCTCAAGTGCGCTAACCTGACATGAAGATATGAATATTTCAGATTTCATTACTCTTCACATAGAAGAATATGTTCTATTTATTCATAAATACATATTTCTATAAATATCTAATGTTATTTTGGTACGATATATATCTATACCTATATATATATATATATATATATATATACATACATATATATATATACTGTATATATACATGATTGTATATAGGTATAGATATATACAGATTATTAAATATGAATATTGCATACATATGTTTTTACTTGTTTTTAATCTACTTAACTGCAAATGGCTCCAATGCACTTATATACGTATATGTCTATGTATGTATACATACATATATATGTATTTATGTGTTTATATGTGTATTTATGTCTGTACAGGCATATTAACGAGTACAAACCTCTATTTTGTGTATGTACATATAGGTCTTTGCATGCCTGATATGCCGTTTGTGTGATCCAGATGTTTATGTATATAGGCATTTAGTTTAAACAAGGACACTCTGTATTTGTAACTTTTTATCTTTCTCACGGCTAGATTACGAGTTGTGCGTTAGGCTTAAAAAGCAGCGTTGGCCAGTCCTAACGCTGCTTTTTAACGCTCGCTGGTATTACGAGTCTTGCACGTACAGGCTCACCGCTCACTTTTTTGGCCAGACTTGGAAATACCGCAAATCCACTTACGTAAATTGCATATCCTATTTTTTCAATGGGACTTGCATAGCGCCGGTATTACGAGTCTGACAAAAAGTGAGCGGTAGACCCTCCCCTGTCAAGACTGGTACCACATTTTAAAGTCAGTAGTTAAGAGTTTTATGGTACCCTAAACCGAGGCCCTCCTGCATCGCAAACACTAAAATTTTAATTTTTAACCCCTAATCTGCTGAAACGGACATCGCCACCACTATAATAAATATATTAACCCCTAAACCGCCGCACTCCCGCCTCTCAAACATTAGTTAAATATTATTAACCCCTAATCTGCTGCCCCCAACGTCGCTACCACTATACTAAAGTTTTTAACCCCTAAATCTAAGTCTAACCCTAACCCCCCTAACTTAAATATAATTACAATAAATCTAAATAAAATTCCTATCATTAACTAAATTTTTCCTATTTAAAACTAAATACTTACCTATAAAATAAACCCTAAACTAGCTACAATATAACTAATAGTTACAGTGTAGCTAGCTTAGGGTTTATTTTTATTTTACAGGCAAGTTTGTATTTATTTTAACTAGGTACAATAGTTATTAAATAGTTATTAACTATTTAATAACTCCCTAGCTAAAATAAATACAAAAGTACCTGTAAAATAAAACCTAACCTAAGTTACAATTACACCTAACACTACACTATAATTAAATTAATTCTCTAAATTAAATACAATTAAATACAATTAAATAAATATAGCTAAAGTACAAAAAAAACCCACTAAATTGCAGTAAATAATAAACAAATTACAAGATTTTTAAACTAATTACACCTAATCTAATCCCCCTAACAAAATAAAAAAAGCCCCCCCAAAATAAAAAAACCCTACCCTATACTAAATTACAAATAGCCCTTAAAAGGGCCTTTTGCGGGGCATTGCCCCAAAGTAATCAGCTCTTTTACCTGTAAAAAAAATTACAAATCCCCCCCCAACATTAAAACCCACCACCTACACAACCAACCCTACTCTAAAACCCACCCAATACCCCCTTAAAAAAAATAATTCTAATCCTTTGAAGATCACCTTAGCGGGAGAAGTCTTCATCCAACCGGGCCGAAGTCCTCAATGAAGCCGGGAGAAGTCTTCACCCAAGCCGAGCGAACTGGTCCTCCAGACGGGCAGAAGTCTTTATCCAGACGGCATCTTCTATCTTTATCCATCCGGCGCGGAGCGGTCCATCTTCAAGACACGACGGGATTAGATTAGGTGTAATTAGTTTAAAAATCTTGTAATTTGTTTATTATTTTCTGTAATTTAGTGGGGTTTTTTTTTTGTACTTTAGATAATTTTATTTAATTGTATTTAATTGTATTTAATTTAGGGAATTAATTTAATTATAGTGTAGTGTTAGGTGTAATTGTAACTTAGGTTAGGTTTAATTTTACAGGTACTTTTGTATTTATTTTATCTAGGTAGTTATTAAATAGTTAATTATTTAATAACTATTTAATAACTATTCTACCTAGTTAAAATAAATACAAAGTTGCCTGTAAATTAAAAATAAACCCTAAGCTAGCTACAATGTAACTATTAGTTATATTGTAGCTATCTTAGGGTTTATTTTATAGGTAAGTATTTAGTTTTAAATAGGAATAATTTAGTTAATGATAGGAATTTTATTTAGATTTCTTTTAATTATATTTAAGTTAGGGGGTGTTAGGTTTAGGGTTAGACTTAGGTTTAGGGGTTAATAACTTTAATATAGTGGCAGCGACGTTGGGGGAGGCAGATTAGGGGTTAATAAGTAATGTTTGCGAGGCGGGAGAGCGGCGGTTTAGGGGTTAATAAGTTTATTATAGTGGCGGCGACATTGGGGGCAGCAGATTAGGGGTTAATAAATGTAGGTAGGTTGCAGCAACATTGGGGACGGCAGATTAGGGGTTAATAAATATTATTTAGGTGTTGGCGATGTAGGGGGCAGCAGATTAGGGGTTCAAAGTTTAATGTAGGTGGCGGCGGTGTCCGAAGCGGCAGATTAGGGGTTAATAAGTGTAAGATATGGGGGCATATGTATCAAGCTCCGTATGGAGCTTGATGCCCCTTGTTTCTGGCGAGCCTGCAGGCTCGCCAGAAACAGCAGTTATGTAGCAGCGGTCACAAAGACCGCTGCTCCATAACCTGTCCACCTGCTCTGAGCAGGCGGACAGACATCGCTGGAAATCAACCCGATCGAGTACGATCGGGTTGATTGACACCCCCCTGCTGGCGGCTGATTGGCCGCAAGTCTGCAGGGGGCGGTGTTGCACCAGCAGCTCTTGTGAGCTGCTGGTGCAATGCTGAATACGGCGAGCGTATTGCTCGCCATATTCAGCGATGTCTGTCGGACCTGATCTGCACTGTCGGATCAGGTCCGACAGACATTGATAACTAGAGGCCTAGGGGTGTTTAGACTCGGTGTAGATATAAATTTTATTTCCCCATAGGAATCTATGGGGCTGCGTTAGTGAGTTTTACGCTGCTTTTTGGCAGGTGTTAAACTTTTTTTCAGCCGGCTCTCCCCATTGATTCTTATGGGGAAATTGTGCACGAGCACGTTACACCAGCTCACCGCTAACATAAGCAGCGCTGGTATTGGAGTGCGGTAATGAGCAAAATTTTGCTCAACGCTCACTTCTTGTCTGGTTTGTAAAAACCCGTAATACCAGCGCTGCCTGTAAGTGAGCGGTGAGCATAAACTGCTCGTTAGCACCGCATAGCCTCTATTGCAAAACTCGTAATCTAGCTGTCTGTTTGTATATAGGGCTGTTTTTTTTCACTGTATAAATTGACACTGTGTATGTTTATTTTCAAAGTATTGGTTGCTTAGGAACAAGCTTTTGCGTTTTTTTCACAGGGGGAGGGTCTGATGTGTGAGTATAAATGTTTTCATCACTGTATTATACATTGGTCTGAGGAAGGGGAGTATTCCCTGAAACGTCACTGAAATAAATCTTCTGTTGTATTAAGACCAGAGAGAGCTATCTTCTATTTGCTATATCATAACCCACATTCTAGCACCCTGGCACTTGTGGAACTGTTCGTGAGAGTGCACCTGTCTCTCTATTCTGTAAATACATATATACATATATGTCTGTAAATACATATATACACATATAAATACATATGTACACATATAAATGTATATATACACATACATATACCTTTTTATACATGTATTTGTATGTATCTCTATGTTAAACCCTTTGCCTGCTTTTATTCTAGCACCTGAGACATCATATTTTTGAGCCCTTATAATTTTTTGTGCAATCATTTTTTTTTAAAATAATTTTTATTAGATGGTGTCATTTTCAGTGTAACTGTACTTTGTAATGTATTTTTGATGAGTTTTGTGAAACCTTTTTGTTTCACAAAACAGCTAACCAGAGCTCTGAGGTTGCGCTAACCCGACAAATGTTAACTGTCAACTTGTAATATAAGCAAAAAATATGATGTGCGCAAACACCCGCAATAAACCCCCTTTCACTTGTGTGCAACTGTTAGTGCTCCACTTAATGTTGCCAGTTACAATAAACCAAAAAAAGTAAGCCCCATCAAGTATTTTGAAGCTCAGTACTGTCCTTCAAATAGAAAGTAGCCTTAGGAACCAATATTTGTGGAAAAAGTTCAACATATAACAATAGATTCCATGTTAACTCATAGGTCTCCATAGTGGGTTTTAGTTGTCTTTGTGAATTTTAGGTAGGTGTACCACACACCACAAAAACGTACAACAACTCCCCAACATTAAAACCCACCCCCCCCCAAATAAAAACCTTTCTAAATAAACCTAAGCTAAACATTGCCCTTAAAAGGAGGGTCAATAGGAGATTTATAGACCTTCAGGAGGTGATAGAAAGTTGGGACACTGGGGCTTCTTTCTAGAATGAAATGGTATTCATCATTATTAATGACATTCTCAGATTTAGCTTTTGAAAGAATTTCTTGTAGTGTTTTAGTGTAAGTACTAGTTGGATCGAAACTAATCTTTTTATAAGTTTTTTATTGTTTAGAATTCTATAGGCCTTTTTTAGATAGTCGGCCCCACTCTGCAGATCTAATGATTAGGTCAGTATCTTATTTTAAAAGAGAAAGAGTCTTTCTATCTCCAATGGATAAATTGTCATTATATTTATTGACCCATGTGCCTTTATTTTGCTCCCAAATCTTATTAAATTTATTGACCCATGTGCCTTTATTTTGTTTCCAAATCTTAATAAGATTTGGGAGCAAAATAAAGGCACATGGGTCAATAAATATAATGACAATTTATCCATTGGAGATAGAAAGACTCTTTCTCTTTTAAAAAAAGAAAAGGAACAGCCAATAGAATGCGAGCTCAATCCTATTGGCTGATTGGATCAGCCAATAGGATTGAAGCTCAATCCTATTGGCTGATTGCATCAGCCAATAGGAATTTTTCACCTTTAATTCCTATTGACTGATAGAATTCTATCAACCAATCGGAATTCAAGGGACACCATCTTGGAAGACGTCATTTAAAGGAACCTTCATTCGTCGTTAGTCGTCGGAAAGAAGAGGATGCTCCGCATCGGACGTCTTGAAGATGGAGCCGCTCCACGCCGGATGGATGAAGATAGAAGATGCCATTTGGATGAAGACTTCTGCCCATCTAGAGGACCACTTCTGCTGACTTGGATGAAGACTTCTCCCCGCTTCGCTGAGGACTTCTTGCCGCTTCATTGAGGACTTCTCCTGGCTTTGTTGAGGATGGATGTCGGCTCTTCAAAACTGTAAGTGGATCTTCAGTGGATAGTGTTAGGTTTTTTAAGAATTTATTGGGTGGGTTTTATTTTTAGGTTAGGGTTTGGGCAGCAGTAGAGCTAAATGCCCTTTTATGTGCAATGCCCATACAAATGCCCTTTTCAGGGCAATGGGGAGCTTAGGTTTTTTTAGTTAGGATTTTATTTGGGGGGTTGGTTTTACTGTTTGGGGGGTTGTTTGTATTTTTTTTACAGGTAAAAGAGCTGATTTCTTTAGGGCAATGCCCCGCAAAAGGCCCTTTTAAGGGTTATTGGTTGTTTAGGCTAGGGCTTTTTTTATTTGGGGGGGGCTTTTTTATTTTGATAGGGCTATTAGATTAGGTGTAATTAGTTTACATATTTGATAATTTGTTTTTTATTTTGTGTAATTTAGTGTTTGTTTTTTTAATTTAGGTAATTGTATTTAATTTAGGTAATTGATTTAATTGTAGTGTAAGGTTAGGTGTTAGTGTAACTCAGGTTAAGTTTTAGTTTACAGGTAAATTTGTATTTATTTTAGCTAGGTAGTTAGTAAATAGTTAATAACTATTCTACCTAGTTAAAATAAATACAAACTTGCCTGTGAAATAAAAATAAACCCTAAGCTAGATACAATGTAACTATTAGTTATATTGTTTTTCACCTATACAGCAAAACTCGTAATCTAGCCAAATGTTCTCTACTTGTAATCTAGCCCGAGATGTTCTAACCGTTCTGTACAGAATTACAACTCATTGATACAACTTATTTATACACAGTTGTAACTATTGGATGTGGGGAAAAGAGAAATCACATTACAATCCTCTGATCTACAGATCAGCAAATCATCCGGTATTATCCTGATCTACCTTTTGGGCACACATGATTTATAGGGAGGTAATTGAATTTATAAAATGAGTCCCTTTTTAGCTTTAACTGAGCAGTAATGTTTATTTATGTGCTTGTTTTAGAATGATAAACTAACTCTTACATGAGCTATTGTACCACTCCAGGTATAATAATGTAGAGCAGTAAATATAATTCCAATAATACAAGCTCATGCCAGAACCAATTACCTTCTATTGAATTTTTATAGATAGATCAAATAATTTATTATTATCTACAAACAGGGAACTGTACTAAAACAACAAGCTTTGCCTTCAGCTAATCCACTAAGAAAATATATCACTACATTACTACAATGTGTCATACACTGTCATTTTTAAAAAAAATTATTATAAACTAGATGTACTTAACTATTAAAATTATGGAAAGTAAGACATTATTGTTGAAATATTTTAATGCAACATGCTAGGGCTATAAGCAAAGGCAGAATTATAGCCATAGGTAGATACTACACAGACACCCCATGTATTTTTATACCCCTAGTACCACTGCTAGTGTTTGCAGGTGATATATGTCTATACATACTTATTAAGAGCTAGATTACGAGTGGAGCGAGTTAAGCAGGACGCTAACATTTTGCATGTGTTATATAGTGCTGGTGTTTAATTCAGTGGAGCAGCAATGGTAAATAAAACCTAACACCTGCACTTGCACATTAGCCCGCTACTCTAATTACCCCTAAACTGCCACAACTCTCACTGAAATAAACTTCTTACACCTAAAACCGACACAAAATTATCCCACTACACTATTAACCCCTAAACCACCACATAGACCATCGCTATTAACTGCCTACACTAGTAACCCCTAAACCGTCACATAGCCCAGTACTATAATCTCACTATACTAGTAATCCCTAAACCACCAATACCTCCATCACAAACTACCACCTAACCTCCACAACACCACATTTCAAAATACCCCCTTAACTTAATAACCCCCCATCTGCCATAGCCCCCCTTTGGAAAATATTCGCTAACCTCTTAACCACCACAACCCCCATCACAAAATGCCCCCTAACCGCATAACAGCTAACCCCATCAAGATCCCTAACCCAAGATAAAAAAGTTACAAAAAGATTAAAAAAATAAAAAAACACTTGCATTAGAAAAATTTACCAAAAATAAAAACCCCAACCAAGTAAGACCTATCCTAAAATGAAAGTTCTCTTAAAAAAAAGCCCACCCCTGAAAAAACATAAACTATCACTAAAAACTATTCTAAAAATTGCCCTGAAAATTACATTTGTCAGGCAGTGCCCTAGTTGAAGTGATCAGCTCTTAAAAAAAAAAAATAATAATATAAATATAATAGTATAAAAAAAATCCCTATACCAAAACCAAAGTAACCCCCACTTCTCCCCAAAAAAATTATCTTTAAAAAACCCTATATTAAAAAAAAAGATTCCCTGAAAAAGTGCATCAGTGATTAAGTTCTTAAACTCTAAAATAAGCCTCCAAAATAATCTCTAACACTAAACCCAAAAAGTACTCACCACATCGGTGACTTCTTGCATTGCTGCACTCCTCTGGAGCTGTCCTCTTCTTCCATCTTCAATCTATCTTCTTTTCTTCTGATATTCTGTACAATGTGCTTTTCATGCTGTCCCGCAGAACACTGAAGCTTGAATGCCAGGTTCCCCCTTATATAGGGTGCCCCTGCATTTCTATTGGCTGATTTGTGAATTCTTAAAGGGACACTGAACCCAAATTGTTTCTTTTGTGTTTCAGATAGAGCATAAAATGTTAAGCAACTTTTACATTTACTCCTATTATCAAATTGTTTTCATTCTCTTGGTATCTTTATTTGAAATGCAAGAATGTAAGTTTAGATGCCGGCCCATTTTTGGTGAACAACCTGGGTTATTCTTGCTGATTGGTGGATAAATTTACCCACAAATAAACAAGTGCTATCCACAGTTCTGAACCAAAAAAAATAGCTTAGATGCCTTCTTTTTCAAACAAAGATAGCAAGAGAACGAAGAAAATTGATAATAGGAGTAAATTAGAAAGTTGCTTAAAATTGCATGCTCTATCTGAATCATGAAAGAAAAAAATTGGGTTCAGTGTCCCTTTAATCCAATCAGCCAATAGAATGAAAGTTTTATTCTATTGGCTGATTGGACTAAGAATTCAGAAATCAGCCAATAGAAATGCATATATAAATGTATATATTTTTTTAAATAATGCAAATAGTTAATTGCAAACATTGAAAACATTATTGCAGATATATAGTTACCCGAATAATCCTCAATAACTATTTCTATGGTTTAATAGTTAGGTCATACGGATCAGTAGCCTCTTCAATATTGCTACTTTATTTTTGTCCTAAAAATACATTTTAAACTTGTATTTTCTAAATGTTTATACAGTGAGTGCAGAATTATTAGGCAAATGAGTATTTTGACCACATCATCCTCTTTATGCATGTTGTCTTACTCCAAGCTGTATAGGCTCGAAAGCCTACTACCAATTAAGCATATTAGGGGATGTGCATCTCTGTAATGAGAAGGGGTGTGGTCTAATGACATCAACACCCTATATCAGGTGTGCATAATTATTAGGCAGCTTCCTTTCCTTTGGCAAAATGGGTCAAAAGAAGGACTTGACAGGCTCAGAAAAGTAAAAAATAGTGAGATATCTTGCAGAGGGATGCAGCACTCTTAAAATTGCAAAGCTTCTGAAGCGTGATCATCGAACAATCAAGCGTTTCATTCAAAATAGTCAACAGGGTCGCAAGAAGCGTGTGGAAAAACCAAGGCGCAAAATAAATGCCCATGAACTGAGAAAAGTCAAGCGTGTAGCTGCCAAGATGCCACTTGCCACCAGTTTGGCCATATTTCAGAGCTGCAACATCACTGGAGTGCCCAAAAGCACAAGGTGTGCAATACTCAGAGACATGGCCAAGGTAAGAAAGGCTGAAAGACGACCACCACTGAACAAGACACACAAGCTGAAACGTCAAGACTGGGCCAAGAAATATCTCAAGACTGATTTTTCTAAGGTTTTATGGACTGATGAAATGAGAGTGAGTCTTGATGGGCCAGATGGATGGGCCCGTGGCTGGATTGGTAAAGGGCAGAGAGCTCCAGTCCGACTCAGACGCCAGCAAGGTGGAGGTGGAGTACTGGTTTGGGCTGGTATCATCAAAGATGAGCTTGTGGGGCCTTTTCGGGTTGAGGATGGAGTCAAGCTCAACTCCCAGTCCTACTGCCAGTTTCTGGAAGACACCTTCTTCAAGCAGTGGTACAGGAAGAAGTCTGCATCCTTCAAGAAAAACATGATTTTCATGCAGGACAATGCTCCATCACACGCGTCCAAGTACTCCACAGCGTGGCTGGCAAGAAAGGGTATAAAAGAAGAAAATCTAATGACATGGCCTCCTTGTTCACCTGATCTGAACCCCATTGAGAACCTGTGGTCCATCATCAAATGTGAGATTTACAAGGAGGGAAAACAGTACACCTCTCTGAACAGTGTCTGGGAGGCTGTGGTTGCTGCTGCACACAATGTTGATGGTGAACAGATCAAAGCACTGACAGAATCCATGGATGGCAGGCTTTTGAGTGTCCTTGCAAAGAAAGGTGGCTATATTGGTCACTGATTTGTTTTTGTTTTGTTTTTGAATGTCAGAAATGTATATTTGAGAATGTTGAGATGTTATATTGGTTTCACTGGTAAAAATAAATAATTGAAATGGGTATATATTTGTTTTTTGTTAAGTTGCCTAATAATTATGCACAGTAATAGTCACCTGCACACACAAATATCCCCCTAAAATAGCTATAACTAAAAACAAACTAAAAACTACTTCCAAAACTATTCAGCTTTGATATTAATGAGTTTGTTGGGTTCATTGACAACATGGTTGTTGTTCAATAATAAAATTAATCCTCAAAAATACAACTTGCCTAATAATTCTGCACTCCCTGTACATATCTAATAATTAAATATTTTTCTAACCTTGTATTTTTTTACCCAGTATCTCCTTATCATGTTTTTTTGCATATGTTTTATTATCAAAGGGGTAAACAAGTTTTACATGTAAGGGAGGTGCTGTGTCTGTACTTAAAGGGACATTGAACCCAATTTTCTTTCGTGATTCAGATAGAGCATGCAATTTTAAACAACTTTTCTAATTTACTCCTATTATCAATTTTTCTTCGTTCTCTTGCTTTCTTTATTTGAAAAAGAAGGCACCTAAGCTATTTTTCTGGTTCAAAACCATGGAAAGCATTTGTTTATTGGTGGGTGAATTTACCCACCAAACAGCAAGAACAACACTGTGTGTTCACCAAAAATGGGCCGGCATCTAAACTTACATTCTTGTATTTCAAATAAAGATAGCAAGAGAATGAAAAGAATTTGATAATAGGAGTAAATTAGAAAGTTGCTTAAAATTGCATGCTCTATCTGAATCACGATATAAAAAAATTTGGGTTCAGTGTCCCTTTAATGTCTGAGATAAGACATCAAAAGGGATAAGAAATATTTTTCATATTAATAAAATATTAGTTTAAGGATTTTTCCAATCATTTGTTTTCCCTCCACCCCCCCTCCCCCCCCAAAAAAAATAAATAAAAATATTTCAATAATTGTTGTTTTCTCCTTAAAACCTTGATGTCTGAAATCCTCTTCCTCCATTGGGCTACAGACGTTTTATTAATAGGCGACATGTTAACAATTTCAGCAGTATTGTTCCCTATTTACCTCCCTTTTAATTTGTATCCTTCCTTTGTGTACCAAATATATTGTGGCTCTAAAGCTGTCACAAGAACCTCATTCTTTATCAAAGCAAAGCGTGATGCCACCATGATGATATTTTCAACTCAACTGTGATATAAAGAAGTAATTTATCTAATATATTATTTAGCATGCGTAGTTAAATTGTGAAATATAATCTTATTGGTAAAGAATACAGAAATTACAAGTATTTTTTATTTTAAATATCTTAGCATTGAATTATGATTGAAATGTGTTTTTGCAAAAACAAAACAAAACAATATTGGTTGAAAAGTGTTGCCCATTAAGAATTGCTAATGAATTTTCCTTTACATTATGAATATGACAGCTAGCTTTTGCAAGTTTCTTTTTATTATTTTATATAATAGTGTCCCTCGTTGTATTGTTACAAAATGTATTTACCAATTATAATTAGTCACCTCTATTTCTTTGCAATAGGCAATATTTTCTCATATGCATTAAAAAGGTACATAACTTTAATACCATTTTATATAGTGTGATAATTAAATATGTATTATCATGTCATACCCAAGACGTTGCATGAAAGAATTTTCACAGCATTATAAAATTTGAATTATTTGTTGCCTTAAAATGTATTTATTGAGCTTTTCCATGTATTTACACAACTGATTTTTACTGCGCTACAGTTTATTGATTCTATTGGTCATTTTTTTTTTTTTTTTTTTTAAAAACTTCTAATAACTTAAAAATGTATTTTTAAAATTATTATTTGTATTCCGGAATATGGATGAGTTCACAGAGAATGACAACAACAAAAGCAAAAGTCTAGCATTCACAGAATTAGAAAACGAAACTATTGCACATAATATTTATGTGAATTATGAACAACTATTTGGAAAATTATCAGCATATCCTACAAATTTTGAGAAATCACAACTATGGAAAGATATCTCAAAGAATGTTTCTGCAGTAGGAATTTGTCCAAGTTCTCAAATGCAAAAAAAAAAGATATACGGCTAGATTACGAGTCTTGCGTTAGGCTTAAAAAGCAGCGTTGGCCAGTCCCAACGCTTCTTTTTAACGCCTGCTGGTATTACGAGTCTTGAAGGTAGAGGTGTACCACTCACTTTTTTGTCCAGACTCGGAAATACCGCAAATCCACTTACGTCAATTGCGTATCCTATATTTTCAATGGGACTTGCATAGCGCTGGTATTACGCGTCTGAACAAAAGTGGTACACCCTCTCCTGTCAAGCCTGGTACCGCATTTAAAAGTCAGTAGTTAAGAGTTTTACACTACAACGCCGTGCTAAAAAAGTACACTAACACCCATAAACTACATATTAAACCCTAAACCGAGGATCCTCCACATCGCAAACACTAAGATAAAAAATGTAACCCCTAATATGCCGCCCCCAACGTTGCCGCCACTATATTAACGTTATTAACCCCTAAATCTAAGTCTAACACTAACCCTAACCCCTCCTAACTTAAATATGATTTAAATAAATCTAAATAAAATAACTATCATTAACTACATTATTCCTATTTAAAACTAAATACTTACCTATAAAAAAAAACTAAGATAGCTACAATATAACTAATAGTTACATTGTAGCTATCTTAGGATTTATTTTTATTTTATAGGCAAGTTTGTATTTATTTTAACTAGGTACAATAGTTATTAAATAGTTATTAACTATTTAATAACTACCTAGTTAAAATAAATACAAAAGTACCTGTAAAATAAAACCTAACCTAAGTGACAATTACACCTAACACTACACTATAATTAAATTAATTCCCTAAATTAAATTAAATTATCTAAAGTACAAAAAAACCCAAACACTAAATAACAGAAAATAATAAACAAATTACAAGAATTTTAAACTAATTACACCTAATCTAATCCCCCTAAAAAATAAAAAAGCCCCCCCAAAATAAAAAAGCCCTACCCTGCACTAAATTACAAATAGCCCTTAAAAGGGCCTTTTGCAGGACATTGCCCCAAAGTAATCAGCTCTTTTACCTGTAAAAAAAAAATTACAATTCCCCCCCAACATTAAAACCCACCACCCACACAACCAACCCTACTCTAAAACCCAGCCAATAGGATTTTGTCTACCTTAATTCCAATTGGCTGATAGAATTCTATCAGCCAATCGGAATTGAAGGGACGCCATCTTGGATTACGTCATTTAAAGGAACCTACATTCTTTGTTTAGCCATAGGAAGAAGAGGATGCTCCGCGTCGGATGTCTTGAAGATGGACCCGCTCCGAGCCGGATGGATGAAGATAGAAGATGCCGTCTGGATGCCCGTCTAGAGGACCACTTCGCCCGGCTTGGATGAAGACTTCTCCCGGCTTCGTTGAGGACTTCGGCCCGGTTGGGTGAAGACTTCTCCTGGTAAGGTGATCTTCAAGGGGTTAGTGTTAGTTTTTTTTAAGGGGGGATTGGGTGGGTTTTAGAGTAGGGTTGGTTGAGTGGATGGTGGGTATTAATGTTGGGGGGGAATTTAATTTTTTTTTCAGGTTAAAGAGCTGATTACTTTGGGGCAATGCCCCGCAAAAGGCCCTTTTAAGGGCTATTTGTAATTTAGTGTAGGGTAGAGCTTTTTTTTTATTTTGGGGGGGCTTTTTTATTTTGTTAGGGGATTAGATTAGGTGTAATTAGTTTAAAAATCTTGTAATTTCTTTATTATTTTCTGTAATTTAGTGGGGGTTTTTTTGTACTTTAGATAATTTTATTTAATTATAATTAATTGTATTTAATGTAGGTAATTTAATTGTAGTGTAGTGTTAGGTGTAATTGTTACTTAGCTTAGGATTTATTTTACAGGTAAATTTGTCTTTATTTTAACTAGGTAGCTATTAAATAGTTAATAACTATTTAATAACTATTGTACCTAGTTAAAATAAATACAAAGTGATTTGGATCTGAAATTTAAAAAAAATAAACTACAATAAACTTTTGTCCTCTAGAGATCATCATCAGAAACAAGTATGGTATCAGGTGTTCCTGGTTTATTAGGTAGTAACAGAAATACAGGTAATAATAATTTCTTCAAGTATATTAATTAAATACATATTTTATAACACTTACAATTATTTATTCATTTTCAGATTCAACACTGACAACTGAAACCAATACGAGTATTCAATTCCGTGACACCAGCAACAACATCTCCAACCTCAATGAAATATCAAATTAATCTGATAATGTGTGTATAATAATGATCTTCATAATTCAAACATTGAATCTCATAAATCTAATAATTCTGCATCTACACAGCTAGATAATTATTTAGAAGAATCACAAATACAATGCAATGCTAATGTAATTTTAACACTAACTGATACCCATGAAATCAGTAATAATGAACAACCAACAATAATAATGTATCAAGATAATAATTCAACATCTGATAATCAGGTAAAATTGAATATCATAGCAGAAGAGCAGAGACTTTTTTTTGAAGATGTTAAAGGGCCATGATACCCAAATGTTGAAACACTTGAAAGTGATGCAGCATAGCTGTAAAAAGCTGACTAGAAAATATCACCTGAACATCTCTATGTAAAAAATAAAGATAAAAAAATCCTCAGTATCCACATTCCATTGTAAAGGACTTCTAAGCAGCAAATCAGTATTTCTGTCCCGGGACAGATAAGGGAGTGAGCTTTCGTGCACACTCATCTTATTTCCCTATTCAGTTTAAGGAAGTTTACTATGAAATCTCATGAGAGTCAAGTGAAATCTCACGAGATCACAATAAAAGAGCTCATGACCTCAGCACTGTTGATGCTGATTGGCTGCTGTTCATTTCTTCATTTTTTATAACTTTTTACACAGAACTTTCTCTGGTGAGCTGAGGAGATTGTGAGGTAAAATATCTTCCTTTTTTACATAGAGATGCTCAGGTGATATTTTCCTGTCAGCTTTTTGCAGTTATACTGCATCCGTTTCAAGTGATTTAGCATATGAGTATTATGTCCCTTTAATGATTTTTGTATAACAAAAGTACAAACAAAATACCTATTACTAGAGATAATAATCTACTGCGCAGTCATGCGCAGTAGAGACTGCAGAGGACAAACATACCTGGCCTTGATCAGCAGAGGAGTGCGCACTGCGGAAGCTTCCTGGTGGGGGCGTGGCCGGGCATGCCATGATGGGGGCGTGGCCTCATGGGTGTGACCTCACGGGCATAACAATCGGGCATGGCCTCATGGGCATGACAGGGGGCGTGGCCTTGCAGACGTGACAATGGGCGTGGTCTCGAGGGAGCATGCGTGAAGGGGTGTGGACAACAGGAGAGAGGTGGGAGAGACCAAAAGAGGTGGAAGAGACCAAAAGAGAGGAGGGAAATATAGAAAGCGAGCAAAAGAGGGGGGAAGAGAGAGAGAGAGCAAAAGAGGGGGGAGAGCAAAAGAAGGGGGAGAGAGCAAAAGAGGAGGAGAGAGAGAGAGAGAGCAAAAGAGGGGGGAGAGAGCAAAAGAGGGGGAGAGAGAGCACAAAAGAGAGGGAGAGAGGGAGCACAAAAGAGGGGGAGAGAGAGCTCAAAAGAGAGGGAGAGAGCTGAAACGAGAGGGGGGAGAGAGAGAGCAAAAGAGAGGGAGAGATAAAAAGAGGGGGAGAGAGAGAGCTCAAAAGGGGGGAGAGAGAGCTCAAAAGAGAGGGGGGAGAGAGAGAGAACAAAAGAGAAGGGAGAGAGAGAGAGTGCAAAAGAGAAGGGGGAGAGAGTTCAAATGAGAGGGAGAGAGAGAGCTCAAAAGAGAGGGGGAGAGAGAGAGCGCAAAAGAGAGGGGAGAGAGAGCACAAAAGAGAGGGAGAGAGAGAGCTCAAAAGAGAGGGGGAAGAGAGAGAGCTCAAAAGAGAGGGGGGAGAGAGCGCAAAAGAGAGGGAGAGAGAGAGCTCAAAAGAGGGGGGAGAGAGAGAGCTCAAAAGAAAGGGGGAGAGAGAGAGCGCAAAAGAATAGGGGGAAAGAGAGCGCAAAAGAGAAGGAGGAGAGAGAGCACAAAAGAGGGAGAGAGAGAGCGCAAAAGAGGGAGGGAAAGAGTGAGAAAGAGAGGGGGAGAGAGAGCAAAAGAGAGGGGGAGAAAGAGCAAAAGAGAGGGGGGAGAGAGCGCAAAAGAGAGGGGGAGAGAGAGTGCAAAAGAGAGGGGGAGAGAGAGTGCAAAAGAGAGGGGGAGAGAGAGCAAAAGAGGGGGGAGAGAGCAAGAGCGCAAAAGAGGGGGGAGAGAGAGAGCAAAATAGGGGGGAGAGAGAGAATAAAAGAGGGGGAGAGAGAGCAAAATAGGGGGGAGAGAGAAAAATAGGGGAGCGAGAGAGCAAAAGAGGGCGAGAGAGAGCAAATGAGGGGGGAGAGAGCAGAAGAGGGGGGAGAGAGCAGAAGAGGGGGGAAGAAAGAGAGAAAGTGAGCAAAAGAGGGGGGAGAGAGAGAGAGCAAAAGAGGTGAGAGAGAGCGCAAAATAAGGGGAGAGAGCTCAAAAGAGAGGGGGAGAGAGAGTGCAAAAGAGAGGGGGGAGAGAGAGGGAGCAAGATTTGGAACAGCGGTACTTAAAAAATTGGCCCGTGTACACGGGCTTTAGGACTAGTAGATGAATAAAATGATAGAAATTAAAAAATTTAATTCAATTTGGTCAGAAATAAATGATTAATTAAAAAAAAGTATATCTAATTCATTGTTTGAAAATTCAACTGCATTAGGAAATTTAAAACATTTACAAAATCAATATAAACAACACAATTATGATAATAATAGGACAGTAACAAATCAAAATAAATCAACTAAAAATTAAAATAATTGTATAAATATGATTGAGGTTAATGCTGATAATTGTGAGTCATGCACTTGCAAAAATAATGAACCACAGTCTAAATTTCCTGTACACAAAAGGAAAAATTGTGCTTGTAATAAGAATGTAAATTATGTTTTGTAAATAGTGCTGTTGCTAAACAAAGTAAGGGAAGTATAAAGTCTAATTTTTCTTTAAAAAAGGTTAAAATATCATTACGTTATTACAAAAATATGATTTAAAAAATATTTTTTTACATTCATGATATATATATATATATATATATATATATATATATATATATATATATATATGTATCAAAGGGTAAACAGCGCTTATGGAAATTCTTAAAAACTGAATATATTAGAGTCTCGGCAGTATTGGTTGGTAAAGAAAACAGAAAACAAAAAAAGTATATGAATATACGTATATATATTAGAGTCTTTGATAGGATATTGGAATCCTAGTGTAGTGAAGGAGTAATAGATACCCTTACCAAAAGTTACCTCAATCCTATGAGGTAAGTTTGCCGCATTGGAGGATGTATCTGGTGGTTAGATGAATCCTAGATGTTCTGGTCTTGGAGTAGAATGGGATGGAGGTCCCCTTTGTGCTGGTTTCTTTAGGAAACTTCCTGTATTTATTGCCTCTTGGAGCTTGGTTTTCTTGTCTTGGTATGAACTTTCTTGTCCAGATATATACCCAAAAAGACAGAAAACAGCAAAGATAGTGTAATACCGTTTTATTCAATAATAGTATAAAAATAACATATATCACACTCACATTTTATGTCCTCACTGATATGAGGTATTGTAACAGCACATAGGTTTAGAGGTGAATTCACAGGTAGTTGTGTCCCAAGCCAGTCAGAAATTAAAGTTAGTATTCCTTAGATGTCACAAGTAGTGATTTCAGCCAAGTAAAATTATAGCAAATGATTTATCCGGTTGATATTGCTAGTTTGGTCAGTGACTGTAAAGGGCTGGTCTGTTCAAATATTCAGGTATATCCAGTATATTTATGTAAGTCACACCACTAGCAGATGGCCAGATAAAGGTTGTTAATGCAAATGTTAGCAATGCTGCATGCATAAATGGGTTAACACAGTGACAATCTGGCAGGTCAGGCAGTATATAGAGTTAATAACAGATCAGAAACTCAGTTCATACATAAAATGCAAGCTTAAAAAACCAAACAGTTTAAAAGCAGTTTAAAAGTCGATAAAAAGGTAAGTAGTGTTACCCTAATAGCAATACCCTAACGTGTTTCAAAGGTTTATGTATCCTTCTTCCTCAGAGGGGTTTGTTGTGATTTCAGGTGTGTGTTCTGACCCTATTCATACCTACGGGGCGGCGGCACGCCCAGATGTAGGATGAATCCTATTGGTTCATGTGACCTACTGTCACGTAAGTGTACTTATAGTATAAGGAGTGTGTCCGTGTATCTCATAGATATTAGAGAGGTGCCTTAGGCTTACAAATTCTCATATACATAATTTTGATTGTTTATTTATCCCCGATTGTCCGCTATTTAGATTTTGCGGTTCTGTTCTCAATACGGGTGACGTCATACGTAGACGTCTTGGCTTCTAAGCGTGTCTCTCTGCCTTCTGGGAAATGTAGTTGCTTTTCTATCCCATAGAGCTGCATGATAGAGTACTCTGAGCCCAGTTGTCTCAGCTTCTAAGTGCTTCTTCAAGTCTGCTGGGAAATGTAGTCTACTACAAATCCCATAGATATATATAATAATCAGTGCCTAGCAGATTATTGAAGAGATCCAAATGTTTTCACATACAAGTACTACAGCTGTATCTCTGTTTTGGAAAATATATGACATATTTCATGGCTTATTGTAGTGGCTAGATATTGAGTATGTCACAGAAACAACACTTTAATGTTGGATATATGTTGGTATACTGGGGAATTAGTATTACTAGTTTTCTATTTTCCACTTATGTGTCTACTGATATATATAGATTCCACTGTGGATAGTGTATAGACTAATACAGTTATAGTGTTAATTCCTTTATGTTTAGTAGGGTAGACTGAATACTAAAAATACTAATGTGATAGTAGATTTTAAGAGTAAGTCTTATAGTAAGTAAACATTATGTATTAATATAATAGAGGATAATTTATTGGATTTAATGACTTATTAACAGTGTTATAGCTAGAAAAAATAAAAATAGCAAATAGTATGATTTTTACTGTTCAAGGTATGCGGCTATATCTATATCTCTGTTCAGACCCTTAGGAGTCATGGTCCCTAGTCATGGTCCCTAGTTTGTGAATCCAGAGGGTCACTCAAACAATCAGAGAATACATCACAGGAGACACAACTACGACATACAGAATCAGAACTTTGCTCCTCACCCGCATCATTTGCATCAGACATACAACTACCATCCGCTCCACTCATACAATCCACAACACATGCAGAATCCACAGCATCCTCACCACTCATACAATCCACAACACATGCAGCATCCACAGCATCCTCAACACAGAGCACCATTACTACCCCTCCCCGAGACAGTAGCCCCAAACACTCCACATTGGAGGAAAAAAACAAACCAACAAAAAAGGAGAAGGGAAGAGGGAGGAGATGGGGATGTAGAGCAGGAAGACGCCTACAATCAAAAAAGAATAAGATCAACAAAATTATAGATACACTACCTGATAACACTATTTCTGAAGTGAAAATATTCAATCTTTCTACTAAAATAAATTTGACACCAGCAGAATCTAACATCCTAAAAAAAGGACTGGCATTTGCACCAACTAAAGGTCCAAATCCATTTAATTTGTTCATTGATTTACACAAATATATCAGGAAACTAACACTAAACAGACATTTCCAAAAGGCACAAAAAGAAAGAATAACAAATTTAGATACATTTAATACAGATTACGTGGACGACAAAGACTTAGAAACTCTGATCAACTTAGAATCATTGTTATCGGAGAACAACACACAAAGTCAAAATGAGAGCATGTTTATAACAACTTCACCGACAGTAAAATACCCCCCGAATTCTAATTTTAAACCAGTATCCACTTTTTTCCCTACACAATCAAAGGGGAATTATATACCGGTATTCAAAAAGTTAGTACAAGAGGACCTCCAAAAAATTTGCGAAACATATAGGATCAATAATGATAATCTGACAAAGAAAGAGAAAGACACTTTAAAACAGATTAAAGACAACAATGATATTGTCATAAGGGAGGCGGATAAGGGAGGAGGCATAATCATTCAAGATAAGATGGATTACATCAAAGAAGCTAAGAGACTATTAGGAGACTCCAAAACCTATCTATTATTAGAACAAGATCCAACAGACCGCTTTCTCAGAGAATACATGGATCTACTGGATAATGCAAAACATAACAATATTATTAACATCAATGAATTTAACTTCTTATCTGTAAGCATACCAAAAACAGCTACCTTTTATCATATGCCCAAGATCCATAAATCTGTAATTGACCCTCCCGGAAGACCAATTATTTCGGGTATTGGATCACTAACTACTAAGTTATCGGAATTTATAGATTATTATCTTCAACCGTTAGTACCCACACTGAAATCACACATCAGGGATACCCCAGACACTATAAGTAAACTTACAGTCACAAAATGGCAAGAGAACTACTGCTGGCTAACTCTAGATGTCAGCTCCCTTTATACCAACATCCCACATACTAAAGGAATTCAGGCCCTAGACTACTGGCTTACCAAACTCACTAATCTAGACACAAATAAAATTACTTTCATTAAAGATGCAGCAATATTCACATTAGAAAAAAACTATTTTAAATTTTTAGAGGATTTCTATTTACAAATAGGAGGCACAGCAATGGGGACGAAATTCGCCCCCAGCTATGCCAACCTCTATATGGGCATGTGGGAAGATCTCTATATATGGAATAATAATCCTTATATGAAAAACATCAAGATCTTCCTTAGATTTATAGACGATATCATAATAATATGGGAGAAAGATAACACCCACTCCATAGAGGACTTCGTCAAATACATGAACACCAACACATTTAATCTATCATTTACAGACAAAACAAATGATACAGAGATCGAGTTTTTAGATCTCATTCTATATATAGAAAACAACAACATTCAGACCAAACTTTACAGTAAAGCAACAGACAGCAACAGCTATCTCAATGCACATAGTAGCCATCACCCAGCGTGGCTACAGAGTATCCCCTATGGACAATTTCAACGTATAAAAAGAAATTGCTCAAGGGAGGCAGACTTCATTAAGGAAGCCAAATCCTTAGAATGTAAGCTACTAAGTAAGGGCTATAAAAGAGAAAATGTGAAAAAAGCCTTTAATAAAGTGAAAAAAATGGATAGAAATAACATGCTTAAGAATACTACAAAGAAAAATAAGAAACAGAATAATGTCCCATTGATGATAACAACATACAATGAGGGAGCTAACACAATAAAAACTATTCTTAAGAAACACTGGCACATACTTAAGAAGGACATCCTCTTAAATGAAATAACTAGAACAAATCCGAAAATAGTATTCAGAAAAAGCACAAATTTAAGGGCAATTATTGCTCCACGCAAACTAAAGGAAAATAAAGCAATAAAAACTACCACCAATTGGCTACACAATAAAACAAAAGGATTTTTTAAATGCAATCGCCTAAATTGCGAATCATGCAAACACCATTACAATAAAACTAAACCGACTAAACAAATTACATCATCTGTCGATAACAAAACTTGGGATTTAAAAACACTAACAAATTGCAGAACTGACCATGTAGTATACCTACTAGAATGTGCCTGCAAGCTACAATACATAGGTCGTACCATAAGACCTTATAAGGTGAGACTACTGGAACATATTAGAAATATTGAAAATGGTCTAAAGAAACACAGCGTATCAAATCACTTCAGATTAAAACATAATCTTGATCCTACATGCCTCAAAGGCACTATACTCGAACAAGTCAGAGAAGCCCCAGAAGGTATCAGTAAAGAGTTATATTTGAGACGAAGGGAAACCCTCTGGATTCACAAACTAGGGACCATGACTCCTAAGGGTCTGAACAGAGATATAGATATAGCCGCATACCTTGAACAGTAAAAATCATACTATTTGTTATTTTTATTTTTTCTAGCTATAACACTGTTAATAAGTCATTAAATCCAATAAATTTATAATGTTTACTTACTATAAGACTTACTCTTAAAATCTACTATCACATTAGTATTTTTAGTATTCAGTCTACCCTACTAAACATAAAGGAATTAACACTATAACTGTATTAGTCTATACACTATCCACAGTGGAATCTATATATATCAGTAGACACATAAGTGGAAAATAGAAAACTAGTAATACTAATTCCCCAGTATACCAACATATATCCAACATTAAAGTGTTGTTTCTGTGACATACTCAATATCTAGCCACTACAATAAGCCATGAAATATGTCATATATTTTCCAAAACAGAGATACAGCTGTAGTACTTGTATGTGAAAACATTTGGATCTCTTCAATAATCTGCTAGGCACTGATTATTATATATATCTATGGGATTTGTAGTAGACTACATTTCCCAGCAGACTTGAAGAAGCACTTAGAAGCTGAGACAACTGGGCTCAGAGTACTCTATCATGCAGCTCTATGGGATAGAAAAGCAACTACATTTCCCAGAAGGCAGAGAGACACGCTTAGAAGCCAAGACGTCTACGTATGACGTCACCCGTATTGAGAACAGAACCGCAAAATCTAAATAGCGGACAATCGGGGATAAATAAACAATCAAAATTATGTATATGAGAATTTGTAAGCCTAAGGCACCTCTCTAATATCTATGAGATACACGGACACACTCCTTATACTATAAGTACACTTACGTGACAGTAGGTCACATGAACCAATAGGATTCATCCTACATCTGGGCGTGCCGCCGCCCCGTAGGTATGAATAGGGTCAGAACACACACCTGAAATCACAACAAACCCCTCTGAGGAAGAAGGATACATAAACCTTTGAAACACGTTAGGGTATTGCTATTAGGGTAACACTACTTACCTTTTTATCGACTTTTAAACTGCTTTTAAACTGTTTGGTTTTTTAAGCTTGCATTTTATGTATGAACTGAGTTTCTGATCTGTTATTAACTCTATATACTGCCTGACCTGCCAGATTGTCACTGTGTTAACCCATTTATGCATGCAGCATTGCTAACATTTGCATTAACAACCTTTATCTGGCCATCTGCTAGTGGTGTGACTTACATAAATATACTGGATATACCTGAATATTTGAACAGACCAGCCCTTTACAGTCACTGACCAAACTAGCAATATCAACCGGATAAATCATTTGCTATAATTTTACTTGGCTGAAATCACTACTTGTGACATCTAAGGAATACTAACTTTAATTTCTGACTGGCTTGGGACACAACTACCTGTGAATTCACCTCTAAACCTATGTGCTGTTACAATACCTCATATCAGTGAGGACATAAAATGTGAGTGTGATATATGTTATTTTTATACTATTATTGAATAAAACGGTATTACACTATCTTTGCTGTTTTCTGTCTTTTTGGGTATATATCTGGACAAGAAAGTTCATACCAAGACAAGAAAACCAAGCTCCAAGAGGCAATAAATACAGGAAGTTTCCTAAAGAAACCAGCACAAAGGGGACCTCCATCCCATTCTACTCCAAGACCAGAACATCTAGGATTCATCTAACCACCAGATACATCCTCCAATGCGGCAAACTTACCTCATAGGATTGAGGCAACTTTTGGTAAGGGTATCTATTACTCCTTCACTACACTACCCCCAATCAGCAAGGTTGTTCACCAAAAATGGGCCGGCATCTAAACTTACATTCTTGCATTTCAAATAAAGATACAAAGGCCTAGATATGGAGTTCTGCGGCCAAAGGGGTGCGTTAGCTACGCATGCTTTTTTCTGGCCGCACCTTTTAAATACCGCTGGTATTTAGAGTTCACAGAAGGGCTGCGTTAGGCTCCAAAAAGGGAGCGTAGAGCATAATTTACCGCCACTGCAACTCTCAATACCAGCGGTGCTTACGGACGCGGCCAGCTTCAAAAACGTGCTCGTGCACGATTCCCCCATAGGAAACAATGGGACAGTTTGAGCTGAAAAAAACCTAACACCTTCAAAAAAGCAGCGTTCAGCTCCTAACGCAGCCCCATTGTTTCCTATGGGGAAACACTTCCTATGTCTGCACCTAACACCCTAACATAAACCCTGAGTCTAAACACCACTAACCTTACACTTATTAACCCCTATTCTGCCGCTGCCGCTATCGCTGACCCCTGCATTTTATTATTAACCCCTAATCTGCCTCTCCGTACACCGCCGCAACCTACGTTATCCCTAAGTACCCCTAATCTGCTGCCCCTAACACCGCCGACCCCTATATTATATTTATTAACCCCTAATCTGCCCCCCACAACGTCGCCGCCAGCTACCTACAATAATTAACCCCTAATCTGCCGACCGCACCTCACTGCTACTATAATAAAGTTATTAACCCCTAATCCGCCTCACTCCCGCCTCAATAACCCTATCAGAAATATTATTAACCCCTAATCTGCCCTCCCTAACATCGCAGCCACCTAACTTCAATTATTAACCCCTAATCTGCCGACCGGATCTCGCCGCTACTCTAATAAATGGATTAACCCCTAAAGCTAAGTCTAACCCTAACACTAGCACCCCCCTAAATTAAATATAATTTAAATCTAACAAAATAAATTAACTCTTATTAAATAAATTATTTCTATTTAAAGCTAAATACTTACCTGTAAAATAAACCCTAATATAGCTACAATATAACGAATAATTATATTGTAGCTATTTTAGGATTAATATTTATTTTACAGGCAACTTTGTAATTATTTTAACCAGGTACAATAGCTATTAAATAGTTAAGAACTATTTAATAGCTAAAATAGTTAAAATAATTACAAAATTACCTGTAAAATAAATCCTAACCTAAGTTACAATTAAACCTAACACTACACTATCAATAAATTAATTACATACAATACCTACAAATAACTACAATTAAATAAACTAACTAAAGTACAAAAAATAAAAAAGAACTAATTTACAAAAAATAAAAAAATATTTACAAACATTAGAAAAATATTACAACAATTTTAAACTAATTACACCTACTCTAAGCACACCTAATAAAATAACAAAGACCCCCAAAATAAAAAAATGCCCTACCCTATTCTAAATTAAAAAAAGTTCAAAGCTCTTTTACCTTACCAGCCCTGAAAAGGGCCATTTGCGGGGCATGCCCCAAATAATTCAGCTCTTTTGCCTGTAAAAAAAAACATACAATACCCCCCCCAACATTACAACCCACCACCCACATACCCCTAATCTAACCCAAACCCCCCTTAAATAAACCTAACACTAAGCCCCTGAAGATCTTCCTACCTTATCTTCACCATGCCAGGTTCACCGATACATCCTCCGAAGTCTTGATCCAAGCCCAAGCGGGGGCTGGCAATCCATAATCCGGCTGAAGTCTTCTATCAAGCGGCGGCTGAAGAGGTCCAGAAGAGGCTCCAAAGTCTTCCTCTTATCCGGGCAGAAGAGAAGATCCGGACCGGCAACCATCTTCTTCAAAGCGGTGAAAAGCGGCTCCATGTTGAAGACCTCCGGCACGGATCCATCCTCTTCTTGTGACGTCCTAAGTCCGAATGAAGATTCTTTAAGGGACGTCATCCAAGATGACGTCCCTCGAATTCCGATTGGCTGATAGGATTCTATCAGCCAATCGGAATTAAGGTAGGAAAATTCTGATTGGCTGATGGAATCAGCCAATCAGATTCAAGTTCATTCAGCCAATCAGATTGAGCTCGCATTCTATTGGCTGTTTTCCGATCAGCCAATAGAATGCGAGCTCAATCTGATTGGCTGATTGGATCAGCCAATCGGATTGAACTTGAATCTGATTGGCTGATTCCATCAGCCAATCAGAATTTTCCTACCTTAATTCCGATTGGCTGATAGAATCCTATCAGCCAATCGAAATTCGAGGGACGCCATCTTGGATGACGTCCCTTAAAGGAACCTTCATTCAGACTTAGGACGTCGCAAGAAGAGGATGGATCTGCGCCGGAGGTCTTCAACATGGAGCCGCTTGTCACCGCTTTGAAGAAGATGGTTGCCGGTCCGGATCTACTCTTCTGCCCGGATAGGAGGAAGACTTTGGAGCCTCTTCTGGACCTCTTCAGCCGCCGCTTGATAGAAGACTTCAGCCGGATTATGGATCGCCAGCCCCCGCTTGGGCTTGGATGAAGACTTTGGAGGCTTGGATGAAGACTTCGGAGGACGGATCGGTGAACCTGGCATGGTGAAGATAAGGTAGGAAGATCTTCAGGGGCTTAGTGTTAGGTTTATTTAAGGGGGGTTTGGGTTAGATTAGGGGTATGTGGGTGTTGGGTTGTAATGTTGGGGGGGTATTCTATGTTTTTTTTTACAGGCAAAAGAGCTGAATTATTTGAGGCATGCCCCGCAAATGGCCCTGTTCAGGGCTGGTAAGGTAAAAGAGCTTTGAACTTTTTTAATTTAGAATTGGGTAGGACATTTTTTTATTTTGGGGTCTTTGTTATTTTATTAGGGGGCTTAGGGTAGGTGTAAATATTTTTTTATTTTTTGTAACTTAGTTCTTTTTTATTTTTTGTACTTTAGTTTGTTTATTTAATTGTAGTTATTTGTAGGTATTGTATGTAATTTATTTATTGATAGTGTAGTGTTAGGTTTAATTGTAGATAATTGTAGGTATTTTATGTAATTAATTTATTGATAGTGTAGTGTTAGGTTTAATTGTAACTTAGGTTAGGATTTATTTTACAGGTAATTTTTTTAATTATTTTAACTATTTTAGCTATTAAATAGTTCTTAACTATTTAATAGCTATTGTACCTGGTTAAAATAAATACAAAGTTGCCTGTAAAATAAATATTAATCCTAAACTAGCTACAATATAATTATTCGTTATATTGTAGCTATATTAGGGTTTATTTTACAGGTAAGTATTTAGTTTTAAATAGGAATAATTTATTTAATAAGAGTTAATTTATTTTGTTAGATTTAAATTATATTTAACTTAGGGGGGTGTTCAAAAGCGGTACTTCGAGGTGAAGTTATCGCTTTTTTGAGTAAAAAAAGGAAAAAACAAAAAATTAAAGAAAACAAAGTGATAAAGAGGTTATCCTCTGCGTACAACAAATATCTGGATACACCAAACAATTTGAATTGGCAAAACTATATACAGGCGAAGGCGGTTAGAGATATCTGGCTCTTAAAAAAAACTACTCAACAAGAGCTGAGATTGGGCGCAAAGTTCTATAGATATGGAAATAAAACGGGGAAATTTCTGGCTAAACTAGTAAAAAGAGTGAAAGAACATAACTATATTAGTTCGATAAATTTAAATGGAAAGATTGAAAATAGAACGGAGGATATTCTAAATTTATTTAAGGATTATTATCAGCAGGTCTATAGTTCAGGGAGGTTGGATATGGGGGAAAACAATGAATTCTGGGCGAAAACTAAGACTCCAAAACTTAAAGACGAGGAAAAAAAACAACTTATTAGACCAATTTCAGAAGAAGAGGTTACCGATGCTATTAAAAATTTAAAAAATAACAAAGCTGCAGGCCCTGATTCTTTACCGAATGAATATTACAAATTACTGTTAGACTGTATAGTTCCTATTTTAACTTTGCTATTCAACCAATACTTGACGGGGGGAAGGAGATGTCATCCCATTTCATGGAATCATGCACTACTTTAATATTAAAACCATATAAAGACCCAATGTTACTTGATTCATATAGACCCATATCTTTGCTAAATTCAGATTACAAAATCTTAACAGGTATTATTGCAAATAGATTTCAGGTAGTTCTAAGATCGATAATCCATGTCGATCAGACAGGATTCATGATAGGAAGAAATTCAGCTTCTAACCTTCGTAAGCTATTTTTGGTGTTAGAGCATACTAAAGATGTGAAACAGAATCAGGGAAATAAAAACAAAAACAGGAAGGTGAATAGTCCCAGCTTAGCCATACTTTCCCTTGACGCACAAAAAGCTTTTGGAATGGGATCACTTATTTACTTCGTTGTTAAAGTTTGGGTTCCCAGAAACAATAATACATCTAATAAAAAATATTTATAGTAAACCTCGAACTGCAATAATAGTAAATGGACAAGTATCACAAAACTTTTTTCTAGGCAGAGGTACTAGACAAGGATGCCCCCTCTCACCGTTATTATTTAATGTAGTGATTGAGTCACTAGCTATAACATTCAGAGAAATAATTCAGGGTATAATGGTGGGTAACTATGAGTGTAAGGTTTCCTTATACGCTGATGACTTGCTATTATATATTCGCAATCTAAAAGAAAATATCCCGATAATTTTAGAAATCTTAACAGATTTTAGTGCCTTTACAGGATAAAAGATTAATGTAAGCAAATCCGAAATGATGATAATTAAAGAGGATGAAACCATTAATCCAGGAAATTATTTTAAGATAGCCACAGAGGGTATAAGATACTTAGGAATTGAAGACTTAACTCAAGAGGGTACTTGGTACTCCTCAAATTACGATCCTTTACTTAGAAAGATTAAAGAGAATTTAAAAGCATGGATTAATCTACCTCTATCGATTACCGGTAGAGTTAATATATTTAAGATGATACTGTTTCCAAAAATTCTGTATTTAATTCAAAATATACCTATTCCAATGTCCAAGAAAGATATAAGAGAGATCTCGGTGGCTTTAAGACAATTTCTTTGGAATAACAAGAAACCTAGAATAGCACTGAATAAATTATATCTACAAAAAGAGATGGGGGGTCTCGCACTCCCCAACTTAGAAAACTACAACTGGGTTATGCTAGGTAGAATTGCAGTAGAATGGTTAACAGGTACCTCATATTTTACGATTCCAGAGTTAGAAAAGAATACTAGTGCACCACACAATTTATTAAACCTTATACATATTCAGTGGCAAAAACTTCCAAAGAATATTAAAATCTTTAAAACAATTATCAATCCCATAATAGCTTGGCAAAAGTTGTGCAAGAAATTAGGAATAGAATACGGATTATCTAAATATTTATTGATACAGGACAACCCGTCTTTACCAATGGGTTATAATTCTACTCTTTTCAAGAATTGGGAAGCTAAAGGGTTGAAATTTCTAAGTCAGATATTAGATATAGATGAAAGAACTGTAAAAACATTTGACTCTCTGAAAAAGGACTTTGTGCTAGAGAATTTAGATTTCTACGCTTATCTTCAGATCAGGCATTATGCGCAGCAACTTATCAGGGTTTATGACTGGAAGTGGGGATGGGAGAAAGTAGAACCTTGGTTAAAAATGACCACACAGGGTATATGTTCTGTTTCACCATGGTACAAACTTATCTCTGGACATGAAGGCCAAATCAATTTAGATAATATATCGTATAAATGGAGATCTTTAATTATAGAAATGAATGTGTCTAGTGACCAGATAAAGGAATCAATCTTGCGAGTGTTTAAAATAACAATTTCTGAAACATGGAGGGAGGCTCATTTAAAACTACTACACAATACTTATTATACCCCAGAGAAAGGATATAAGTGGGGCAATACACAGTTTAATAAATGTCCGAAATGTAGTAAAATAGCAGCTAACCTAATACATATGATTTGGGAGTGTCCTTTAGTTAAACAAAATTGGTGCAAAATTGAATATTGGCTAGATAAGGCTATAAGGAAACCTAATAACCTCAAGTTAAGACATATAGTGTTCCTATCAGGATTCAAGGAAATGGGAGCAGATTGGAAATTCATAAATACCTCGGTTATGGCAGCCAGATGCATAATCTTTAGAAACTGGAAGAATAGCAAAAAACTTAATTTTACAGAATGGAAAAACTACCTAATAAAACAAGCAATTATAGAACAATATGATATCCAGGAATTGAATGAGTATACAAGTAATGTATATAGGATGAAGTGGGAAAAGCTCATACATTCACTCCCAGAATCTGCACAGAATCAATTCTGGCACCCTTTTAGGGAGGTAGCTGGAAATACTGTCTGAGACAGAGGGTGAAAGACATGGGGGGAAATTCATTATTTTTTTTTATTTTTTTTTGTGTTGTTTTTGTTCTGTTTTGTTTTGTTTTGTTTGTCTAGGAGGAAAAAAGTTAAAATTTTCAGCAATGTGTACAAATATAAATATATAATATTAATAATTTGATTATGTATAAGTTTTCTTAATAACTCAGCCCTGCGTGGCGTAAAAGGAAAAGAATTTGTGCTAATTGTATACATTGCTGTTTATAAATAAAGGGTTGAAAAAAAAAAAAACTTAGGGGGGTGTTAGTGTTAGGGTTAGACTTAGCTTTAGGGGTTAATACACTTATTACAGTAGCGGTGTGGTCCGGTCGGCAGATTAGGGGTTAATAATTGTAGGTAGGTGGAGGCGACGTTGGGTGCGGCAGATTAGGGGTTAATAAATATAATATAGGGGTCGGCTGTGTTAGGGGCAGCAGATTAGGGGTACATAGGTATAATGTAGGTTGCGGCGGTGTACGGAGCGGCAGATTAGGGGTTAAAAAAAATATGCAGTTGTCAGCAATAGCGGGGGCGGCATATTAGGGGTTAAGAAATATTATGTAGGTGTCGGCGGTATTAGGGGCAGCAGATTAGGGGTACATAGGGATAACGTAGGTGGCGGCGGTTTGTGGTCGGCAGATTAGGGGTTAAAAAATTTTAATATAGTGGCGGCGATGTGGGGGGACCTCGGTTTAGGGGTACATAGGTAGTTTATGGGTGTTAGTGTACTTTAGAGCACAGTAGTTAAGAGCTTTATAAACCAGCGTTAGCCCAGAAAGCTCTTAACTACCGACTTTTTTCTGCGGCTGGAGTTTTGTCGTTAGATTTCTAACGCTCACTTCAGCCACGACTCTAAATACCAGCATTACAAATAATTAACAATACAATCCGAGAGCGCCAACTAGAGGCAAAGGAAGATTCTAACAAAAAAGTGGATAACAGTCAAAAACATTTATTTGAACATATATTAAAACCATGGATCCATGTAACATATACGAAAATGAGATGCGGTGAACATGTAGTTAAAAATACATAATCGGGTCAGTGGAAAATACAATAAAAATACAGTAAAAAATACAATAAAAATATAATAAAAAAGCAATAAAAATACAATATTCCACAGATTAATATCACCAATTATGGGGATACACAAAATAAGGGTCACATTAAATGATCTCTTAAGAAGAACAAAAAGATTTTTTTAGAAAATTGTCCAAAGGAATTGTAGTACAATTCTTAGTTGTAGCTAATGAGTCCAGAAATCCAGTGGAAAAAACAGTGATGAAAAATCAAGTATTGATGAAAAATCAAGTGAAAAATAATATATATAAAATCCAATTGAAATAATCCAAGTGTATATATAAAAGTGTAATATGAACGGGGGATCCCCCTAACACTAGTGGTAAGTGCAATAAATGTGTAAAATTGTGTGAAAGTGTAAAAATAGTAAAAATATAAGTGATAAAAATGAGATTGAAATCCAAGTGGTATTTGGTAAGAAAAATATATTAGTGAATGATCCTCCTTATGAATTTCTCCATATGAGTGATGGTAATGGACTTTTGTGTGCTAGTTGACTTTACTTGATCTTTGCAATGTAAACTTCAATTATCCCTGTAATTTAAAAAAACAACAACATAGTGCAATAACGTTTTAACATATGAAAAGATATGAAATAATGCTCACCAATTTTGTCAACGCGTTTTGGCCTCTATAAAAGGCCTTTCTCAAGACTAACTAGTCTTGAGAAAGGCCTTTTATAGAGGCCGAAACGCGTTGACAAAATTGGTGAGCATTATTTTTCTTACCAAATACCACTTGGATTTCAATCTCATTTTTATCACTTATATTTTTACTATTTTTACACTTTCACACAATTTTACACATTTATTGCACTTACCACTAGTGTTAGGGGGATCCCCCGTTCATATTACACTTTTATATATACACTTGGATTATTTCAATTGGATTTTATATATATTATTTTTCACTTGATTTTTCATCAATACTTGATTTTTCATCACTGTTTTTTCCACTGGATTTCTGGACTCATTAGCTACAACTAAGAATTGTACTACAATTCCTTTGGACAATTTTCTAAAAAATTCTTTTTGTTCTTCTTAAGAGATCATTTAATGTGACCCTTATTTTGTGTATCCCCGTAATTGGTGATATTAATCTGTGGAATATTGTATTTTTATTGCTTTTTTATTATATTTTTATTGTATTTTTTACTGTATTTTTATTGTATTTTCCACTGACCCGATTATGTATTTTTAACTACATGTTCACCGCATCTCATTTTCGTATATGTTACATGGATCCATGGTTTTAATATATGTTCAAATAAATGTTTTTGACTGTTATCCACTTTTTTGTTAGAATCTTCCTTTGCCTCTAGTTGGCGCTCTCGGATTGTATTGTTAATTATTTGTAATCTTATCAGGGTAAGCTAGATACCCCTTTATCCAGGAGCTGTGAGGAAGCAGGTTGAGCGCTGTCAGATTTTTTCCGTAAATACCAGCATTAGAAAGATCCCATTGAAAAGAAAGGATACGCAATTGACGTAAGGGGATCTGCAGTATGGAAAAGTTGCGGCTGCAAAGTGAGCGTTAGAACCTTTCCTGACTGACTCCAAATACCGGCGGTAGCCCAAAACCAGCGTTAGGAGCCTCTAACGCTGGTTTTGACGGCTAACACCAAACTCTAAATCTAGCCGAAAGAGAATAAAGAAAATTTGATAATTGGAGTAAATTAGAAAGTTGCTTAAAATTTCATGCTCTATCTGAATCATTTGGGTTCAGTGTCCCTTTAAGAAGATTATACAATAAACAAAAAAATAAAAATGTCTGAGGAATATATTACATTATATGAATTTGATATCTAAAATATATTACATCTTATATATTTTTTTATAACATAGCTAAAACAAAAACAACAAAAAAAATCCCAACAGTTGTAGACAATCTGAAAGTGGGCATTACATAGGAGTTCATAGTATTAGAATGACAAAATTGTGATATTCCTTAGATATGATCAAAAAGAATTTGCAATAATAAACTTATTTTTAATTAAAAAGACATTCGCCAGCAAGATGGTGGTGAGAATGTTTTGAATTTATACCATATTACAATAATATTTGTAATAAATATTTAAAAATATGTCATATATTATATTGAGGTTTTTTTAATCTTATATTAAATATAACATTTGATTTTTTTTTAATAGTGTTTGCTGCTTTTAAATATTCAACTAAAGTTGTGAGTAGAATTATCAGCAATTGTAACATCTATACTTCATAAAAGAAAGTACTTCACTTACCACCAAAATGGCGAGGAACAGCCCATTTCTTGAATAATCATACAAGATAAAAAAGGGGAAACTGGTGAGTCTTTAACGATAAAACCACGCCAAACAAACTTTGATTTTCGGGCCCTTTAAATTAACTTCAGGTGTTCTCCTGTAAACTTATCTCTCCCCTGTAAAATTATGTATCCCATGAAAGGCATCTCTGATCTTTGTGGGACATCTCGGTTCCACCCTTTTTCTTATAGAATTCAGTGAGTTCAGCCTCTTTGAAGTTTGCACTATAATTTCTCTCCAAACTAAAAAATGCTTGCTTATCAGGCCCATAGAAAGTAATGAAGCTCTCTGGGAAACTGAGGCTGTCATCATTTCAGTTTTATTTTAAAGAGAATAAATACAAAGTGCACTGTATAATTTGTAAAATATACACATCCATACTGTATATTTACAAAGAATTAGCCTAATTTGTTAAAGTTGTACAGAATCAGTTAAAGCATAATGAGAATTTTCAAAAATCGCAATCCTAAATACGCTGCTGTGTACAAAATAAAATACAAATATTACAAAATTCATATAAAAAAGGTGTCACATTCTTGCCCATAAATAGAACACTTGCATTGATGATGATCACCCAAGCACAAGAATGACTCACAAAACAGGTTTTGTTGGCCAAATCAACTGCAGGGTTACTTTTTAAGTTACCTTTAGAGCAGGTAGCACAGTTGACAATGTTTATAGAAGACGTTTGCAGGTCTTATGCACAAATCTTAGTGCACCCCTTTGAATCATCCTTTGATGATATCCATAGCACACCCAAGGCTATCAGCAGTATTAAGCCTCCTCTTATAAATACATGGAATCCAAAAGCATTAACAGCCCCCTTCACAGGGCAACCCTGAATTCTAAAACTGCCTCCAGCCTTCAGATTGGAGTGGCTACTACTGCCATCAGGTAAGGACCCAGAGGCCTAACACAGCCCCCTCCTTAAGATCAACCTCAGTGTGGAACCATGACCCAGCCAACAAATACGCTGGTAATGAAACTGTTTTAGCAGAAGGGGAGCATACATATTAGCCACTAGTTCCCAATACCACTCTTTCATGCCATAACCCTTCAATTTAATCAGGTATTGTAGCCATTCTAAATGAATATGAGCATACAATATCTTCTCTAACTCAAACTCATCAACACTTGCAACCAGAACCGGAGAAGGATGACCCTGGGGAAATAGGTTCCCACACATCTCTTAAGTTGGGATATTTGGAAAACTGGAGGATTTATATTATTGCCAGGAAGATCTAATCATACTAACATATGGATAGATTACAAATTTTGCGGCACAGCTATGCCGCTGAAAAATTGCCCATTGCGTGTAGAATGGCCAGGAACGCATATTATGAGTTGCTACGGTATAGCTATACCGCAAGCATTTTAGCCTGTAACGCAATGTCCATTCTGCTTTCAAAAAAATGAAGTTTGCGTGCGGGATTTTCAAATGCTTGCATTACAGCCTATACCGACACGATCCATACTGCCATCTGAGAGCAGTAGTTATGGATTTTGTGTAACAAAAATGTTTCACAAAACTCATAACTAAACTGTTACAAAGAACACCCATAAACTATCTATTAACCCCTAAACTACCACCCTCCTGCATCACAAACACTATATTAAACTTATTAACCCCTAATCTGCCACCCAACCACATCATGACTATTAAATAAACCTATTAACCCCTAATCCGCCGCCCCCGACATTGCCAACACTAAATAAACCTATTAACCCCTAATCCCCCACTCTCCGACATCGCTGACACTAATAAAAGTTATTAACCCCTAATCCACTGCTCCCCGACATTGCCCACACCTAAAGAAACCTATTAACCCCTAAACCTCCAGCCCCCCACCATCGTAACTACTGAACTAAACCTATTTACCCCTAAACCGCCTGGCCCCCCACATTGCAAAACACTTAAGTTAAGTTTAAATTTAAATTACAAGATAACATAGAAAAAAAAACTTACCTGTGAAATAAAAAAAACTAAGTTTAAACTATAAATTAACCTAACATAACTATTCTAATAAAATAAAAAAAAACTACCAATTAAAAACCTAAATTTAAACATTTAAAAAAAACGAACACTACGAAAAAATTTTTAAAAATCTAACATTACAAAAAATAATAAACACTAAATTATGAAAAATATAAAACTCTAAGATTACAAAAAAATAATAAACTAAGTTATCAAAAATAAAAACAATATGGGGGTGGAGCTTGGGGGAACATGAAGTCGGTTGCTTAATTTAGCAGCTCCGTGTACAGCCCAGTGAAAAGGGATAATAGTGAGGCATCCAATCCTTTTCACCTACACTAATGGAACACCAGTAGTGCTCTGAACATAAGAGCACCTACAGAGATACTTGGATTGGATCCGGAGCACTTTCCTGACCGCTGCAGGCTCTTGGAGTGTAACGGTGCAGTGATTGCGGTCGCCATTTTGAGGAGCCATGCGGTCAGCACAACTATAATCGAAGAAGCCCAGGCAAAACCAGTGCTCATAAAGAGTTACCAAATAACTAGGGAGGTTATTGAGAGCTGAGTGCCCTCATTATACGCTAAAAGAACAGTGAAAAATGGTAATGGCTTCATAACAACTAACTGTGTATATGCACCTTTCCCTGACATGGATCTATGAATAATTCACACTTGTGGGTCATCTAACTAACCTGAGCGATTGTATGCGGGTCTCAGCTGAGCACTTGCACATAGGAGATCTCTCCCACACTATCTAATTTCCAAAGGCTGCAACTTGCTCTGATTATGGAGGAGGATGTCCCCGCCACAATACAAGCCCTACTTGCTGATTATAAGCAACGGAATCTTAATAGATTCGATTGCCTAATAGGGATGGTTGGAGCCGGGTGCATAGAAAAGAAGCATGCTGAGATTACTGTGGAGAGTGAGATAGTCTCTGATACGCAGCTTAGCGTTGTACAGCTGAATGCAGGAGACACTCTTGCTGAGTCTCTTTTTCCTGGGTTGAAATGAATGCAGGCTGCCACTATGGGGGACGGTTTCAGCAGAGCTGGGGAACCTCTGGCCCTGCTGGTCCACAACCCACAGAATCCTGAAAAAAACACGTATATGCACAAAGAGCTACCCACCAATAAATCTGAGATGACGGGCGTTGTTTTTATCACTGCATTCTGGAGAGGCCCTGCTACCACTCTGGAAGGTGCCATGTTGTCTGGAACATTACTGAAGTATTGGATGGGGACAGCCCTGACATAAGAGTTGGAGTGGGATGAGAACATTGTCCAGTGTCACGGTGTTGGAGAGATATTCATCATTTGTTGTCCACCTATGCCGTGCTTAAGACATTTCTGTGTTCCCTACTTGAACTGTTCACTATGACGATACCAGGAAGGTATCTGATGCTCTATTAATACGCTCCTATGTTGTTAAGATTATACTCTCATAGTATAGGAATGTTTAGAATATTCACATAGTACTCATGTTAGCAAGGCATCCCCAAGTTTTAGGTTGTTTGTAGGGGGTTTTTCTGTTAGCACCACTCTATATATTTGGGTTTTACCTTAGTTATTCCCTCCATACCAAAACTAGCTTGAACATCTGTCTGGCCCTCTCCTAAGCAAGGATTTCAGGTCCACCAAGTTATATTGTGTAACAAGTGAGTTGACCAGACACAACTTATTGTAAAGAATTATTAATTTCATATTCCTGAGTATTATAGTACTGTCTCCTTATATTGATGACATTAGCTTACTCCGCTTTTGTAACCTGCAATCTACCATCTAATTGTAAATAATGGTCTAACAACCTATGTTCATTGCACAAATCTATATGTAATAGCTCACAACTGCATAATTCCATGTGACTTGGTCCCCTCCTTTGTTAAGTTTTGACAGAGTAGAGTATAAAATTTCTATATGCTGTATATCAATTTACTTTGGCCCCATGTGTGAATATCAGCAGTCTTATTATCAATTACCTGATTAATATATAATTGTATAATTGATGCATAACTCATGAAGTACATGGATTCATAGTTCCTCTCGCTGTATCTACTTGACTCTGTCATACTCCCCTTCAGATATACATACCCACAGTTTGTAGTATTTACACTGACAGAGGAGGGAGACATCATTCCTAGGTTTTCCCCGGGCCCCCCCACCCCTTTTATATGGCTAGGGATAAATAGCTTATCCTCCGTATTATTTATTTGGCAGAGTATAGCAGTCTCTGCCCAATTCCTGGAGCCCCAGTTCAAGATTGTACACATATAAATGCGACAAGGCTCTCCATACCCTATTATGGATAGTATTCCTGTATTTACTGTTACATATCTTGTCACTTGCAGAATGTATGTGTATGCAATTTCATTCTGCCTGTCAGACTATTGGAAGATTACCTAGATCTAACAGTTACAATTTTGCCCTTATTCTCTTTCTCATAAGTCTTTAAGTGATGTTACAGTGGGGCAAAAAAGTATTTAGTCAGCCACCAATTGTGCAAGTTCTCCCACTTAAGAAGATGAGAGAGGCCTGCAATTTTCATCATAGGTATACCTCAACTATGAGAGACAACATGTGGAAACAAATCCAGACAATCACATTGTCTGATTTGGAAAGAATTTATTTGCATATTATGGTGGAAAATAAGTATTTGGTCACCTACAAACAAGCAAGATATATGGCTCTCACAGACCTGCATCTTCTTCTTTAAGAGGCTCCTCTGTCCTCCACTCATTACCTGTATTAATGGCACCTGTTTGAACTTCTTATCAGTATAAAAGACACCTGTCCACAACCTCAAACAGTCACACTCCAAACTCCACTATGGTGAAGACCAAAGAGCTGTTGAAGGACACCAGAAACAAAATTGTAGACCTGCACCAGGCTGGGAAGACTGAATCTGCAATAGGCAAGCAGCTTGGCGTGAATAAATCAACTGTAGGAGCAATAATTAGAAAATGGAAGACATACAAGACCACTGATAATCTCCCTCGATCTGGGGCTCCACGCAAGATCTCACCCCATGGGGTCAAAATGATCACAAGAACGGTGAGCAAACATCCCAGAACCACACAGGGGGACCTAGTGAATGACCTGCAGAGAGCTGGGACCAACGTAGCAAAGGCTACCATCAGTAACACACTACGCCACCAGGGACTCAGATCCTGCAGTGCCAGACGTGTCCCCCTGCTTAAGCCAGTACATGTCTGGGCCCATCTGAAGTATGCTAGAAAGCATTTGGATGACCCAGAAGTGGATTGGGAGAATGTCATATGGTCAGATGAAACCAAAGTAGAACTGTTTGGTAGAAACACAACTCGTCGTGTTTGGAGGAGAGAGAATGCTGAGTTGCAACCAAAGAACACCATACCTACTGTGTAGCATGTGGGTGGCAACATCATGCTTTGGGGCTGTTTCTCTGCAAAGGGAACAGGATGACTGATCCATGTACATGAAAGAATAAATGGGGCCATGTATCGTGAGATCTTGAGTGCAAACCTCCTTCCATCAGCAAGGGCATTGAAGATGAAACGTGGCTGGGTCCTTCAGCATGACAATGATCCCAAATACACCGCCCGGGTAACGAAGGAGTGGCTTCGTAAGAAGCATTTCAAGGTCCTGGAGTGGCCTAGCCAGTCTCCAGATCTCAACCCCATTGAAAACTTTGGAGGGAGTTGAAAGTCTGTGTTGCCCAGCGACAGCCCCAAAACATCAGTGCTCTAGAGGAGATCTGCATGCAGAAATGGGCCAACATACCAGCAACAGTGTGTGACAACCTTGTGAAGACTTACAGAAAACGTTTGACCTCTGTCATTGGCAACAAAGGATATATAACAAAGTATTGAGATGAATTTTTGATATTGACCAAATACTTATTTTCCACCATAATATACAACTAATTCTGTCCAAATCAGACAATGTGATTGTCTGGATTTGTTTCCACATTTTGTCTCTCATAGTTGAGGTATACCTATGATGCAAATTACAGGCCCCTTTCATCTTCTTAAGTGGAAGAACTTGCACAATTGGTGGCTTACTAAATACTTTTTTGCCCCACTGTATATATTTTCAAGATATTGACTGTACACTTAATATTCTTGTTAAAATTGTTTAGAATTAATTTATTCTGCCTGACTGTAAGCAATCTAAATGTCTTCCTTATACTTTGAAGACCATGATCCCACCAGTGGATCTGTTTGACATAGATGACACGGCAAAGCCTTAAATAACAAAATGAGGAGCAGAAAACTTTGATTTGTAACTCTATTATGTATAGTTTCACCTTTATGTAATATCTGTACCACTGTCATTCTTTGTGAAACTTTTATATTTATGATAAATCAGCGTGTAACAGTATGTCCATGTTTCCTCAATAAAAAATTTATTTAAAAAAAAATAAAAAAAATTAAATAAAAACAATTACACCTAATCTAATAGTCCTATAAAAATAAAAAGTCCCCCCCTAAATAAAAACACCCCCTAACCTACAATAAACAACCAATAGCCCTTAAAAAGTTAAAAAAATACTAAGTCCCACCATAAAAGTAACCCCCCCACACCCAACACCCCACACCCAACCAACCCCCCAAAATAAAAAAAATGAACTCTAAAAAATCCAAATATACCCATTGCCCCAAAAGGGGCATTTGTATGAGCATTGCGCATAAAAGGGCATTCAGCTCTTTTACAAGTGCCAATCCCTAATCTAAAAAAAAAACACCCCCCAAAAAAACTAACACTAACCGCAGGAAATTTTCTCACGGTTCCTGAAGTCCGGACGTTCATCTTCACCCAGGCGGCGAGAAGTCTTCATTCAGGCGGCGACACCTTCATCCATCTAGGGGACGTCTTCTATCTTCATCCCGGCAGCACGGAGCAGAGCTATCCTGGAGGGCAATGACATCCTGCACGGAGCGTCCTCTTCATACGATCACCTCCGTACACTGACGCTTCAATGCAAGGTACCGTTTCAAAATGGCTTCCTATTAGCTGCTCTTTATACCTGCATTCCTCATTCCAAAGGGGTAGCAGCCATTAGAGAATCTTTAATGAACACTCATTTACCCACATTACAAAGGAAATTTATTGAAGATGCTATCTCATTTGTTCTTACACACAACTACTTTTTATTTGAAGGCACTTTTTATCAACAAGTACAGGGTACTGCGATGGGGACTACATTTGCCCCATCATATGCAAATATATACATGTCTATATTTGAAAATAATTTTATTTGGAATAATAATCCGTTTTATAACAACATTTTAAAGTATTTTAGATACATAGACGATATTTTAATTATTTGGCAGGGTCCAAAAGATCAAATCAAAGATTTTATAGCCCATATTAATTCTAATATTTATAATTTGAAATTTACATATGAGAGTTCCCCTGAATCAATTCCTTTCTTAGATCTGGTATTATATCATGATGCACTAACCAATAAAGTGTGTGTAAAGAACTTTCACAAACCCACTGATAGAAATAGTTTATTGAACGCAAAAAGTGGGCATTATAAACAGTGGAAGAATAATGTACCACTGGGTCAATACCAAAGAATTCGACGCAACTGCACCTATTTAGAAGATTTCAATAATGAAGCTGAACATCTGACAAAAAAGTTTTTAGAAAAAGGATATGATAAACAACTACTAGACAATGCGAAAGCAAAGGTCCTACAAATGGACAGGACTCAACTTATAAAAGGACAAAATAAGAATAAGAGCAAAGCTAGGAATAACTATGAGGAAGGGAATGTTAAATTCATTACTAGATATAATAATCAACATCAACAAATCAAAAGAATCTTGGGCAAACACTGGGAAGTATTAAAATTAGATCCTGTGCTCCATAATGTTTTAGGGGACAAACCAGAGGTTATTTTTAAAAAAAGCAAGGATATCAAAAATTACCTAGCCCCTACTAAACTAAGATATAAAGCAAACAATGGAACACTGACTAATTGGTGTGGGGGACAGGTAGGGCTGTATCCTTGTAAAGCTATAGAGTGTGTCATGTGCCCTCTCATAGATACACAACATACTAGTTTCTCAAATTCAGATGGTAATCACACTTACAAATGCAAATATAGATGTACTTGCCACTCTACGTATGTAGTATACCTACTCACTTGCAAATGTGGCAAAATCTATGTAGGAAGAACTAAAAGAAAAATAAAGTATAGATTGAGAGAACATATTAGGAACATAGAGTCAGGTTTTGATAATCATAGTGTATCTTATCATTTTAAAGTATGTCACAATCAGAACCCTAATGAGCTTAGCATTAAAATTATTGAATGGGTTGCACCAGACAAATGGGATACTAACAGACTGCTGAAGTTAAGGCAAAGGGAAACCTTTTGGATAAAAACACTAGACTGTCTGGAACCCAAAGGGTTAAATATAGAATTAGATATCCAGGCTTTTTTATGAAATTAACCATTCTTTTTATCATATTTAATTGTTGTGGTAGTTCTATGTATTTTAACAATTTTATATATATAATCATCTTGGAGTATTATTAATTTGTGTTCATGTTTCATAGTTTTTTGCATATATTTTAAAATTTGGTATAGAGGTATTAATTGCAATTATTGTATTATCAATATAGAACCTGATATTTTTACTGCTATATTTAATGCCATTGTTTTTTAAAAAATGTTTTTATCAATTATTATGCATTTACAATTGTATCAACTATTTTACATTCTTTGCCCTTTATATACCCTTATATGTAACACTTATCAATTAATTGGGATTAATTACGCTTACACCATCAAGGGTATATAATGCGCAAATATGTGTAGCTAAGCATTCTTGACAAAGTCTCGACGATACGAGACGAAACGCGTAGAATTTGCTTAGCTTTTTTGACCCCTGGCGGGATCCGTAGTCCAGGAGTTGTCAGTGATCCAGCACTCCTTGAGACGGCTACAGGAAACGTCATCAGCCCCGCGACTGCAGAGCGGGTGTGTTCGTTTGCAAAGCCGGCAACGTGAACTGACCTGTGATACATCCTTGGAAACACTGCCATAAGGATCGGTTTTTGGGACCTAGCAATCGGCTATTATATGCATAAATTTATGCACTATCTTGTGAGTGTTCAATTTGTTATTTGTCTGTTGCTTGAATAAAAACTTTAAATATTGCACTTGAGTCTGCGCTCTTTCCCTTCTATCATTCACAGTTTGGCTGATTTGATTATTCAAATGAGAGCTTCTTAAATCCTATTGGCTGTTCAAATAAGCCAATAGGATGAGAGCTTCTGAAATCCTATTGGCTGTTTGTTTGTTTTTTAGATTACGGATGGGCACTTGTAAAAGAGCTGAATGCCCTTTTAAGGGCAGTAAAAGAGATGAATACCCTTTAAAGGGCAATGCCCATACAAATGCCCCTTTAGGGGCAATGGGTAGCTTAGGATTTTTTAGAGTTAGGTTTTTTTATTTTGGGGGGTTGGTTGGGTGGGTGGTTTACTTTTAGGGGGGACTTTGTAATTTTTTGTATGTAAAAGAGCTGTTTAACTTAGGGCAATGCCCTACAAAAGGCTCTTTAAAGGGCTATTGGTAGTTTATTGTAGGCTAGGGGGTGTTTTTTTATATAGGGATATTAAATTAGGTGTAATTGTTTTTATTTTTGATAATTTAGTTTATTATTTTTTGTAATTAAGTTTTTAATTTTTTTTGTAATGTTAGATTTTTTATTTTTTATCGTAGTGTTAGTTTTTTTTTTTTACATTTTTTTAATTTAGGTTTTTAATTGGTAGTTTATTTTTATTTTATTTGAATAGTTTTGTTAGGTTAATTTATAGTTTAAACTTAGTTGTTTTTTTAATTTCACAGGTAAGTTTTATTTTTTTAAAGATAGTTATTTTGTAATTTTAATTTAAAGTTAGGGGGTGTTAGGGTTAGGGGTTAATAGTTTAATTTAGTGTTTTGCGATGTGAGGGCCGGTGGTTTAGGGGATAATAGGTTTAGTTTAGTAGTTACGATGTGGGGGGTTGGAGGTCTAGTAGTTAATACTTTTTTATAGTGTTGGCGATGTGGGGGCCCGGTGGTTTAGGGGTTAATAGGTTTATTTAGGTGTCTGCTAGGTCGGGTGTGGTGGATTAGGGGTTAATAACTTTTATTAGTGTGGGCAATGTCGGGGAGCGGTGGATTAGGGGTTTATAACTTGTATTAGTGTCGGCGATGACGGGGAGCGGGGGAATAGAGGTTAATAACTTTTATTAGTGTTTCGGCGATGTCGGGGTGGCGTATTAGGGGTATGTAGACTAGGGGTTTATGTTAGAGTGTTAGGCTTAAACATAACTTTCTTTTCCCCATAGACATCAATGAGGTTGTGTTATGGTGATCTCCATTCCGCGATCGCATGTGTTAGTTTTTTTTCTAACACTTACTCCCCATTGATGTCTATGGGGTAAAGCCTGCACGCGCACGTAAAGTCAGCCCTTGGCTTTTGTGCGGTAACGCACCATAACGCACAGCACAAGGAGGTTTTTCAGTAACTCGTAATGGCAGTACTATGGAGAGTGCAATAATGCACTTTTTTGGCATTTTTTTAACACCCTGTTTATCGAAAAACTCTAAATCTAGGTAATAATTTGCAATGTTAATGATCTTAAAGGGTCCTACAAAGCAAGGCCACAACTTCCTGGACTAACAAAACAAATTCAGATTAATTGTGGACAGCCACATCAAGTCACCACAATAAGATATTTTTTCCAGAGTTTGGTTTGTTCTCCCAGTGTGGCCATTGGTTTGAGGATGATAACCTGATGACAAAGATTGAGAGATAAGTAAACTGGAGCTAAGGTATTTTCAAAACTGAGAAGTAAACTGAGAACCTCTGTCTGATAATACATCTTGAGGTAATCCATGAAATCTTAAGATCTCCTTCAAAACATCAGTGACATTTGCAGAAGGTAATCCCACAGCATTGATGAAATGGGACATCTTAGCCTGAGGAGCCACAATCACCAGGATAGTGTCATTGTTATCTAAAAAAGGAAGATCCACAATGAAATCTATTGACACACAGGAACAAGTACTCCCAATAATTGGCAAAGTATGTAAAGGACCAACTGGAGCTAGGGTCAAATACTTTCTCCTAGCACAAGTGTCACAAGACAGTACAAAGTTATGTACATCCAATTTAGGCCACAAAAAGGTTCTGGAAATTTACTCCACTGTCTTTCTAATTCCCCCATGACCAGCAGCCAAAGAATCATGATGAGTCTACAAAGGTTCAAGTCAAACTTGGGGTGCAACAAACATCTTTTCTTTATAATACAGAATACCATCAACAGAAATAAAATAAACTGTAGAAGCAGGAGTGTATCACTTAAGTCCTTAATCTTATTCATTAAAGAACATTAAAGGGACAGTAAAGTTAAAATTAAACTTAAATGGATTGAATAGAGCACAACATTTCAATTTACTTCAATTATCAATTGTGCTTAATTATTTCGTTATCCTTTGTTAAAGAGTAATTCTAGGTGAGTTTGGGACTGTACCCGTGTCTTTAGTCATCTATAACATATAGGTCCAGATAGAAGAAAATTCTTTTAAATGGCATTGAAGTTCCCAGGATTAAATCAATAGGTTTTTTAAAGACATAAAAAAGTCCCCATATTGTTCAGAAATATTTTCCAAGATACTGTCATGAACACCCAAAAGCAGATTGGCACAAACAGGAACTCTGACAAAAAAAAGTTATACTGACAGTATCCCAATGTATTGAAGAATTATTAGTAGGGAGAAATTACAACATCAAACTGTAAACTCCCTCATTGCATGGAACCCTTCAAGACAGTAACTGGCACAGTTTCTTTAACAGGACCACATTTCATTTTAGAAGTAGTTATGTCGCGAACCTAAAATTTTCGCGAACCGCGCGAACAGCCATTGAATTCAATAGGCAGGCGAACTTTAAAACCTGCTTTTAAGCCATAATGGGCCTAAATCAACAATCATTCCCAAAGTGGCTGTCTCAAAACATCCCGGACAGAAGATAGATTGATAGATAGGATAGATAGATATACATAGATTGATAGTTAGATAGAATCAATAGAAGAGAAATAGATAGATTTGTGAGATATATAATTACCCTAATAAAGTCTAATAACTAAACATGCGTTCTTGGACCCAACTAACTTGTGTTAATTAGTACTTTTCTTAGCACTTTAATCCCTGTTCCCCCCCCCCCCCCCCCCTATCGGGGGTGTTCTATATGGCCTGCCTGTTTACCCTGAAAAAATATAATAATAAGACATGCTGTCTGGTACCTATTTTAACTAGGTTGTTTTTTAAGTACTACCATTCTTAGCACTTTAATCTCTGCAACTCCCCCTATTTGGTGAGGTCTATACGGCCTGGATGATTACCCATACAAAATATAATAATAAGACATCTGCTCTTGGTCTGCGACCCATGGTAACTATGTTGTGTTAATTAGTAATGTCCTTCGCATTTTAATAGCTGTTACTCATACTCACCCTATCGGTGGAGGTCTATATGGCCTGCATGATTATCCTTACAAAATATAATAACCAAACATATGCTCTGGCACCCATGGTAAGTAAGTTGTGTTAAGTAGTACTGTTCTTTGCAGTTTAATACCTGTTACAACACCAAATGGTGGCAGGTCTGCATGATTAGCCGCACCCAAAACAAAAATAAATCCAAGCGGTCTTGGATTAACACCCATGGCTAACTCTGTTGTTTCAAGTAGTACTATTCTTAGCACTTTCATCTCATCATCCCTGTTACTTCCAGGACTCTCGGTGGTGGTCTACATGGCCATCATGATTAGCCTAACCAAATGCTACAATCCAACCTTGGCTCAGTCTTCCTAAGGCCCTTCATTGGCTGTATTTTGGTAGTACTGTTCTTATTAGTTTAATAGCTGATACGACACCGAATGGTGGCAGCTCTATATGGCCTGCATGAATAGCCGCACCCAAAGCCAAAAAAAAAGCCAAGCGGTTTTGCACTAACACCCATGGCTAACTCTGTTGTTTCAAGTTCTACTATTCTTAGCTCTTTCATCTCATCCCTGTTACTTCCAGGACTCTCAGTGGTGGTGGTGGTCTACATGGCCATCATGATTAGCCTAACCAAATACTACAAATCCAACCTTGGCTCAGTCTTCCTAAGGCCCTTCATTGGCTGTATTTTGGTAGTACTGTTCTTATTAGTTTAATAGCTGATACGACACCGAATGGTGGCAGCTCTATATGGCCTGCATGAATAGCCGCACCCAAAGCCAAAAAAAAGCCAAGCGGTTTTGCACTAACACCCATGGCTAACTCTGTTGTTTCAAGTTCTACTATTCTTAGCTCTTTCATCTCATCCCTGTTACTTCCAGAACTCTCAGTGGTGGTGGTCTACATGGCCATCATGATTACCCTCACCAAAATATAACAACAATACGTGCGTGCAGGGAACCATGGTAAGCTTACTTCCTTTTGCAAAATCGAGTATAACAGTTGCAGGCAGAGGTTCTGACCCTGCATTATGGCTGCACCTCTCCCTAAAAGAGGCATGCGTTACAGAGTCTGTGGGCATGTATTCAAAGAGCTGGCCTGCCTAAAAAGAGGAGCAAGGCTGTACAGGTTGTTCTCCTTCAGCCGTTTTATACGCTGTCCCACGGCCACGACCCTCAACAACCACAACAGAATGAAACACCACATATTCCATCCTTTTGAACAACAGAGTACAGGTATGGCATTGATTTTAGTTACACGGCGATATTTATTATGAACCGTGAAATTGAAAACAAAAACATGATTGGACACCCAGTACAGTACAGGACCCCCAACAAAAACAACAGCAGGAAAGAGGACATATGGCATCCTTTTGAACAATAGATGACAGGTAAGGCATAGATTTTACAAAGCCATAGATAATTTTTTTGCAACTGTGAAATAAAAAAAAAACATTGTTTGGACACCCAGAACACTTCTTTATCCTTAGGCCTTTTTATAAGAGGCTCCCGGAGCCTCAACTGAAACAACAGCATGAGAGAGGACATATGGCATCCTTGTGAACAATTGATTACAGTTAAGGCACTGATTTTAGAATCCCAGAGATCATTTATATGACCCGGGAAATCGAAAAAAACATTGATTAGACACCCAGTACACTTATTTATCCTCAGGCCTTTTTAATAAGAGGGTCCCGGAGCCTCAACCGAAACAACAGCATGAAAGAGGACATATGTCATCCTTTTGAATAATAGATTACAGGAAAGGCATTGATTTTAGAATCCCACAGATCATTATTTGCAACCGGGAAATAGAAAAAAACATTGTTTAGACACCCAGTACACTTATTTATCCTTAGGCCTTTTTAATAAGAGGGTCCCGGAGCCTCAACCGAAACAACAGCATGAAAGAGGAGATATGTCATCCTTTTGAATAATAGATTACAGGAAAGGCATTGATTTTAGAATCCCAGAGACCATTTATATGACCCGGGAAATAGAAAAAAACAATGATTAGACACCCAGTACACTTATTTATCCTCAGGCCTTTTTAATAAGAGGGTCCCGGAGCCTCAACCGAAACAACAGCATGAAAGAGGAGATATGTCATCCTTTTGAATAATAGATTACAGGAAAGGCATTGATTTTAGAATCCCAGAGATCATTTATATGACCCGGGAAATAGAAAAAAAACATTGATTAGACACCCGTTACACTTATTTATCCTCAGGCCTTTTTAATAAGAGGGTCCCGGAGCCTCAACCGAAACAACAGCATGAAAGAGGAGATATGTCATCCTTTTGAATAACAGATTACAGGAAAGGCATTGATTTTAGAAACCCACAGATCATTATTTGCAACCGTAAAATAGAAAAATACATTGATTAGACAACCAGTACACTTATTTTTCCTCAGGCCTTTTTAATAAGAGGCTCCCGGAGCCTCAACCAAAACAACAGCATGAAAGAGGACATAGGAAAAAGAAAAAGATGCAGGCACTGCTGTGGGTAACTTAAAAACGATAAGTCTTTATTTGAAAAAGCCATAAAAAATAAACAGCTACAATCGCTGTACAGGCAAGGGCAAAAGGTACACAAAACGACAGAGGCAAGGCAGGGTAGAAAAATAGACAGAAAATTGTCTGACTAGTTTCGAGTGCAGACTGCACTCTTATTCATAGACATACAGAGAGAGGGCTAGGCCTGCCTTTTAAAGGGAAAACAGTTAACTGAAAATTCAGCTGTTGTCCATTACTGAAAATTAGGACATATACTTCGGTTAACCCCTCAAAGACAAGTCACGCCTAATCTCTGTGTGAAAGATTAAAAACAATGAACAAAATTCTCAGAGTATTGTTGTTATATCAAACAGTGTTACACGCTATATCAGTTAGTGTTTTAACGGGGGAGACATATATTAGAGGTAGTTGGCATTTTATGTACTATATCCTAAATGTCTTTTAAAAATTATTATTATTATTCTTCTATTCCTGTAAAATAACACAACTATGTAAACTAAACAGTAGTTTTATATGCCTAGTGTCATATATATTAAAATTAAGGCAAGATTGTTATTATACAGGATAGTAAGACAAAAAGTAACTATTCTACTCTAGATTGTCAAGTAATGAGGGTTACCCAAAATAACAGTTATACTTAACAAATGGTTACTTAAATATTAAATACTCAGTGTTTGATAACTAAGATAAGTAAAAATCCTGTTATCAATTTTAGGATTATGTTATATTGTCAATATGAACTTGAAAATATGTGCTAGACTGGTAATGACCTATACATTGAATATAATAAAATATACAATTCATATATAGCCTAAAGAATTATAAAATAATTCTTAGTATGGAAAAGAAGAAAAGGAGTAAATATAATTTTGGAAAGAATTGGATATTAGGAAAGTCGATAGACTATACTTAATATTTCTTATTTTTTATTTTTTATTTTTTGTTGCTTTAATTATCGATGAAAAAATTGATATCGCATTCACGATTCATTCCTTTGGGAAAGCGTGTTTGTAATTTAAGCATCCAGAAGAGTTCTTTTCTTTCTAGGGACTTAAATTTATTGCCTCCTCTGATGGATAGATTTACAATGTCAATTATTTTAATAGTGATATTAGCCTCATTAGAAAAGTGTAAGCTGCTAAAATGGTTAGCTACAGCAGAGTCTTTGTTATAATTTTTAATATCTCTGGCATGTTCATTGTAACGTTTTCTAACTTCTCTAGAAGTCTGACCTGTATACTGTAATTTACAGATATTGCATGTTAGGAGATATACCACAAAAGTGGTGCTACAATTGGCATAGAAGTCTATATTATATTCTGTCCCTGTACTGGTGCTAGTGTAAGTGTTCCCTTCTTGAATATGTGAACACATGTTGCAGTTACGACTGCCACATTTATAATTTCCTTTTTGTGTCAGCCAATTATGTTCCTTTCTTTTATTTCTAGTGACTAAGCTAGGTGATATAGCCTGTCCTAGGGTTTTTGATCTTTTGGGGACATATTTGATATTGTTGATAAGGGGTCTGAGAATATCATCACCTGAGAGTATATGTGCATGTTTTTGCATAATTTTTACAATATCATTGTACTGTTTGGAGTATGCTGTGGTGAACACAATTGCATCTTTAAATTGGGATTCTTTCTTTTTTACCTTATGTTTTTGTATGTCAGTATCTGTGTTGTATTTTCTAATTTCCTTCCTACATTTTTCTAGACTATTGACATTGTATCCTCTACTTGTAAGTCTATTCTTCAGCTCAAGTGATTGTGTATCATAGATGTCATCTGATTTAGTATTTCTGCGTAGCCTAATGAATTGACTACGTGGAATGGACTTTATAAGATGTGTTGGGTGTTGTGACGTAGCATAAAGTATCGTGTTGCCTGCAGACTCCTTACGATAGGTACTAGTGACAATGCAGTTTTCAACTATCTCCAATGTAAGGTCTAAGTAGTTGACTTTTTTTGTATTATATATTCCTGTAAATCGTAAATTAAATGGATTAGAGTTAGTGTATTCTAAGAAGTTGTTAAATTCTATATCATTTAAAGGTTTTTTGACAATGAACAACAAATCGTCAATATAACGTGTATATATTAGAATGCTCTCAAGCCATGGATTTAGAGTATTATAAATGTGAGACAGTTCCCACCAAGAGACAAATAAATTTGCAAAAGCGGGGGCAAATTTTGCCCCCATGGCGGTACCACATACTTGATTATAAAAACAGCCATCAAACCAAAAATAATTGTGAGATAATAGGAATTTTAACACATCTCCTATATATTGTTTAGTATAAACATTTACATCCATTTCTCTTTGGAGAAAAAATTCCACTGCTTGTACCCCCAAGTTTTTGAAAGAGGACATATGTCATCCTTTTGAATAATAGATTACAAGAAATGCATTGATTTTAGAAACCCACAGATCATTATTTGCAACCGGGAAATAGAAAAAAACATTGATTAGACACCCAGTACACTTATTTATCCTCAGGCCTTTTTAATAAGAGGGTCCCGGAGCCTCAACCAAAACAACAGCATGAAAGAGGACATATGTCATCCTTTTGAATAATAGATTACAGGAAAGGCATTGATTTTAGAATCCCAGAGATCATTTATATGACCCGGGAAATAGAAAAAAACATTGATTAGACACCCAGTACACTTATTTATCCATAGGCCTTTTTAGCTGAGGCTCCAGGACCCTCAACAAAAACAAGAGCAGGGAGGTGGGCATAGGAGTACAATGTAGTGTGACAATAATAATGTGAAGGGGAAGATTGCGGAGTTGTGGCATTTTAATTTTGTTATCGTGGGAAGTACTTGCAATGACCTTGCTCTGGTGAATCCATATTGCAAATGTGTTTTTTAAGGCACTGTTTGTCTATTTTTTGAATATCAGCATTTGGTAATTGAAGCTCAACTTAAGGCTGGTGAGAACCGACCTTTCTTCTGGCTGTTTGCAAATGTTGTGGCTCTGGACAAACATGTGAATAAGGGGCCATCAGCCATATTCTGCACGCAACCCCTTTGATGATTGACGATAAACATTTGTCACCTGCAATCAGAGCCCATTACTTCTGTCTAAATCATCTTCCTGGTATGGACAGGCCACTGTTTCCCACAGCAAGTCCGAAGCTTGAACTACAAGATTGTCTTGAGTATGGTAGGAAACCAAAGTTTATTTAATTCTGTACTATCACCACAAAAGCTGAACTTCTTGAACCAAGGAAAATGCAATCAATTTCATGTGCTTATTGATGACAAGGACGTCCTGCCCTGTGGTGCACAGAGATGGAGAGGATTTTGGGCCTCCCTGTACACTACCCAGATGTCTCCAACATCACCAGAAACACAAGACAGTGACTCTTTGGAAGTTCCTGGAGTGTTCCGGTAGCCATCTCTTTGCGCCCCGAAAGGAATACTTTATCAGTGTTTTTGTATACATCCGACAACAGCTTCGGAGACTGTGGTGACGCACATGTTATTTACTGTTATTCCAGCTGTGGCAATATCAATTGGCATTAAAAAGGTAAGATTTGGGGGGGCGGAGCCTATAGCTGTTGCGGTAGGATGTGTGTTTTAGGAGCTCCAGGTCTTACAAGTTACTTTGAAGTTCGTTTTCAACCTTAATTTAATTTTCTTTTTGGGATTCATAGTCACACTTTCTGGGGCTATCCAAGAGGAGCCTGGTAAAAGCACTAGTCACCCCTTATATCAACGGGTACGGAGACATATTTTGTGCCTTTCCAATATGGCGCCGGACACCCCTGAATGAAAAAAAAAAAGGTACGATTTGGACTAGTGACGCACATTTTATGCACGCTGTGGCAATTGCAATTTGCAATAAAAATAATCTGCTAACAACAACGACTACCTACAACCACACCTAACTCCTGAATTCATGCTTCAGTTATTAACTCAAGTTAAATTATTTTTTTTTTATTATTATTATGCTCAGCAGATTCAAAACATACATCTCTTCAATCTTCTAGTCATATCACACGACATGTCAAAATGCTGCATGGAAAATGGCAGTGTGCAAAGTCATAATCTTAGTGAACCTATAAGTGAAGTAAAAAGGAAAGAGGACATATGGCATCCTTTTGAACAATAGATTACATTTAAGCATTGATTTGAGAAACCCAGAGATAATTTGTTGCAACCGGGAAATCTAAAAAAAACTGGATTAGACACCCAGTACACTTATTTATCCTTAGGCCTTATTAGCAGAGGCTCCATGACCCTCAACAAAACCAGCAGCAGGAAAGAGGACATATGGCATCCTTTAGAAAAATAGATTTCTGGAAAGGCATTGATTTTAGAAACACAGAGATCATTAGTTGCAACCGTGAAATCTAAAAAAACATAGATTATACACCCAGTACACTTCTTTATCCTTAGGCCTTTTTATCAGAGGCTCCCGGAGCCTCAACAGAAACAACAGCATGAAAGAGGACATATGGCATCCTTGTGACTAATAGATTACAGGAAAGGCATTGATTTTAGAAACCCTGGGATAATTTGTTGCAATCGTGAAATCTAAAAAAAGATTGATTAGACATCCAGTACACTTATTTATCCTTAGGCCTTTTTTTAGCAGAGGCTACAGGACCCTACACAAAACCATCAGCAGGAAAGAGGACATATGGCATCCTTTTGAAAATTAGATTACAGGAAAGGCATTGATTTTAGAAACCCGGAGATAATTTGTTGCAACCGGGAATTTGAATCAAACAAATGATTCGATGGACACCCAGTACACTTCTTTCTCCTTCGGCATTTTTATAAGAGGGTCCAGGACCCTCAAAAAAAAAGACCAGCAGGAAAGAGGACGTATGGCATCCTTTTGAACAATAGAGTACAGGTACAGCATTAATTTTACAAACCCAGAGATAATTTTGTTGAAAAGTGAAATAGCCCCAAAAACCATGCTTGGACTCCCACTCCAGGTCGTTCTCCCTCAGCTATTTTATAAGAGGGTCCAGCACCCTCAACAGAAACTACTGCAGGAAACACCACCACATATGCCATCCTTTTGCACAAGCGAGAACAGGTATGGCATCCATTTTAGAAACCCAGAGATAATTGAGAGGAACCAGGAACATTTTTCTAAAAATTTGATGGGCCACCCATTACAGGTCGTTCTCCTTCAGCCTTTTTATACCATGGGCCACGACCCACAACAGGCACAACAGCATGAAACACCACATATGCCACCCTTTTGCACAATAGAGTATAGGTATGGCATAGATGGAACACGGAGATAATTTAGAGCAACCAAGAGATGAATAAAGATGCTTGGTCGGTCCTCCTCCTTCAAATTTGTGGCATTTTGCGTTCAATTTAATGGTCCACCAGATATGAGTGGTTTGCTAATGCTAAGTTGTACAATTCGTAACAGTTTAATCACTATTGTTATGTGCCTTATTTTTTTATTTGAGTTTTGTACCCACAGAGCTGCAGTAGAGGCCAGAAAAATTAGGAATGTACAAATGACTGAAAAAATTGGGTATTGTTGTAGCAACTGCTGTAGCAGCGGCCAGAAAAATTGATGTTTGTAAAAAATTTAACAAGTGCCCTAAAAGCTTGTGGCTTGAACACTAGTTGTTGGCGGATAAGTCAAGCAAGTCCTCCGGCTTTATAACCAAAAAAAAGGCCAGTCTGTGTACCAGTTGTAGCCCAAGCCAGCTCACCTCATCATCAGGCCTTTTTTATTCAAATGTATCGCCCAATGTCAGTCCCTTCGGGATCCAGGCCTCATTCATTTTTATAAAAGTGAGATAGTCAAGGCTTTTTTGAACTAGGCGACTTCTCTTCTCAGTGACAAAACCTCCTGCTGCACTGAAAGTCCTTTCGGACAGGACACTTGAAGCGGGGCAGGCCAGAAGTTCCATTGCAAATTGGGATAGCTCAGGCCACAAGTCCAGCCTGCACAACCAGTAGTCAAGGGGTCCATCGCTCCTGAGAGTGTCGAGATCCGCAGTTAAAGCTAGGTAGTCTGCTACCTGTCGGTTGAGTCCCGAAAGGCTCTGATGGTGCATGGGAGTTAAAAAGGTACGCATGTCCTCCATCAATAAGACGTCAGGAAAGCGTCCGGTCCTTGCCGCCGTGGTCGTGGGAGGAGGAGGAGGATTAATTTCATCTCTTCCCCTGTTACATTCCCGTGGTGCTGTGACATCACCCTTATACGCTGTGTAAAGCATAGTTTTTAATTTATTATGAAAATGCTCCATCCTTTCCGACTTGCGGGAATTTGGTAACATTTCAGGCACTTTATGCTTATACCGGGGGTCGAGGAGCGTGGACACCCAGTACAGGTCGTTCTCCTTCAGCTTTTTTATACGAGGGTCCCTCAACAGCCACGACAGCATGAAAGAACCCATTTGAACAAGGTTGGATGCCGAGCTAATCATGTCCCGTTCCTCCTCCTCACTGATCTCACTGATGGTATCTTCTTCCCCCCAGCCACGTATAACACCACGGGTACCAGAGAGGTGACAACAACAAGCACCCTGGGATGCCTGTTGTGCTTGGTCTTCCTCCTCCTCCTCATCAAAGCCACATTCCTCCTCTGACTCCTCTTTCTCACAATCCTCTTCCTGCATTGCCGCAGGTCCAGCAAGCGATGCTGATTTGGCTATTTGTGGGGGTGATGGACACCACAACTCTACCGCTTCCTCGTCACGCTCATCTACTGCCTGATCCAGCACTCTTCGCAGGGCACGCTCCAGGAAGAAAACAAATGGTATGATGTCGCTGATGGTGCCTTCGGTGCGACTGACAAGGTTTGTCACCTCCTCAAAAGGACGCATGAGCCTACAGGCATTGCGCATGAGCGTCCAGTAATTTGGAAAAAATATCCCCAGCTCCCCAGAGGCTGGCCTAGCACCCCGGTCATACAAATACTCATTAACAGCTTTTTCTTGTTGGAGCAGGCGGTCAAACATTAGGAGTGTTGAATTCCACCGTGTTGGGCTGTCGCAAATCAAGCGCCTCACTGGCAGGTTGTTTCAACGCTGGATATCGGACAAGTGCGCCATGGCCATGTAGGAACGCCTGAAATGGTCACACAACTTCCTGGCCTGCTTCAGGACGTCCTGGGTAAGCCTGGGTAAGCCTGGGTACTTATGGACAAATCGTTGTACAATTAGATTACACACATGTGCCATGCACGGCACATGTGTCAACTTGCCCAATTTCAATGCCGCCACCAAATTACTTCCATTGTCAGAAACAACCTTGCCAATCTTCAGTTGGTGCGGAGTCAGCCACTGATCCACCTGTGCGTTCAGGGCGGTCAGGAGTGCTGGTGCCGTGTGACTCTCCGCTTTCAGGCAAGTTAACCCCAAGACGGCGTGACACTGCCGTACCCGGGATGTAGCATAGTACCTGGGGAGCTGGGGGGGTGCCGTAGATGTGGAGCAAGACGCAGAAGTTGAAGAGGACTCAGCCGAGGAAGAGGTTATGGAAGAGGATGGAGTAGGAGGAGTAGAGGAGGTAGCAGCAGGCCTGCCTGCAAGTCGTGGCGGTGACACCAACTCTTCTGCAGAGCCACGCATTCCATGCTTGTCAGAAGTCAGCAGGTTTACCCAATGCGCAGTGTAGGTGACATACCTGCCCTGACCATGCTTTGCAGACCAGCTATCCATGGTCATATGGACCCTTGCCCCAACGCTGTGTGCCAGACATGCCATAACTTCCTTTCGAACAACAGAGTACAGGTTTGGGATTGCCTTTTGTGAAAAGAAATTTCTGCCAGGTACCTTCCACTGCGGTGTCCCAATAGATACAAATTTTTTGAAAGCATCAGACTCCACCAGCTTGTCTGGTAAAAGCTGGCGGGCTAAGAGTTCAGACAAGCCAGCTGTCAGACGCCGGGCAAGGGGGTGACTTTGAGAAATTGGCTTCTTACGCTCAAACATGTCCTTGACAGACACCTGACTGTGGGCAGATGACCAGGAACTGCTACGTAAGAGAGAGTGGAGGATGGTTGAGAGGGGGCAAGGAGAACAGCACTGGTTGACATGGCTGAAGATGATGGAGCAGGAGGAGGAGGGCGGCTTTCACTTTGTGTGCTGCTTCTACTCATGTGTTCTTCCCATCGGCCTTTGTGATGGGAGACCATGTGCCTTCGCAAAGCAGTTGTACCTAGGTGGCTGTTGGACTTCCCACGACTCAGTTTCTTTTGGCACCGGTTGCAAATGGCATCGCTGTTGTCAGAGGCAGACACACAAAAAAAATGCCACACTGCTGAGCTCTGCGATGACGGCATTCTGGTGGTGGCAACAGCATGCGTTGATGGGCGTCGGTGTGCTGTCTGGCTGACCCCTGGTGACGATGCATGCTGTCTGACTGTGCCACTAGCTCCTTGAGATGACCTCCCCGTGCTTCCAAATCGTCTCCTCCTCCTCCTCTCTGTCTCCCCATCTGAACTTTCCCCCTCTTCTTCTTCTCTTCTAGCAGGCACCCACGTGACATCCACCGACACATCATCATCAACCGCTTCACTTGTATCTGAAACATCAAGAAAGGAAGCAGCAGCGAGTACAACATCATCATCGTCATCACACCGTACCTCCATGTCGGTAATGCTGCCTGACTGAGACTGATCACTATTATCTACATCCTCTGTCAATGATGGTTGTGCATCACTCATTTCTTCCAAATGATGTGTCAATAACTCCTGTGACAGATCAAGTGAAGCAGCTGTGGTGCTAGTGTTGGTGGTGGCGACAGGCAGGGGAGTGGCACTGGTCACTTGAGACCTGCCCAAAGCACAGCTGGACTTAGATGGTGCGTCAAGGTTAGGAGGACTAGCAGCGGAAGCTGAAGAAGATTGGGTGTCCTGTGTTAGCCATTCAACTAGGTCCTCCTCGGAAGTTTTTGCGTCCCCCCTGGCACCCGGCGTCTGAACAATGTGCATATTTGTAGGGTCTAAAGGAATCACAGCACCACGACCACGGAACCTGCGGGGTGGCCTGCCTCTGCCTGTCATTTTTTTTTAAATGGACACTAACAATACTATTACACTAATTGAGTGGTGGCACTGTGAAAGTGGGCACAGTATACGCTGTGAGACTGACAACAACAAAAAAGACAGATGTTTTAAAAATTACAAATTGTTCATTTTTTAAAATATTACAAGTACTGTGGCAACAAATATGATTGTTTGGCACTAGTTGGCAAATGGGCCTGTCTGGCACACACGCTGGGAGAAAGGAAACTGCAATTCAATGGCACTAGGAGACTGAAGAATCACAGTCAAAACAGTTATGATTAACAAAAATTCAAATCCTGTTACAATAAATATGAGTGGTGGCACTAATTGGCTAGTTGGGACTGGCACACAGGCAGGAGGAAAATGCAATTCAAGGGCACTAGAAGACTGCAGATTGACAGTCAAAACAGTGATGATTGACAAATTTTGCAATACTGTTAAAAGAAATATGATTGCTGGCACTAATTGGATAGTTGGGCCTGGCACACAGGCTGGCAGGCAGTAGAAAAGTGCAATTCAATGGAATGAGCAAACTGAGGATTAAGATCAACAATCAAATTTTTTTAATTTTAATTAGTAACTATACTGTAGACAACAATTATGATTGGTGTAAATAGTTGGCAAGATGGCCTGGCACAAAAGGCTGGCAGGCAGGAGGTAAATGCAATTCAAGGACACTAGGAGACTGATTACTGACAGTCAAAACAGTGATGATTGACAATTTTTGCAATACTGTTAAAAGAAATATGATTGCTTGCAATAATTGGCTAGGTGGGCCGGGCACACAGCAGGCTGCAAGGCAGGAGGAAAGTGCTATTCACTGGCACCAGCAAACTGAGTATTCACAACAACTATTAACAAAATTTTTAATTTTTAATTACTAAGAATACTGTCACAAAAAATATGATTGGTGTAAATATTTTTCAAGTAGGCCTGGCACACAGGCTTGGAAGGCAGTAGAAAAGTGCAATTCTAGGGCACGAGCAAACTGAGGATTAAGATCATCAACAATCAAGAATTTTTTAATTTTAATTAGTAACTATACTGTGACAAAAAATTATGATTGGTGTAAATATTTGGCAAGACGGCCTGGCACAAAAGGCTGGCAGGCAGGAGGTAGATGCAATTCAAGGACACTAGGAGACTGATTACTGACAGTCAAAACAGTGATGATTGACAATTTTTGCAATACTGTTAAAAGAAATATGATTGCTGGCAACAATTGGCTAGGTGGGCCTGGCTCACAGCAGGCTGCAAGGCAGCAGGAAAGTGCTATTCAATGGCACCAGCAAACTGAGGATTCTCAACAACTATTACCAACAATTTTAATTTTTAATTATTAAGAATACTGTCACAACAAATATGATTGGTGTAAATATTTTTCAAGTAGGCCTGGCACAAAGGCTTGGAAGGCAGTAGAAAAGTGCAATTCTAGGGCACGAGCAAACTGAGGATTAAGATCAACAATCAAATTTTTTTTAATTTTAATTAGTAACTATACTGTCTGTGACAACAATTATGATTGGTGTAAATAGTTGGCTAGATGGCCTGGCACAAAAGGCTGGCAGTGGCAGGCAGGAGGTAAATGCAATTCAATGGCACTAGGAGACTGAATATTTGCAGTCCAAAAAATTATGATTTTTATTTTTTTATATACTGTTACAAGAATTATGATTGGTGCCACTAATTGGCTAGTTGGGCCTGGCACATAGGCTGGCAGATATGAGTCGTGGATGGTAGGTAGGGCAGCAATTTAACACAGTATGCTGTGTAAGTGACAAAAACACAGGCCTGATAGAAAATTAAGTTAGATTACACTAGCAAAATATTTTTAAATTTTAGATTTTAATATTAAAATTATGTTAAGAAGTGCAATGCACATATGACTCTATGAGTGGTCGCACTGGCTGGCTGCTACGTAGGGCAGCAATTAACAACAGTATGCTGTGTAAGTCAGATAGACAGTTAGACACAGGCCTGATAGAAAATAAAATTAGATTACACTAGCATAATGATTTAAATACTTTTTTTGGGGAATTTTAAGAAAAAGGTTAAGCACATACATATGAGTCGTGGCTGATAGCCTTGGAAGGGCAGCTATTAAAAACAGTAGGCTCTGTAAGTCAGATACACACACGCCTGATAGAAAATACTATTAGATTACACTAGAAAAATTATTGAAATTATTTTTTTGGGGGGGGGGAATTAAAAAAAGGTTAAACACATATGAGTCGTGGCTCATAGACTAGGGAGGGCAGCAAGTAAACACAGTAGGCTCTGTATGTCAGCAAAACACACAGGCGGGATAGAAAATTATATTAGATTACACTAGCAAACAAATTTAAACTTTTTTTTTTATATATTAAAATTAAGGTGAAGAAGAATAGATATGAGTGCTGGGTGGCTGCCTGGCACAGACCAATTAACCAAAAGACTGAAAAAAATGAGGTATATTAATGCTGAGTGAGCCTGACAGACACAGGCCTGATAGTAAATGTAATTAGATTACACTATACTATATATTTTTTTTTTTAATTTAAAATAATGTTATAAACGGATATTAACACTGGTGGCTGCTGGCTGGCACAGAGCAATGAACCAGAGTATAAGCTGTGTGACACTGGCCTGATAGAAAATGAAAAAAAATTACACTAGAAAAATAATTAAATTTTTTGGTTAGTTAAATTTAAACTAATCTTGTTAGGGAGATATCAGTGGTGGCAGTAGTCACAGCATATGCTGTGAGCTTTAAAAAACACAGCCTGAAAGCCAAGCAAATTCTACTACAAAAAAAAAAGAAAAAAAAAAAAGGCACGAAATATAGCCCTAAAAAGGGCTTTTTGGGGTGCTGTGCTTGCAGCAGAGATGAGTGGAGTCCTTCTGGACTGTAAATACACTAGCCTAGCTATGTTTTTCCTATTAATGTCAGGAGCAAAAACACAACACGTCCTCTCATTAAGAAAGCAAGGTCGTTATGAGTCTAAAATGGCGGATTCCGAGTAGCTGGGAGGGTCTGTGAGGGAGTGTCTGATGTTGATTGGCTCTAATGTGTCAGGCGGCTGTGACATAAAGGGTCAAAGTTTCCACAATGATGACACATAGGGGCGGATCGAACATCGCCATGTGTTCGCCCACAAACGCGAACAAGCTATATTCGCCGTGAACCGTTCGCGGGCGAACAGTTCGGGACATCACTATTTAGAAGTACTGTAGGTATTGGTTAGGAATGAACTTGAGATGGGAGGAGGGTCTGGGAAGCAAATCTCTCCTGTTGTCTCTCTCAGAATCTCCTGGCTATTTACAGTAGATGACTAAGGATGACAATGGAGATCAAATTTTCCAAATCTTCTAAACAAGTTAATCTTTTAGATGCTCAGAGAAACTCAGAATAAAACTGATTATGAAAGCAGGAGCATTCCAATCTGTGTCACTAGCAATGGGACAGAAGTCCCAACAGAACTGTGTATCTTGTTGCAAAGCACTCAAAGCCATTTGAGCAGAAGAGGTACAATGTAGATCATCATGAATTATATTCAGCATTAACAAAAGAGTCCCAAGTATTAAAGATATCACAATGTTTCTGTATCAAAGTTTGTGCCCTGCCAGTAAAGCAATAGCATAGTCTCAAGCTTAAAAGAAAACAAAATTAAGCTGGCAATGACAAAAGTACATAACTTTTGTCTATCCCCACCAAACCTTTCAATTAATGACAAATGTAGCTCCAAATAGGTTAAATCTTCTGACTGCTGTATAACAGAAGCACATTAGCGTCCTCAGGAGAAGATGAAGCCATAGCAGGAAAATAAGTGGAGCCTCCCACAGCAGACTACACATCAGACTGTGTCTGAGTCTAAAGTTCTTCAACTCTCTGCCATATATGTAACTGTGAGGCCTGTACTTATTGCACAGTGTGAGTTAATGCTCTAAGCTGTATTGACGAGGTGCTGATAATATTCACCATCTATGCTGGATCCATATTGGCTTGGTTATTATATAAGACAATTAGGGATTAACCTTTTTGCATGGCTGAAACCAAGATTGCAGGAGATAAACAGAATCAAGGATCCGAACAAAGTTTAATATATGAATTTGTGTCAGAAACCAAACATCATAGCAGAGGGGCCAGGGAGAAGAATAGTCAAAAGTTCTGTTTTAGAGGTCAACAACCAGTAAATCAATTCTCAGTTCAGGATACAGGCAACAGTAAGGCTTGGAGTGTAAACCCAGGGCATAAGCAGGGGTCAAAACAGAAACAAAGATTCCAGTACTTCCATAAAAATGAGCACTGACTGGTATTGGCAGGGGCTATTTTAAACCTCTCCCCATAAGTTTTGGTACCAAGCCTAGGGGTATGACACCGGAAGACACACATCATAAACACTGTCTTACCTCTCTGCTACACAATGGTATGAATTGGAAGGGATGGATATTGAACAATATAAGATAATAAAGTGTACAAGATAAGGAAGGATAATTAAAAGAATAGTTAGTATTCACACACTTTACAGAGATTTGGATTTAACGTTCAATTTATTCATAAGATTTTCGCCCTGTATAATACCCCTACGGCTAAAATCAAACTGAACAACTCCCTATCCTCCCCTTTTCAAATTAGTAATAGGACCAGACAGGGTTGCCCATTATCCCCAACTTTGTTTATACTAGCAATGGAAGTTATTGCAACATATATCAGAATCTCCCCCACTGTAACCGGCATCACCATAGGGCAACAAGAGTATAAGACTTCTCTCTACACGGACGATATTATACTTACACTTACAAATCTGAATACATCTATCCCCTCTCTAATGCTCCTTTTCGAGGAGTATGGAGAACTATCTAACTTCTGTATTAACAACTCCAAATCGGAATTTATTAGTCTTGAGACATCACCTGGGGATCTACTGATACTTCAATCACATCAATTTAAACACCAACCAACAGCACTTAAATACTTAGGAATACAAATCACCCTACACCTTGATAAGCTAGCTGTTTTAAATTACGAGCCCCTAAAAAAACATATAATTGCCACTCTACACTCCTGGTACCACAAGCCTATTTCGTGGCTGGGTAGAATAAATGCAGTCAAAATAGTAATCCTCCCCAAAATTCTTTATGTACTTCAAGCGCTACCTATCGCTATCCCCGATACCACAATTTACCATTTACAGAAACGTATAAACTCCTTTATATGGAACCATAGACATCCACGAGTCGCCACGCAAACTCTATACCAAACTAAACTTGAGGGAGGACTAGGGGTCCCGAATCTCCTGATATACCGATTTGCAACTTTCATGACTAGAATTGTGGATTGGTGTAAACATGCCAACCACAAAGAATGGGTGACCCTTAAACACATACTTTCTCAGAGTAACCAACTGGGAGGTCAGTGCTGGCTTAAAATAAAGCATGAACGGAGCCACTCTGATCTTCCTTTCCTTGTACGTGAGACGTTCAAAACATGGGATAAAATCTTAACAGGGCATAAGACAATTTCAACACCTTACTCTTCTTTAACACCCTACAATTAGTATCAAGCGATTACACTAATCAATCACTACAACAGGCAATACCCCACTATTTACTCCTACAAAATGGCAAACTAAAAACCAAAGAGGAACTGACCAAGATCATAGGACCCACACTTAATAAATGGTTTGTACACCTCCAGCTTCTGCACTATTTCTCGACACATACAGACAAACACAACTTGACCCGACCCTTAACACCATTTGAATCAATATTTTATATGCCATTTCCATGCATGGGTATCCTTTCTATATCCTACAAAATACTTCTTTCACATCGCTCAGCACATCCCTCATCTTAATGGAAATAGTGGCAACGGTGTTAGTTTAAGCAAATATCAACCCCTTAATAATATAGTATGCTGAAATAATAGTAGATATATAATCTATTCAATGTTCATTATATACCAGTTAGTATCACTGGTGAAGTGTAGGAGAAGGGGGTGCTGACTGTCTGATAGATATATAGGTACAAAAAAGAGAGAGAAGTTTGACAGTACCCAGCACTCACAAAACACTATATAGTAACAGTATGCATTGAAAACCGGATTGTGTCCAGAACTGGTTATTAAAACGTAACTTTTACTAATGATAGGATAAAATAAAAAAGGTTGGTAAATAGTACCAAATGTATAACATAAATATGTGAGACATACATTTAAAACTTAGATTAAGAAAAAGATCAGGACTGTGTGTGTGAGACTTAAAAAACAGAATTACTTCCCTGGGTAATAGTTCAAATACACCGTAACCCTCAGGGCTCAGAGAATACACGGATTGCTCTAAAGCTAATCTAAAAAGGGGATTGACCCCAACAACATTACCTAATCTGAGCAATACTGGTACCTAGAGCAGGAGAGGAAACGGTTTATAAATGACTGATTAAGGAAGGCAATTGCCACATCAATATAAGCTTAGAAAAGTCCCAGGTAAACACAAATTAGCAAGTCTCATGCACACAGACAAGGCCTGATGTACATTTCGCCGCTAGCACGGCTTTCTCAGAGGCTAGCTGGGAATTTAACAATGCAAGCTGGGAAATTAAACCTAATGATTATCAACCAATTAAAGTGTGGAAAATAATATATAAACAAATTAGTTCTTATGCCTCTTCTATAAATACTGCAGAAATGAATATGAAGCTCCTCTGTAGGTGGCACTATTCTCTGGATAAATTAAGGAATATTCCCAGGATCCCACACTGATTGGTGGAGGGGCTGCGCACACAGGGGCACCTTCACTTATATATCGTGGACGTGTCCTATTGCACAATCATATTGGTTGAACATTAGAGGGAAGATAGAATCTGCTCTGGGCATTTCTCTCATACATACATCATGGACGTTTCTCTTTAACTACTTCCCCCCACTAAAATGCGCGCTCAGATTTAAACTTTTTACTATTATGGTAAACACGGCAAAAAGATACATTCCATATTATTGGAAACAAACTACCTTACTGTCCACACAATTTTGGAGAGATAGAGTGAACACTGCTATAGAACTAGAGCAGTACTACTATTCAAAGTTAAACAAAATAGATTATCTGTCTATCCGCATTATCTGAGAAGAATATATTCACTCCCTAAGGCCCTCAGAACACCATAGTCGACTAGTAGGGAAAAACCCTCCCGATACAACCACATTGGGGGACACAAAGAGTTGTGGAGAATAGCTTTATATCCCTTTCCTAACATCTTAGACCTCTTCATCGATAAATACATATCACATTTACACCTCAATTATAACCTTGAGCACTATACTAAAAATCAACCAACTAACATTTTGGGGGGTAGCTTTATATCCCTTTCCTAACATCTTAGACCTCTTCATCGATAAATACATATCACATTTACACCTCAATTATAACCTTGAGCACTATACTAAAAATCAACCAACTAACATTTTGGGGGGTAGTTATCAAGCCGTCAACCTCAAATACGCTGGAATTCCGCAGCGTATTTGTGGGGAGGCTGATTCGCCTTAGTTATCAAGCCCTAGATACCGGCAAAAGTAGAATTTTGTGACGTAAGCTTCGATCTGCCGGACTCAGTCCGACACAGATCGATTCTTACGTCACTTCAGATGTTCCGCACACAAGTGCAGCACAATCTGACTACTTTTGCTAGTTATCAAAAAACTAGCAGGTACGCTCGGCATTTTTCCGGCCCAGCGCACCTGGTTTTCAAACCACCGCCCCGGAGGCGGCGGATCCCATAGGAATCAATGGGAGTCTGACCATAGCGAAAGATTAGGTTCGCTGCTGTCAGACATCCCATTGATTCCTATGGGAAATGTGTACACCTAACACCCTAACATGTTCCCCGAGTCTAAACACCCCTAATCTGCCCCCCCTACACCGCCGCAACTAAATAAAGTTATTACCCCCTAAACCGCCGCTCCCGGAGCCCACCGCAAGCTATAATAAATATGTTAACCCCTAAACTGCCGCTCCCGGAGCCCACCGCAAGCTATAATAAATATGTTAACCCCTAAACCGCCGCTCCCGGTCCCTGCCGCAACTATAATATATGTATTAACCCCTAAATTGCCGCTCCCGGTCCCCGCCGCAACTATAATATATGTATTAACCCCTAAACCGCCGCTCCCAGACCCCGCCGCCACCTACATTATACCTATTAACCCCTATCCTGCCCCCCCCTATACCGCCGCCCTCTATAATAAAGTTATTAACCCCTATCCTGCTGATCCAGGACCCCGCCGCAACTAAATAAATAGTTTAACCCCTAAACCGCCACTCCCGGACCCCGCCGCAACCTATATTAAACTTATTAACCCCTAATCTGCCCCCCCTACACCTTCGCCACCTATAATAAAATTATTAACCCCTATCCTGCCATCCCTACACCGCCGCAACTCTAATAAAATTATTAACCCCTATCCTGCCGCCCCCTACACCGCCGCAACTCTAATAAAATTATTAACCCCTAAACCTAAGTCTAACACTAACCCTAACACCCCCTAACTTAAATATTAATTAAATACATCTAAATAAATGTAACTCTTATTAACTAAATGAATCCTATTTAAAACTAAATACTTACCTCTAAAATAAACCCTAATATAGCTACAATATAAATAATAATTATATTGTAGCTATCTTAGGATTTATATTTATTTTACAGGCAACTTTCAATTTATTTTAACTAGGTACAATAGCTATTAAATAGTTATTAACTATTTAATAGCTACCTAGCTAAAATAAAGAGAAATTTACCTGTAAAATAAAAACTAACCTATGTTACAATTACACCTAACACTACACTATCATTAAATAAATGATTCCTATTTAAAACTAAATACTTACCTGTAAAATAAACCCTAAGATAGCTACAATGTAATTAATAATTACATTGTAGCTATTTTAGGATTTATATTTATTTTACAGGTAACTTTGTATTTATTTTAGCTAGTTAGAATAGTTATTAAATTGTTATTAACTATTTAATAACTACCTAGCTAAAAGAAATACAAAATTACCTGTAAAATAAATCCTAACCTAAGTTACAATTAAACCTAACACTACACTATCATTAAATTAATTACCTACAAATAACTACAATTAAATACAATTCAATAAACTAACTAAAGTACAAAAAATAAAAAAGATAAGTTACAAAAAATTAAAAAAATAAGTTACAAACATTTAAAAAATATTACAACAATTTTAAGATACTTACACCTAATCTAAGCCCCCTAATAAAATAACAAAGCCCCCCAAAATAAAAAAATTCCCTACCCTATTCTACATTAAAAAGTAAACAGCTCTTTTGCCTTACCAGCCCTTAAAAGGGCCTTTTGCGGGGCATGCCCCAAATAAAACAGCTCTTTTGCCTGTAAAAGAAAAATACAACCCCCCCAACATTAAAACCCACCACCCACATACCCCTAATCTAACCCAAACCCCCCTTAAATAAACCTAACACTACGCCCCTGAAGATCATCCAACCTTGAGTCGTCTTCACTCAGCCAAGCACCGATGGAACTGAAGAGGAGTTCCGGAGCGGCAGAAGTCATCATCCAAGGGGCGCAGAAGAAATCTTCCATCCGATGAAGTCATCATCCAGGCAGCGCTGAAGAGGTCTTCGGTCTGCTAGAAGTCATCATCCAGGCGGCGTCTTCAATCTTCATCCATCCGGAGCGGAGCCATCTTCAGAAGAGCCTATGCGGATCCATCCTCTTCTTCCCGATGACTAACGACGGTACCTTTAAGTGACGTCATCCAAGATGGCGTCCCTCGAATTCCGATTGGCTGATAGAATTCTATCAGCCAATCGGAATTAAGCTAGAAAAATCTAATTGGCTGATTCAATCAGCCAATCAGATTCAAGTTCAATCCGATTGGCTGAACCAATCAGCCAATCGGATTGAACTTGAATCTGATTGGCTGATTCAATCAGCCAAACAGATTTTTCTAGCTTAATTCCGATTGGCTGATAGAATCCTATCAGCCAATCGGAATTTGAGGGACGCCATCTTGGATGACGTCACTTAAAGGTACCGTCATTCGTTGTTAGTCGTCGGGAAGAACAGGATGGATCCGCGTAGGCTCTTCTGAAGATGGCTCCGCTCCGGATGGATGAAGATTGAAGACGCCGCCTGGATGATGACTTCTAGCGGATCGAAGACCTCTTCAGCGCCGCCTGGATGATGACTTCATCGGATGGAAGATTTCTTCTGTGCCCCTTGGATGATGACTTCTGCCGCTCCGGATCTCCTCTTCAGTTCCATCGGTGCTCGGCTGAGTGAAGACGACTCAAGGTAGGATGATCTTCAGGGGGGTAGTGTTAGGTTTATTTAAGGGGGGTTTGGGTTAGATTAGGGGTATGTGGGTGGTGAGTTTTAATGTTGGGGGGGTTGTATTTTTCATTTACAGGCAAAAGAGCTGTTTTATTTGGGGCATGCCCCGCAAAAGGCCTTTAAAGGGCTGGTAAGGCAAAAGAGCTGTTTACTTTTTAATGTAGAATAGGGTAGGGAATTTTTTTATTTTGGGGGGCTTTGTTATTTTATTAGGGGGCTTAGATTAGGTGTAAGTAGCTCAAAATTGTTGTAATATTTTTTAAATGTTTGTAACTTATTTTTTTTATTTTTTGTAACTTAGCTTTTTTATTTTTTGTACTTTAGTTAGTTTATTGAATTGTATTTAATTGTAGTTATTTGTAGGTAATTAATTTAATTAATTTAATGATAGTGTAGTGTTAGGTTTAATTGTAACTTAGGTTAGGATTTATTTTACAGGTAATTTTGTATTTCTTTTAGCTAGGTAGTTATTAAATAGTTAATAACTATTTAATAACTATTCTAACTAGCTAAAATAAATACAAAGTTACCTGTAAAATAAATATAAATCCTAAAATAGCTACAATGTAATTATTAATTACATTGTAGCTATCTTAGGGTTTATTTTACAGGTAAGTATTTAGTTTTAAATAGGATTCATTTATTAAAGAATAGTGTAGTGTTAGGTGTAATTGTAACTTAGGTTAGTTTTTATTTTACAGGTAAATTTATCTTTATTTTAGCTAGGTAGCTATTAAATAGTTAATAACTATTTAATAGCTATTGTACCTAGTTAAAATAAATTGAAAGTTGCCTGTAAAATAAATATAAATCCTAAGATAGCTACAATATAATTATTATTTATATTGTAGCTATATTAGGGTTTATTTTAAAGGTAAGTATTTAGTTTTAAATAGGATTCATTTAGTTAATAAGAGTTAAATTTATTTAGATGTATTTAATTAATATTTAAGTTAGGGGGGTGTTAAGGTTAGTGTTAGACTTAGGTTTAGGGGTTAATAATTTTATTATAGGTGGCGACGGTGTAGGGGGGGGCAGATTAGGGGTTAATAAATTTAAGATAGGTTGCGGCGGGGTCCGGGAGTGGCGGTTTAGGGGTTAAACTATTTAGTTGCGGCGGGGTCCGGGATCAGCAGGATAGGGGTTAATAACTTTATTCTAGGTGGCGGCGGGGTCCGGGAGCGGCGGTTTAGGGGTTAATACATTTATAAGAGTTGCGGCGGGGTCTAGGAGCGGCGGTTTAGGGGTTAATACATTTATAAGAGTTGCGGCGGGGTCTAGGAGCGGCAGTTTAGGGGTTAATACATTTATAAGAGTTGTGGCGGGGTCTAGGAGCGCCGGTTTAGGGGTTAATACATTTATAAGAGTTGCGGCGGGGTCTAGGAGCGGCGGTTTAGGGGTTAGTAACTTTATTTAGTTGCATGGGGCTCCGGGGGCGCGGGTATAGGGGGTAGAACAGTGTAGTTAGTGTGAGTGCTTAGTGACAGGGGTATCAATAAAGCTGTGAAAAAGCCAAAGAGCAGCGAGATCGGATGTGTGATAACTATCACAGTCCGCTGCTTATCGCCCCGTACTTGGTGCGCGGCTTTTTGACAGCTTTTTAGATAACTTAGGCGAACATATTCAGGTCCGCGGCGGCGATGTGAGGCGAGCTTAGGCGGGCGTATTGGACTGGCGAAGGCAGGTAAAGTAGACGGCTTGATAAGTACCCCTCTTTGTTTCAACTTATAGTTGCACAACTGTTGATGTTTTTGTTATATGTTTAAATGCTTATACTAAATCACACAAAGATTGCAGAGCAATTTCTGGACTAGATATTATACTGCATTCTGCCGATGGACACTACCAAAGCACCACAGACCATGGGAGGTAACTCTGTCTGTTCTTGGACTCAAGACACTATTCTTTGTTTATTGGTGGATCATTATCTTTTCACCAACTTTAGCCAATTGCTAATCATTTTCTATTGTGTAATGTATGTTTAAATTTTTTACAATAAAGCTCTTTGAAACGAAGAAAAAAAAAAAAAAAAGAATTGTTAGTATTAGTATGAGTAAACAAGTCCTTAGTATTTTTTTTTAATAATAACCTCTCACATATGTCATATGGTGTTAAAAGTAATTTTTTTGCACCTAGAGGGAGTATGAATGAAAACAGACACTAAATGTGCACTGTGTAAAAGGCCCCATCACAATATTGTCCTGTCTGGTAACTGGATACCATGGAATCAGGTGGGAGACAATACAAATGTGTGTAAACTGCATAAATGTTAGTTTAAACTTTCCAGCTAGAGAAAGTGTAGTAAAGGACAAAGTATGAGTGTATGACATATTTTTTGAAAAATAAAAGAGCCAGAAGCAATAGTGGTTTAGGGGACGTCCTCTTTCAAAGTAATTAAAACTCAACTTTTGTTATACTATTATCTTATAGAAAGAGTAATCAGAAAGTCAGCCCAGAAGAATTGTAGTAACTTGACATTCAAATACACTAAGGGCTAGATTACAGGTGGTGCACTAATCTATTTACACAAGCAGGTTAGCACGAGTATTACAAGTTGAAATTAAAAAATTTACACCCAAGCAAAATTTGGTGGACTTCAGGAATTCAAATATTGTGACCTTGTAAACGTTTTCTCTCCATATACTTCAATGGAAAAACCTGGCACTTATGTGCGCTAAACAGACACTGCATTAGACCAACTGCGCTATAGCTGAAGGTAGTTATGAGGAGCACATCCATTTACTTTCAACTTGTAATATGAGCAGTATTTGGCACCCTGCGGTAACAATAGCGTGCCACTTGCAATCTATCAAATGCGTGCAAATGGACAAAATACACTTGGAACTCAAAAAAAAAAAAAAAGATATTGTAGAACTAGGAAAAATTCAGAGAACGGCCACAAAGCTATTAAGGGGATTGGAGAATGTAAGCTATGAGGAGAGGCTAGCCAAACTGGGTTTGTTTTCTTTAGAAAAAAGGCGCTTGAGAGGTGACCTGATTACTTTATATAAATATATTCAAGGCCCATATACAGAGATGGCAGAAGCTCTGTTTATTCCAAGAAAATTGTTTGTGACAAGAGGTCGCAATTTAAGGTTGGAGGAAAGGAGATTTAATCTCCTGCAACGGAAGCATTTTTTCACTGTAAGAGCAATAAAATTGTGGAACTCATTACCAAAGGAGGTAGTGAATGCCAATATCCTAGATACATTTAAAAATAGTTTGGATACATTTCTGTCTATAAACAAAATTCCTAGATATAATTGCTAGTGTTAAAAGGGTCACCTTTTAGTGGGATTATTTAAGATTAACTGGAGCTTGTTGTATGTATTTTAGATTTGTATAGGTTGAACTCAATGGACTTCGGTCTTTTTTCAACCTTATCTACTATGTTACTATGTAAATTGACAAGCTGAATTACAAACGGAAAAAACAACTGTCTAGGTATCACCCCGCTGGTATTCCTTTCTGACCAATAACAGGACTCTTGGCATCAGATTTAACCATAGCTTCAGCAGAAAAAATTCAGATTTTTAAAGATTTAAAGAGACAGAACCACTTTTCTAAAATGTCATCTGTTCCTCAATTTCGTGCTTACCATTTTGGTGAAACTGATCCTGAATCTGACTATGAAAATGAAGAGGATTTAACCATAGCTTCAGCAGAAAAAATTCAGGCTTTCAAAGATTTAAAGAGACAGAACCACTATTCTAGGATTTCATCTGTTCCTCATGTTCGTGATTTCCATTTTGGTGAAACTGATTCTGAGTCTGACTATGTAACTGAAGAGGATGCATTCATAGATTCAGCAGAAAAAATTCAGACCTTTAAAGATTTAAAGAGACAGGACTACTGTTCCAGAAAACCATCTACTCCTCCTGTTTGTAATTCCTATCCTGGTGATACTGATTCTGAGTCTGAATATGTCAACATGGAGGATGACTTCACAGATCCAGCTGGACTGGCATTAGACTGGTATGAGCGCAACTTTAATTCGCCACAAACTCAGACAAAACCTCAACCTATTGGCTATAATGACATCCTTGGTTGTTATATTTACAACATGGATGATACAGACAGCTCCCATCATGAAACCTCTCATGGAAATACTGATCTTCCTATTTCTGATATTACCATTGGACAGATTCAGAGTTGGAAGAAAGGACATCTGGTTTACAGACTGCTGTTAGGAGTAAAGGTCCCCTCAGCTACTATGCTGATTTATCACATCAGAATTATGCATCCAGTGATGAAGAGGATTTCTGTTCCCAACCTTACTACAAACCACAATGGGAGCAACCTAAGAAGCCTCATACTGGGAAGAAATCTAAGCTCTCTAAGAAAAGGAAGAAGAAGAAAATCCTTCTGCCCACAGAAAACAGAAGTGCAAAGAGGAAACTCAGCCTGATTCCCCTGTTTTAGTTTCTGTCGTACCAGACCCTCTCTTGCCTCCTGACACTGTCAACACCAAGCTAGATGATGTCTATAGTCACTATCAGTCTGTTCTTAAAGCATCTAATGGTATCTGATCTCAGACTCTACAACAACTACAAAAACTGTTTCCAACTATTGATTTCTTGCATTCCTCTCATGCTGCCTCAATACCTGTAAACCCTGTGCTAGAAGCAAAAGATAATTCTGTCCCAGATATACAACCTTTCAGTTTACCAGAGATAATCCCTGGAGAATTTAGCTCTGATATTCAAACTCAAAAAAGCATGCCTGCTGAACTCCAGATAACTTCTCAGTCAGAATCTTGTGTCACAATTCCTCCGCATCTACCTGAGTGTGGCATATTTCAGCACACTTCACCTTCTGAAAATTCTTCTGTTACTGCATCTAAGAAATTGTTTCCCTTGGGAAATACTTTGTACCAACCTACATTTTCTACTACATCAGTTTCCTGTACAGGAATTCCTGATACTCAATCCTGTGAGGACAACTTTGAACCAAGTTCGCAAGTGGACATTCTTGAACCTGAAACTTGTACAAAAGTTCTTCAAGAAGATTCCTCTGTGCCCATTCCTGTTCCTGTTTTCCATGATTATACTACTAAACCTGACATCAAGGTGGACTCTCCTGTTTTTAACCCTGGTATGGGTATTCCTTTGTTTAACCCAGAAATGGGTGTAATAATACTTGATCCTGAAGATAGCCATGCCCTCTACTCAGAAGCGAGTATGGTTCTTGGCTCTAAAGTGGGTCTTGTTAATTCTTCGTTTATGAACCCTGAAGAAAGCCTTGCCCTCTGCTCAGAAGAGAGTATGGTTCCTGGCTCTAAAGTGGGTTCTTTTTCTTTCTCTATAGTTGAACCTTGCCCTGGCATGGGCATTCCTTCACCCGATCCTACTGAGGATATTCCTGAACCTTGCCCAGATGTGGGTACTTCCGAACCTTGCCCTGGCATGGGCATTCCTTCACCTGATCCTACTGAGGATATGACTGAACCTTGCCCAGATGTGGGTATTCCTGAACCTTGCCCTGGTGTGGACATTCATATACCTGTTCTTAGTGAGAACACTTTTGATTCTGAATCTAGTAAGGAGACATTTCATATTGAATTAGAAGATGGCAAGAACTGGACAAATCTTGCACTCTACACTCCTATCTCCTACTTTGAAGAAAGCCCTGCTATTGCATTAGAAGTGGCTATAGCTTTTTCTTTTGGAGTATATCTAATCCTCAGCCAAGAGGTTAATTCTGAGGATACTCAAATCTCTGACCCAAAGGTGGTTAATCTGGTTATCAATCCAGAATGCTGCATCTCTATTTCTGAAGCTGAGGAAAGCCTATTCATATCTCTAGGACTGGCTGCCTTTTCATTGGCTATGTACATGGTCATCTATCATGAAGAACATCCGCCTGTCTACCCTCAGGATGATTCTGTGGTAGGAAGCTCATTGTATGTTACGTTCATGCATTCTCACGATGACTACAAAAAAGTTGACTTCAAGTTTTGCTCTCATCAGTGTCAAGATCTTTTGATACCTGAATTACATGGCCTTTACTTCGTCATTCAACTTTTTCAAGAGATCTCCAACCCTCCTTTCTTGATTTCCGATTGGACTCACTACCTCCATACACCTACTACCGGTTCTCCATATCAATTTTGTTCTCTCTCCTTTTGGATTGTATTGGGCGCCCGGAGGTCACCTTTAAGGAGGGGAATCTGTGACATATCTCAGCCTAATGTCACTATCCCTTTAAGAAATCCTTCTCTGACTGCTGCATTTGGGCAGTATTCACATTCAGCTTGCTTGCCTGCCTGATTAATCATTCATGCACCTAATTACCTCAGCCTCTTTTTAAGCCTTCTCAGGTCTAATGTGCTTGGCATTAACATTGAAGTTGTGATCCTGAACAACAGAGGTCTGTGACTGTTTCCTGTATGAATTTACCAACTATTTCAACCTACAGCATTTTCTATTCCAATGCCTAAAATCATCAAATCGCAAGTATCCAAATAATTCCATTTTCTGTTTCCTGGACACTGCTACTTAACAAACTCAGAACTTTATTATAAATCAAGCATACTTTTGGTTATCATCACTCTCTAATTACAACAGCATCTTACTCAGAACTTTATAACTATTTCTCTGCTACAAGTTGTCATTGCTAAAATATCCTGCTGCAAATATGTTAACATATTCTGAACTCTGCATCTATGTGTTCAATTAAAAGCTTTCATGTGATTCTCCAATATATGTTCAAACAGTAATTGATGCCTTAAACTTAACTTTCACCTGTGCTGCTCTGCTAATTACTGACATACAGCTCTTTATAATATTATATACTGTGAACCTGCAACAAACCAAGTTTGCATCTAAATGCACAAACAGTAATTAATGCCTAAACTTGCAGCTTGTCTAAGTACCTGTGCAGCTGTGCTTAAACTCTGACCTACAGCTTTATATAATATTATGTACTGTGAACCTGCAACAAACCTTAGTTTGCATCTAAGTGTCAATCTTTTACTAGATTACTCTGAAGCCTGAACATTCCACATTGCTATATTTTTTCTCTCATTGAATCCTGCAGTTACTGCTATTAACTAACTATAAGTCACAGTGAAGTCAGAATATATTGTATACAAATGTTGCACTCTCCATTTATTCTACAATAACTTCTAGCAACTATGAATCACAGAATATCATCTATCCACGTCCAGGATACTCTTCCCCGGGTCAGGGGTCGGTGTCTTCAAATCCCTACCACTGCCCCGAGGGTCTGTGTCCTGAGCGCATGTACACCGGATCATGACAATACCACATGGGCAATTAAGGAGGTATATAACAAAGGTAGTAGTGCACGTTAAGAAGTGTTGATCAGGGGAATATGTGGTGACAAAGGTAAGTTGTTTCTTTTTTTCTTCACTTTCTTCTTCTTCTCTGGGTGCTGGAAAGAATTCCCTGCATGCATACTATTGCACGTGACGCAACCAAGGCATTTGAAACACCCCTTCTTTTTCTTCAGCCAAGTCTGTTTATCAGATATAGGTGAGATGTCAGTCTTCATGAGTGAATCCCTTAGGCTTCTCCCCCTACGGTAAGCCAAACGTGGTGCCTGCCAGTGTGTAAATGGTAAGGCTGCGTCAGTTGTAATCAATTTCCACTCCTCTTTAACAGCTTTAGAAATCCGATGTTGATCAGGGGAATATGTGGTGACAAAGGTAAGTTGTTTCTTTTTTTCTTCACTTTCCGAATTTGTATTCACAGTCCGCTGGACCACCTGATCACACATTTTCATCAACTCCTTCTTGTAACTCCAGGCCGGCCTATAGGGAAATAAACTGGAGATTGAACGCCAATTGAAGGATGAGAAAACATATCAGAGGTTGGATGCTGACCCCACGATGGCACTGAAACGAGAGATTGATGGCAGGATCAACATATGGAAACAAGAGGGACTCATTACTGAACAAGAAGCCAGGTTTTTACAGAAGGATTTTCCCATCATTCCTATTATGTATACATTGCCAAAAATACATAAGGACCAAAAACAACCTCCAGGCCGGCCTATTGTTTCAGCCCGTGGGTCCCTTCTTCAACCGTTGGCTATTTATGTTGACCACTTTCTCCAGCCATTAGTGACAAGAATGAGATCATATGTACAAGATTCAACATCCTTTATACAGAAAATTACAAGCCTGGAAGATATCTCTGAGACTGATCTTCTTGTCACTATGGACGTCTCTAGTCTCTATACTGTAATCCCACAGGCAGCAGGGATTGCAGCAGTAGCGAATACCCTAAGACGTACACCGTATGTAGGCCCTCCAGAACATGTCCTAATTGAGCTTCTCACCATGTGTCTAGAACGCAACTATTTTTACTTTGATGGTAAATTCTTTCTTCAAACTGCAGGCACAGCGATGGGGTCTAATGTGGCCCCATCGCTGGCAAATCTATACATGGCAGAATATGAGACAAAGTGGATGAAGGTGTTTGAGAATATGTCAGTAAAATGTTATTGTTGTTACATCGATGACCTGTTTCTGGTGTGGCAGGGTGACCAACGGTCCTTTAATGATTGGGTTAATACACTCGACAGTACCATCAGGTTCCAATCCGTGTCCAATAGTGAAACGGTAGACTACCTGGATGTTAGATTTTCAAATCGTCTGGTAAAATTGGCACTACGTTGTTCCGGAAGGAAACTGATAGGAACACAATATTACACGCAAGAAGTTGCCATCAGCCATCTCTTATCAGGAAAATACCCAAGGCCCAATTCCAAAGGGTGATACGTAACAACACTGACCCTGAACGTTGTAGTGTACAACTGGCAGAAATTATTGATATATTTGCCCAGAGAGGGTATAACAAGAAGGAGTTGATGAAAATGTGTGATCAGGTGGTCCAGGGGACTGTGAATACAAATTTGGAAAGTGAAGAAAAAAAGAAACAACTTACCTTTGTCACCACATATTCCCCTGATCAACATCGGATTTCTAAAGCTGTTAAAGAGGAGTGGAAATTGATTACAACTGACGCAGCCTTACCATTTACACACTGGCAGGCACCACGTTTGGCTTACCATAGGGGGAGAAGCCTAAGGGATTCACTCATGAAGACTGACATCTCACCTATATCTGATAAACAGACTTGGCTGAAGAAAAAGAAGGGTTGTTTCAAATGCCTTGGTTGCATCACGTGCAATAGTATGCATGCAGGGAATTCTTTCCAGCACCCAGAGAAGAAGAAGAAGTATAGGATTAACCACTTCTTAATGTGCACTACTACCTTTGTTATATACCTCCTTAATTGCCTGTGTGGTATGTTCTACATTGGTAAAACGACGGACGATGCCAGGACTAGGATGGCGAACCACCGGTCAAGTATTAGATCAGCTCTGAAGAAGGGCAAGGCTGATCAACCGGTGGCTCGCCATTTCCTTGAGAGGAATCATACCGTAACGGACATGAGATTCCGTTTGATTGACCATGTGCCAAGTATGAAGAGAGGAGGAAATAGAGCCAAGATATTACTGCAGAAGGAGACTCGTTGGATCCATGAATTGGACACACTGGCCCCCAGAGGCCTTAATACCCATATAGGGTGGCAAGCATATCTAGGCTGATCTTTGACTCTAATAGTGATTACAGCTGATTACAATTCCAATGAGAGTCCACGAGTTCAGTGTTCAATGAGAATACATGATTCAGTTCCATAGGGGGCATTTCCCCTTTTCTTGTCTCTTCGCTTTCTTATTTCCTTTTCTTTTTCTGTTTTTTTTTCCTTTTTTCCCCTTCCATACCCTCCACCCCCCCCCCCTTTTCCCCTTTCCCTTCCCTCCTCCCCCCCCCTCTTTCTGGCTTCTGATGCTTGGTTTCCATTGTGAGTTTATTTCCCTATAGGCTCTTGTATTGCCTTAAGAGCCGGTAATTTGTTCTGCCTGGAGTTATATTGTTTTTATTTATATTTTGTTATTTTCAATTTTTATTTTTATATTTTAACTTACACTGACACTGTTTTGTTCTGGTGAGACACTTGTGCACCTCATACATTTTATTGTTTGGCCTCATATATGCTCCTTTGTCCCCGTATTTTTTCACCCCTGTGTCTCAAGTGTTGACTCCTCTCAACTCTGTGGTTATAATTATATTTCAGCATTGTTCATTCACGGTGGTGGTATGACACAATTATGGATATATGGTTTTTCCATATTTTGGGTTCATATATTTTTGTTTGGTGAAAAATTGGGGGCTAGGATAGTGCCGTAATAAGGTTTATGCAATTTTAGTATACTCATTTTGATTGAGGATTGGATAGTAAGGGTGTTTTGGGATCATCACTTTTTTATGGTGACATATTTGTTATTGTTGTTTTTTTTGAGAAGGATGTTTTGACAATACTTAAGTTTCTATTCTTAAGATTACGTTTTTGTTAGCTATATATATGTATATTTATTAATTTATTTTTCCGTTAGTTTTATGGCGTCCTATGTGGAGCTTGGTGTACATTCAGCGGCACACTATTGATTATGACTTGGTACTTTCTAGAAATCACATTTTGTTTTATTCAGTTTTATTCAGTGAGATCAGTCCTTTAATACTCCACTTTGTTTAGATGGGATGTCATATGCCCGTTGGTGGTAGGGTTCCTACGGTTGGTTAGGAATTTCGCTATGGGGTGGCCGATTGGATTCTCTGTCTTGCACTTTAGCTATGACTCTATGTGTTTGGTCGTGTTGCCTGTAGCAACCTGAGCGCTTGTTTGGTTCTAGTGGAGGTACGCCCACTGTGGGCGGATGTTGTTTTCTCCGATACAAACATATCAATATTGTCCTGTGCTGCTTCTGTTTGGTTAGTCACTTTGACAGCTGAGTGAGCCATTTAATAGGAGTAAATGTGGTGTGAGGCAACTATCTCATAGAGTTTCAATACGCGCACTTGCGGGAGTAACCTACTGGTCGTGTTGACTAAAGGTTATGTGTAACATATACTATTGTTCAGATATGTCTGATCGGCTCATGTATTTGCGCATAGCTTAGTTTGTGTGGGCTTAGTTAAGTTGTTACACACCCGGTGTGGGTGTGATATGAGGACCAATGAAAATACAGGAGTTTTGTGGGGATATTTGTTTATTTATTTTTCGTGACATGGTTGCCATAGCAACTTTAGTATTCGGAGTATATGTGAGGAGACACGCCCGTAGGGGGCGGATATTTTAATCCCAGATTTAAAAAACTACTATTTGGCCACTGCTGTGGTACGCTTTTGTTTTCCCTATCACCTGGACAACGTGTTGATGGGTCCAATGGGTGACAAGGGGGCGTGGTGTTATGCAACTACCCATAATGGGTTTATTCAGTGTGATTTTGGTATTTTGGACAACAATCGGGTTTGGTTTTTCATTTAACAATTTATGAATGGAGGTGTGGTAAGTGAATGCAAACAGTGCCGCCTATTATATACATCTTTGGAACTTCGGATCCGTGATTTGTGGCATTGATTGATACAAGGGGAGTTTCCCTATGTGCTGTTAAATCCCTTAATGACGTTGGAGGAGAGTCCATTTTTTGATATAGGGGTGTTTTGATTAATATGAACTTTATTTATTCATTTGTTGGGGACTTGGGGCAATATTTGGCCTATATTTATATTTATATTTATATTTACACATGTATCACATTTTGTATTTATTTCCATTATTGCTGATCTATTCATTATTGATTTGTGAATATATTTCTATTGAGCACACATGTTTGGGTGAGACCATTGTATTTTGCACACGGTTTCCAGTGATTGGAGATACTGCTGGGGGTGGGTTTTGTAAGCCTTTATTAGGTTGTTTGTTTGGAGTTTTTAATTGTCAGAGGAAGGGACGTGTTAAGTCCCGAAACGTCACAATACATTTTGTTACCACTTTTGAAGTCCGAAGTCCAGTGAGTGCTTTTCCTGTTACATTTGTTGAATTTTCTGAATGCACCCTGGCAGTTGAATGGTTGGTGGGAGTGCATATGCCTAGAACTTTATATATATATATATATATATATATATATATATATATATATATATACTGTATACATATGTTAATATACATGTAAAGGCATATTCATATTTAATAAAGTATTTAACTATGTATTTACTGTAAATATTTCACATTCCAATATTCTGCAGATAGCAGAATATGTTCTAAGTATTTATAAATAGATATTCCTATATATATCTGTATATATCTATACCTATATATAATTGTATAGATATATATTGTACAAACAAAATCATTAGATATATGTAGAAATATTTATTTAAGAATAAAGAGAACATATTCTCTTGAGAAAGCCCGGCGATATCCGAGAGAAACGCGTTGGGGCTTGACTACTCCCGTCTGAGGGATATTCTTAAAGACTGTCATAACGAATCTTGCTAAACTAGCAACCTTAACTCTTGTGGGGATTCGGATACCCCTGAGTCTTAGCCGGTTTGTGAGAGACAATATCCATCTGTCCTCCGTGGCTTCTTAGCAGTTCCATATGGATCTAGTTTTATCACTTAATGTGTTTTAACTATGCACTTCTTGTAAGTACATTTTTATTTGCATGTATTTTTTTTGCCTAATAAACCTGCACTTGAATCCTCAAGTCTTTGCACTCTAAAAGTATTGCCTGGATTTTCAAGCCGTGTGAAGAAAGCATGGTTTAAAGGGAGCAGCACTGTTGGATTCTGTTCACTGAATTGAAAAGTGAAGAAGCAACTGTTCTACTACAATTCTAATACTGTGTCATTTTGTAATCAAGGTACTGTGTTCTTTTCTTTCAAACAATCAAAGACATCTTTAGAATATGTATTTATTGAAAGACATTTATGTCCTGGGGAGCAATATAGATATTATTGTTCATACACACCTAGATTACAAGTTTGTGCGTTTATCTTTTAACTATGAAAATATGGTATTTTCAGCATTAAAACAGCCAACCTTTTAGCCTGTAACGCAACGTCAGTAACGCACTCAAAAAAATGACGTTTTTTCATGGGATTCCCATAGCGCCGGTATTACAAGTTTTGTGATGAGGATAAAAAGCAAGTGTTGCAGCCTAAAATGACAAGATTCGTAACGTCATCTAAAGTCAGTAGTTATGAGTTTTACGCTACAAAGCTGTAACATAAAACTCATAACTAAAGTGTTAAAAAGTACGCTAACACCCATAAACTACATATTAACCCCTAAACCGAGGCCCTCCTGCATCGCAAACACTATTTTAATGTTTTTAACCCCTAATCTGCTGTTCCCGACAACGCCGGCACTAAAAAAATGATTAACCCCTATTCCGCCGCTTCCTGACATCGTCACCACTATACTAAAGTTATTAACACCTAAACCACCGCCCTCCCGCATCACAAACAATATTTAAATATTATTAACCCCTAATCTGTTGTCCGCCCACATCGCTCCTACTATACTAAAGTTATTAAGCCCTACACTGCCGCCACAATAATAAACCTATTAACCCCTAAACCGAAAGCCCCCCACAACGAAATATATTAATTAAGCTATTAACCCCTGAACCAAAAGCCCCCCACATCGCAATAAACTAATTTAAACTAGTAACCCCTAAACCTAACCCTAATCTAACCCTAACGTAACCCTAACCCTAACACCCCTAACTTTAACATAATTAAAATATAGCTAAATTAAACTTACAATTATTAACTAAATAAACCTATTAACCCCTAAACCAAAAGCCCCCCACATCGCAATAAACTAATTTAAACCAGTAACCCCTAAACCTACCCCTAACGTAACCCTAACATAACCCTAACCCTAACACCCCCTAACCTTAACATAATTAAAATATAGCTAAATTAAACTTACAATTAATATCTAAATAAACCTATTAACCCCTGAACCGAAGCCCCCCACATCGCAATAAACTAATTTAAACTAGTAACCCCTAAACCTAACCCTAATGTGACCCTAACGTAACCCTAACTCTAACCCCCCTAACTTTAACATAATTAAAATATAGCTAAAATTAACTTACAATTATTAACTAAACAATACCTATTTAAAACTAAATACTTACCTGTGAAATAAAACCTAATCTAGCTACAATATAACTAATAGTTATATTGTAGCTAGTTTAGGTTTTATTTTAATTTCACAGGTAAGTTTGTATTTATTTTAACTAGGTAGACTAGTTAGTAAATAGTTATTAACTATTTAATAACTACCTAGTTAAAATAAATACAAAATTACCTGTCAAATAAAACCTAAGCTACCTTACACTAAAACTTAAAATTACAGGGCTTTTTGTAGGGCATTGCCCTAAGTTAAACAGCTCTTTTGATACAAAAAACAAACAAACACCCCCTAACAGTATACAAACCCCCAGCCCCCAAACTACCAAGGGTCCTTAAAGGGCCTTTGGGAGGCCCTTAATAGGGTCTTTTGTAGGACATTGCCCTGAGTTAAACAGATCTTTTGCTAAAAATAATAATACAAACACCCCCTAACACTATACAACCCCCCCAAACTATCAAGGGCCCTTAAAAGGGCCTTTTGTAGGGCATTGCCCTAAGTTAAACAGCTATTTTTCTAAAAAAAAAAAAAACACCCCCTAAAAATATACATTTTTTCATATTTCAAAATTAATATTAATATTTTTGAAAATATATATTTTTTTTCTCTTGTTGGTCAAAATTGTATTAGCATTTTAATTTAACTAAATACTAAGCCAGTATAATATTGTCTGTTACTAGAAGTGAATCAATTAATTCTATACATAGTGTTGAAATATGTTACCCAAAATCGCCCGTTAGTCAGGCAGAAACGCTTAAACAGAAGCCATTTCTCACCTTAAAAATAAATTAAATATTAAGGGAGAATTAGGCGCTTACATTAAGATGCTGAAGACTAAGGACAAAAATATTGCAGATGATATATGGTGTGGCGAAAGCGAAATATTTCAAGGGCTGTTAAAATTGGGCCAACCTCAAAAGCGGGGGAAATGCGGCAAGATCCTTTTCAAAACTTGGGGCCTGTTCCTCTATGTGAATGATGAAATGTACAATACAATTGAAGTACAAGCAACGAGTCCAGGATAAAATTGATGAGTTTGCCCAAAACGTGGCCACCTTACAAAAATATAACCAGAGTTCAGTAGCTCAGAATGAAGATTTGCATAAGCAGCTCGCCCAAAGCCAAAGAAAGTTAAATGGTTTAAAAAGGCTGTATCATAATAATGAAAACCCCTTTATGAGGATAAAGCAGATAATTCTAACTCCCTTAAGGAATACATCAGAAATTAACTGCAGAAATTTAGGGAAGAATTTAAACAAAGGACCCCTATTGGGTCAGAAATACGCTTCCCGAATAGACAGTCACCGAATGTTATAAATTCAGGGAACACCTACACCTCAGATGAGAAGGGGGAGGGCATCTCTAATAGTGAGTCAGAGGGTGGAGCTAGCTACCCAAATAGCCCACATAGTATTAATATACGTAGGGGGTCTCACCATAGTAAATATAGGGCAGATAGGATGCACTCCAGCCCCAAAAATAAGGTCCCTAGGAAAGCCCCATATACATCTAATAAGCTATATGACACCCCTAAAATAATTACTTTCTCAAAGGATGCAGTACCAAAATTTTCCAAAAACGGAACCACTTCTGTAATTGACCATTTAGAGAACTATGAAAATGCTTTATCCATAATAAATGTTACTAGTGAGCAGTCAAAAATTGAATTTTTGCCCTGGGTATTTGAAGGGAAAACATCACAAATTATTTGCTTCACTAAAGGATATGAATATTCATTTCTGGAGTGAAACGAAAAATCAGTGCAGAAAAGAATTTATGCAATATCGCACTAAAACCGCTGCAAAAATAGCTGTATACCATTTGAAATGTGGCGCGAATCAAAGCCCAATTAACTTCCTTTCTGTACTGAAAAGTGTGTACAGTATGGCCGAAGACTACCCCATATTTGAAAGCTCAGAATTTGTGAATTTATTTTTCGAAGCATTGCCCGCACACATCAAGCTTAATTTGGCTAGAGATTTTGATGAGCACTGCTTATGGGATTGGCTGATCAAAGAGAGTACAAAGTTATACTCTATTCAGCAGTCCAGTGAACAGGGGATTAAAAGGGAACCAAAACCCAGTTCCAAAATTGTGGCAGAAACTAGGGTATCACCTAGCCCCCTCAATTTGGAGTCTAACAAGAAAACTTATGCGGAAGTGGCCCGAGAAAACAGGCCTTCCCCACAAAGTTTTAACTCCGCCCCTCCCCTATCACGAGCCGAGGTGCAGAGAGAATATACTCAAAATAAGGGGCATACCCAGGTAAATAATTATCCCTAAAGAGATGAAAACCCACAAGGTTATCGGTATCCCCGTGAAAGTAAATTCCAAAAGTGGCGAAAATACTCTCAGGGTAACCAGATACCCCAAGTAAATAGCGCTCCCCAAAATATTAACGCTAAACAAGTTGAACCCCAAAGACAACCACGTCAAAATAGGAACAATAGCTATGATTCTGAGGGATCCCAAAGATCCAGGAATCAATACCCTGGGGCATCAAAAAATCAGTCCATGGGTAAGGATAACTTGTCCATTCAAGTGGGCCAACTCAGTACGCAAGTACTAACAATCCTTTTTAGGGGTACAGCCAGTGGCCAGCAGTGGGCCACAGGCACAGTCATAAATACTGCAGTATTACCTGAAAGAGAGTGGAGAGATATACCAAATAAAATGATAAATGTCAATAATGGTACTAATTATGTTCTCTCCCTACAGACCGGAAACGGACGATTTAGCTGTGATGATGAGAAACCTCGGCCTGGAAGCTCTAACAAATATCTTCCTTTGCAGTATTCTCTTAACCTTATCCCCACAGATACAGTACACAAGAACCCTGTTGACCCTATTAAAGAGGGAAGGACTGGTAAGAATGAGAATTATTCTGCATCAGGTAACATGGCATATACAGGTAACATGTGGCGAAGCCCACAATTGTGTAACCATGCAAATTTTATGTGTGAAGTGGTAGAAACTGCAGGGAGATATTATGTATTAGCTGAGGATTCAGTCTCCAACCCTATCATGGGATTAATTGACACTGGATCTCAGGCAACTATTTTATCCCACAGGTACTACACACAGCTAAATGAGCTAAAACCCACAAACCTAAGATAAAATAATTTGATGGTTCACTAATAGGAGTTGGGGGTGACTCTCTCAAAGTCTACGGTATGGCATGGTTAAAACTAAGGCTGGGAAACAGGGTAATAACACACCCTGTCATTATAGTGGATCTGCCAATTGATCGTTTAATTATTGGTAGCGATCTCCTGAAGCAATTTGGCACCATAATTGATTGCATAAATAATGTAATTTGGTCACAAGTAAAAAGGCCTATTAATTATGAGCGATCCAGTATATCTCGGACCAGACATAACTGTCACGTGGTGGAAGAGAAGCCAGATGCTGTTAAAATTCATTTCAGGAATAACTCTGTACCTGAAATCACTATCTTACAAATAGATGATCAGACTCCTTTAAGTGGCTCTGATGGTAATATTTTTAAAATTTCACCTGGAAAGATAGCAAATATTTCCTTAGACGGCGATGTATTAACCATATCTCTCTGATTTGAACAGCCAATAGGATTTTAGCAGCCCTAATTCCTATTGTCTGATTCAAATTTTTCAGCCAATAGGAATGCAAGGGACGCCATCTTGAATCATGTCCCTTGCATTGAAGATTCAGTGTACAGCGGCGACCATATGAAGAGGATGCTCTGTACCGGATGTCTTCAGGATGGACCCGCTCCACGCCTCCGGGATCAAGATTGAAGATGAGGCCTGGATGAAGATTGAAGAGGCCGCCTGGATGAAGACTTCTTGCCACTTGGATCAGGACTTCAACTCCGGGATGAAAATCGTTCAAGCGGGACTTCAAAAACTGTAAGTGAATCGTTGGGGGTTAGTGTTAGGCTTTTTTAAGGGTTTATTGGGTGGGGTTTATTTGTTAGTTTAGGGTATGGGCAGAAAAAGAGCTAAATGCCCTTTTAAGGGCAATGCCCATAAAAATACCATTTTCAGGGCAATGGGTAGCTTAGGTTTTTTAGATAGTTTTATTTTATTTTGGGGGTTGGGGGTTTGTAATGTTAGTGGGTATTTGTATTTTTATTTCATAAACAGAGCTGATTTCTTTAGGGCAATGGCCTAGAAAAAGCCCTTTTAAGGGCCATTGGTAGTTTATTCTAGATTAGGTTTTTTATTTTGGGGTGGTTTTTTTTATGGGTATTAGAATAGGAATAATTTTTTGATAATTTGATAATTTGTTATTTTGTGTAATGTATATTTTTAGGGGGTGTTTTTTTTTTAGCAAAAGAGCTGTTTAACTTAGGGCCCTTGGTAGTTTGGGGGGTGGGGTTTGTATAGTGTTAGGGGGTGTCTGTATTATTATTTTTAGCAAAAGAGCTGTTTAACTCAGGGCAATGCTCTACAAAAGGCCCTTGGTAGTTTATTCTAGATTAGGCTTTTTATTTTGGGGTGGGTTTTTTTTTTTAAAGGGTATTATAATAGGAATAATCTTTATTTTTTTGGATAATTTTTTTTTTTTTAATAGTAGGTTTTTTAAATTTTTGTAATGTTAGGTTTTAGTGTAAGGCCGGTTAGGTTTTATTTGACAGGTAAGTTTGTATTTATTTTAACTAGGTAGTTATTAAATAGTTAATAACTATTTACTAACCAGTCTACCTAGTAAAAATAAATACAAACTTACCTGTGAAATAAAAATAAAACCTAAACTAGCAACAATTTAGTTTTAAATAGGAATTATTTAGTTAATAATTGTAAATTTAATTTAGATCTAATTTCATTATGTTAAAGTTAGGGGGTGTTAGGGTTAGGTTAGGGTTAGGATTAGGGGTTAATATAGTTAAATTTAGGTTGTTGCGATGTGGAGGGCTGGCGGTTTAGGGGTTAATAACTTTATTTAGTTGCAGAAATGTTGGGGAGTGGTGGAATTGGGGGTAATAACTTTAATATAGTTGCGGCAACGTTGGGGTGCGGCAGAATAGGGGTTAATAACTTTAGTATAGTGGCGGTGATATCAGGAGCGGCAGATTAGGGGTTAATAATGTTATTTAGGTGGCGGCGATATCGGGAGCAGCAGATTAGGGGTTAATAACTGTAGGTAGGTGTCGGTGATGTTGAGGGCAGCAGATTAGGGGTGTTTAGAATCAGGGTTTATGTTAGGGTGTTAGGTTTAAACTGTATTTTTATTTTCCCCATAGACATCAATGGGTCTGCGTTACGGAGCTTTTGTTTCCGCGATCGCAGGTGTCTTTTTTTTTGCTGGCTCTCCCCATTGATGTCTATGGGAAAAGTGTGCACGAGCATGTCAAAACACTGCTTGTTTTTGGTGCGGTATGGAGCTTAAAATCTCCATATCGCACGCGCAAGCCGGGTTTTTCAAAACTTGTAATGGCAGCGCTATAGGGAATTAAATAACGCCACTTTTGTTGCGTTCTTTACTTTCCCTATAGCGCTCAAAACTTGTAATCTAGATGACAGTCTTTTATCTGTTGAATCTACATTATTAATTGTGGATTATCGCTCTCTATATATATATATGTATATATATGTGTATATATACTGTATATAGATACATAATAATCTCTACCTGATTTATAGTTAGTTTGTAGACTAAGCATTGAAGTGTTTTTTTGTTGTTGAACATATTCTTCTATGTGAAGAAAATTGGAGCGTAAAATATTCATATTTTCATGTCTGGTTAGCGCACATGAGAATATGTGATCGGGTTTGCACGAGAGTGGGGTGTTAGGTTTTTTCCACATTTTTTCTCCATTGACTTCTATGAGAGAACATGTGAACATGCACGCGATATTCTAAGTTCAGCTTTTAGCGCTTGTCAGGTTAGCATGAGAAATCAGTTTACTTTTCAACTCATACAAGCGCAACCCGATGTGCGGGAGCCTTAATTAGCTCTTCACTTGTAATCTGGCCCTAGGTTTGCTGCCCCTTTGGTCTCCAAAAACATCACAAAATGTGTCACCTTTTTTTCTGCAAAAATCTATACTGGCATATGCTGCTTATCTATAGCCTCAGCATGGTGGAAGAAAGACCGATACCCTTGCTGCGTTCCAATCTGTTTTAAGCCCACACCTCATTCAAAGCCCCTGCAACAACACAAATAGTTTTCTCCCCAGAGACATTGGGGCCTATCTATCAAGCTCCGAATGGAGCTTGTGGGCCCGTGTTTCTGGCGAGTCTTCAGTCTCGCCAGAAACAGCAGTTATGAAGCAGCGGTCTAAAGACCGCTGCTCCATAACCCTGTCCTCCTGCTCTGAGCAGGCGGACAGGAATCGCTGCAATTCAACCCGATCGAATACGATCGTGTTGATTGACACCCCCCTGCTGGCGGCCGCGAGTCAGCAGGGGACGGCGTTGCACCAGCAGCTCTTGTGAGCTGCTGGTGCAATGCTGAATACGGAGAGCGTATTGCTCTCCGCATTCAGCGAGGTCTACTCAAGAACTTTCATAAATAGAGGCCATTGGGTTGTCACTAGTTTGCCGTTAAAGACTTAATGGCATGCTTTGTGCTAGGGGCATGCCATAGATTGAAGTGGAAGAGCAGCAATGACCCAGGTTGAAGGAAGGGAGTTATTTTAGCAGGAGATGAGAAAGATCAGTTTTTCTAGGCATGGGTATGGGCAGCTTTGGTAGGTGCCGAATTCAGAAGTAGACAGCCGCTTGTGGACTTCGGCTACTTTCAGTACCATATTTATGCTTGTGAAAGATCCTTACATTAAAATCTGAAGATGCATATATCTTAGTGTGGTGATCTTTCACAAGAATCAATCTGGCAACAAAAATAGCTGAAGTCAACAAGTGGCTGCCTACTTCCGCTTTCTGCAGCTAACAGAGCTGTTAACTCTCATGCCTAAAAGTTTAGCGCTTAATAGGCAGGTCTGTGGAAAGTTGTCTCTATCTCATTAAAGTGACATGAAACCCAAAACATTTGCTTTCATGATTCAGATAGAGCATACAATTTTAAACAACTTTCCAATTTATTTCTATTATCTAATTGGATTCATTCTCTTTGTATCTTTTGTTGAAAAGCATACCTAGATAGGCCCAGAATCTTGGAGCTAGCTACTAATTGGTTGATGTTTACCAATGTGGTCCACTAGCTCCCAAGTAGTGCAATGCTGCTCCTTCAATAAAAGTAACCAAAAGTGTAAAGCAAAATTGATAATAGAAGTAAATTGTAAAGTTGTTTAAAATGGTATGTTTTATCTGACTCCAGAAAAAAAACATTTTGGGTTTCATGTCCCTTTAAGCAGACAGCTCCCAGGGAGACAGAGCTGGAGAATACTGCTGTTCATTTTGACAGCAAGGCTAATGAAAACTTTTTTTAGTATTTGGTGGGAATGTTTATTATGACTGTTTACCAGATAAGCTAGGCAATTACATTTTTCCAGGGCCATCTTTAATATTGACTGGGCCCTGGGCAAACATTTTCTTGCCCCCACCCCCCCCATGCAATTTCGCTCTCCACCCCAACATCCCTGAAAACAACTAAATCAATTTATTTTATAATGTTCTTTTAAATTATTAGTCCAGCAGTTGATCATCCACTGCTGGGCTAATCATTAAAAAAAATTGCAATATGTGAAACTGGACCTAAGCAGCAGTACTAATCAGTAAATAAATATATAAATTCCTCCACTCTAGATTAATTTAATATTTTTTTGAATGTGATTCTGGTGTGAGGTTAGCTGGTTAAAGAGATTTAAGGCAGCCAACAGGAGCAAAGCAAGGTAAAGACTGAGGCAGAAGCATGGAGGTGCAGACAAATATAAGTTTACTGACTGGAACAGTAGAACTACTATGGGAAGCTGTAAAATCTGAGGCAGAGAGAAATAAAAACTATAAAAATAAACCTTACCTTAATGTGTGAATTATTAGCATGACACTATACATCAGCCACAGCAGCACGCCACTTCTTTGCTAGGAACAAATTCTCTCTCATCCTGCACTAGACAATGCTGCATGGGGGGAGGGGCATGTGTACACTCACTTATTCTTCCCACTGACACCTTTCTACAAAGCACTGTTCCCCTAACAATCTTCAGTTAGTTGATCTTAGAGTCACAGCAGAAAGAGCAGGGCTAAAGGGACCAGCAGACTGGATGCTGTCTGCCCAAGGCTGCATGGATACAGACGAGTCACACAGCTTCAAGACTGAAGAGAGCAGTGTGTGCAGCTGCACAGATGCTCAAATCCTCACGTGCCTGCAACTCCAGCTTTCTGCTGCATTCGCCTATAGTCAGCCATACCCAGAAACAATCCCCACCACCAGAGCAGTTACCTGGTAACAGTGGTAACCCCGGCAGGACCTTTTCTGATGCAGTGGGATTGGCTGGATGCTGAGTTAGTGCTTAACATCCAGTGCTGCACAGTGCACATCTAAAACAGCACATGGCACTAGCTTGGAATGTCACATGACTTTGGCACGGTCTGGCACAGTTTCTCACAAATAAATTTAAGCAGATAACTTTTGACTGTGAAAATATTAGGACTGACTGTGTGTGTCCCCCATGTCACATGACATCAGCAGTCCAGAAAGTCTGCCAGTACTAAAATAAAAGGTATCTTTGGGGGGGGGGGTTTACATTTTTTTAGCATATTTACATATGCTGCTGTGTGGGATCCCCCCTTAGCCCCCAACCACCCTGATCCCTCCCCCCAAACAACTCTCTAACCCTCTGCCTTTTGGGGGCCATCTTGGGTACTGGCAGCTGTCTGCCAGTACCCAGTTTGCCAACAAAAATGTGTTTTAATATTTTTTCCCCGTTTTTATTTTCTGTAGTGTAGCTTCCCCCCCACAGACCAACCCAACACCCCCGGATTTATAGTTTTTTAATTTTTTTTTAACATTCCCCACACTTTTATACTACATACATTTTCTGTAGTGTAGCGGTTCCCATCCGCTCCCTCCCTGTGCACGTGCCCCCCTCCGCCCCCTCGTGCACGTGCATGCCCCCGTGCAAGCCCCCGGCTACCCCCACCCACGATCCCACCCCTCTCCACATCACTGGGCCCATCGATGGCCGCCACCCGCCTCCCAGACCGGCTCCCACCCACCAATGAAACCGGCCATCAATGTCCGGTGCAGAGAGGGCCACAGAGTGGCTCTATCTGCATCGGATGGCCAACGGATGTTATTGCAGGATGCCTCGATATAGAGGCATCACTGCAATAACCGGAAAGCGGCTGGAAGCGATCAGGATCACTTCCACCTCTTTCTCAGACCGAGGACGTACAGGGTACGTCCTCAGGCGTTAACTGTCTTTTCTTTGAGGACGTACCCTGCACGTCCTCAGTCATTAAGGGGTTAACTAGCAAGAATAAACAGTGAGAACGCTAGTTTGAAAATGTTTATAGAATTACTCTGGGATTTAAGACAAAAATTTCATATATACCCATTTTACGAAAAAACTGCTACACTTAGGGCTCGATGATTGAAAGCAATCTGGGCTGGCGAGATTATTAATGAATGCTCGCCAGTCCTTCTATTTCCCTGGTGGAATGATCTAAAGCCATTTTTTACCCTGAAAACAGGGTGTCTCGCTAAGGGGTATATACTGTATTTTCATATGAAATGTGCACAACAAAATTCGTATTTTAAACATTATACAAAACAAATATTTGAACCATTCACACAAAAATAAGCACTGAAAAATTGTGTTGTTAAGGTGCATCAAAAATCGTAACAAAATTCTTCCCCAAAAATCGTATGTTAACAAAAAAGTAAAATTAGTATGTAATTTACACAGGAATAAATCAAATTAAATATGCACAGCGTAAATCATAATTGTAGTACACTGGATGTGCAAAAATCACACAGAAATTTGAATTTATAAATACAAAATGCAAAGCGTAATTGTTGTTTTTTCATAAACTGGGCTGAACATGGGCGTTCCATGGGCGTATATGACAATGTCTCACTAATCCCAGCGTAATTCTATAAAGATTTTCGCACTGCAGATATCACAGTTTTTTCTCGCCAACTAAAAGGTGGCGAGCTTTTGTCAAAACAATACGAACACTTAGAACCCCAATAGAAAAACAAATGCATACTAAAATATAGGCAAATGTAAGATGCTATAAGCAGAAAGCAACGTAATGTGAGTTATATTGGCTGCAGGATTTTAATTTTAAAGTGCTCCCCCGGCTTCCTGCTAACTTCGCACTAAGGAGCGAAGTGTCCCTATCCAGTGAGCTTCATTACTTTTAATAGGAGCCATCTCGCAACTTGCAGGCACTGCCCCTTTTTTACGAGTGTCAGTGAGAAAAATAAGGTTTGAGCTGGCGAAGATTATATCATCGAGCTCTTAGTATTTTCTACAAATTCTTTGCACATCCAGTGTACTTAAATTATGATTTAGCCTATACATATTTCATACAATGTATTCCCCATACGAAAATGCAGTATACGCCCCTTAGCAAGATACCCTGAATCGGGCCCTGAGTGATTTGAAAGTGTTCGAGTAATTTATTGGAAAGCTACATCTTTAAAGGGACAGTCTACTCCAGAATTTATATTGTTTAAAAAGATAGATAATCCCTTTATTACCCATTCCTCAGTTTTGCATAACCAACACTGTTATAATAATACACTTTTTACCTCTGTGATTACCTTGTATCTAAGCCTCTGCAGACTGTCACCTTATTTCAGTTCTTTTAACAGACTTGCATCTTAGCCAATCAGTGCTGACTCCTAGGTAAATCCACAATGAGTGAGCACAATGTTATATATATATGGCACACATGAACTAGCGCTGTCTAGCTGTGAAAAACTGCCCAAATGCACAGAGAAAAGAGGTGGCCTTAAAGGGCTTAGACATTAGCATATGAACCTACCTAGGTTTAACTTTCAACAAAGAATACCAAAAGAACAAAGCAAATTTGATGATAAAAGTAAATTTGAAAGTTGTTTAAAATTGCATGCCCTATCTGAATCATGAAAGTTTAATTTTGACTAGACTGTCCCTTTAATTATATGAATGCATTTTTGTTTTGCTGTGAAAGCAATCCATTCAAATTAGTCCTGATTTATTAAAGCCATTTCAAACATGAACTTCTAATGCAAAATCTGCCAATATTATGAGGTTATTTTGTGAACTTCATACAGGTTAAAAATCCATTATAACCTCTGTAGCTCATATAGGGATATTTTCTGCATTTCTTGATTAGAAGCTGAGAGTGCTACCGTGCAATGAAGTAGAAAATGTGAGTTTTATTCATTGTAAACCTATTTTCTATGCTACATCTAAGAAATGGAATTTAAAGCAAAGGTATTTTAATTCATTTTTCCAATATACACTACTAAAAAAAATATGAAATACAAAGTCTAAGGAGCATAAAATCTTTATTACGTTGAGTTTAATAAAATATTCATTGTAATGAGAGTTTTATTCCCGTTAGATGTTGTATTCAATGCATTTTATAGGAAAATACATTTAAATAGCAGTTTAAAGTCCTATTCTGTGCTATATAAGATTAAGCTCTCAGTGTCAACAAATGGGAGAAATATAGAGTGATTTTGAAGTTTAATGTTTTCTCACAAGTATGAGCAGAATAGCTCTCTTTAGTCTAACAAAATTCATGCTACCATTGCAATCAAAGGGACAGTCTAGTCAAAAATAAACTTCCATGATTCAGATAGAGCATGTAATTTTAAACAACTTTCCAATTTACTTTTATCATCAATTTTGCTTTGTTCTCTTGGTATTCTTAGTTGAAATCTAAACCTAGGTAGGCTCATATGCTAATTTCTTAGCCCTTGCAGGCTGCCTCTTATTTGAATGCATTTTTAAAGTTTTTCACAACTAGAGGGCATTAGTTAATCTGTGCCATATAGAGCTCATACCCGTGGAGTTACCTAGAAGTCAGCACTGATTGGCTAAAATGCAAGTATGTCAAAAGAACTGAAATAAGGGGGCAGTTTGCAGAGGCTTAGATACAAGGCAATTACAGAGGTAAAAAGTGTATTTATATAACTGTGTTGGTTATGCAAAACTGAGGAATAACTAATAAAGGGATTATCTATTTATAAACAATAAAAATTGTGGTGTAGACTGTCCCTTTAAACTCTGTCGATGATGCTAGTAACTAGTATTTATAAACATTTTAAACCGTGATCAGATTACAAATTTAACAATAAATGCATTTTTTTATATTTTTATTATTTTTTGAACCAGATGCTAAATGTCTTAAAAATGATGCAGCAAATCTGTAAAAAGTTGACTAGAAAGTATCACGTGGACATATCTGTTTAAAAAAAGAGTAACATTACGGGCTAGATTACAATTGGCATGCTAACTGTAGCACGCAAGCCATATGGGGTATTTTTCGGCTCTTTACACACAACGAAAATAGCATGCCTATTATGAGTTAAAACTAAATAAGTTTGCTTGAGCGCAATCGAAGCTAACACGCGTAGCGTTACCACAACTTCAGAGCTAAACAAAACACATCAAAAATACATTTAACTGTACATTACTCTCATATTAAAGTGATTGTAAACCTGAGGACCTAACTTTGGTTTATTGTAACGTACATGTTAAAATTTTGATAATAAACTAACGATTTACATCAATATATCTTCAGTCATTTGCTTTAAAGTGTCCTCAGTCCCGCAATCCTCTGCAAGCCCCACCCACTTTGCAATATTTTTCCCCCTTGTACACTTACCTTATCAAATCACGTTTCTTGCCCACGGGCACGCTGTTCCCAATGCAGACTTGCTATCGTTACTTAGCGCATGTGCAAAATCTATGTAACACAATTAAGACTGCATCCAATCATATTCATTGTAAACCCCGACATCAGCATGCTCGTTCAACAAACACTACCCAGGTGGTGAACCAAATTTAGGCTGGCTCCTAAACTTACATTCTTGCTTTTTCAAATAAAGATACAAGATACAAAGAGAACAAAGAAAAATTGATAATAGGAGTAAATTAGAAAGTAGCTTAAAATTGCATGCTCTATCTGAATCATGAAAGTTTAATTTTGACTAGACTATACCTTTAACAGAACATTACAACATTTTAATAGGCGGAGAAAATATACATAACGGCGGTAATATAAAAATTGATATGTATGCAAAATTTTTATTTTTTTAGGTAAAAATAAGTATGTGGTATATCTAAATAGATGATTTCTATAAAATATATATGAAGTTTGATCAGTTTAGTTTCCAATCACTTTAACACTGTCTAATAGAAGATACGTGTTTTAAAAATTACATTAAAAAATTATAAGGGCTCAAAGATATGAGTTCTCAGGTCTCAGAAAAAAAAGGCATGCAAAGTTCTTTAACATATATATATATATATATATATATATATATATATATATATATTTGTGTGTGTGTGTTTATATGTGTGTACATATGTACATATTTATATGCGTTTATATGTATCTACAGACATACACTCACCGGCCACTTTATTAGGTACAACTTGCTAGTACCGGGTTGAACCACCTTTTGCCTTCAGAACTGCCTTATTTCTTTGTGGCATAGATTCAACAAGGTGTTGGAAGCATTCCTCAGAGGTTTTGGTCCATATTGACATGATAGCATCACGCAGTTGCTGCATATTTGTCGGCTGGACATCCATGATGCAAATCTCACATTCCACCACATCTCAAAGGTGCTCTATTGGATTGATATATGGTGACTGTGGAGGCAATTGAAGTACAGTGAACTCATTGTTATCAAGAAACCAGTTTGAGATGATTTGAGCTTTGTGACATGGTGCATTATCCTGTTGGTACGCTGTAGTCATAAAAGGATGCACATGGTCAGCAACAATACTCAGGTAGGCCATGGCATTTAAACAATGCTCAATTGGTACTAAGGGGTCCAAAGTGGGCCAAGAAAATATCCCCCACACCATTACACCACCACCACCAGCCTAACCTGTTGATACAAGGCAGGAAGGATCCATGCTTTCATTTTGTAGCCCATCTGCTTCAAGGTTCGACGTGTTGTGCATTCAGAGATGGTATTCTGTATACCTTGGTTGTAACACGTGGTTATTTGAGTTACTGTTTCCTTTCTATCATCTCAAACCAGTCTGCCCATTCTCCTCTAAACCTCTGACATCAACAAGGCATTGTTGTCCACACACTTCCGCTCAATGGATATTTTCTCTTTTTCGGACCATTCTCTGTAAACCCTAAAGATGGTTGTGCATGAAAATCCCTGTAGATCAGCATTTTTTTAAATACTCACACAAGCCTGTCTGGCACCAACAACCATGCCACGCTCAAAGTCATTTAAATTCTGTTTCTTCCCCATTCTGATGTTTGGTTTGAACTTCAGCAAGTCGTCTTCACCACGCCTAGATGCCTAAATGCATTGAGTTGATGCCATGTGATTGGCTGATTAGCAATTTGTGTTACCAAGCAATTGAAAAGGTTTACCTAATAAAGTGGACAGTTTTCGAGCTTTAACACAGTCTCAATATTCGTTAAACTTCTTGTCTGTGTTGGGTTTTCCTTGCGTTGCATCGCCTTTCAACAATTTAGCATATAGGTAGCATGTCCCTTTAAATCACTTCATATTTTTAAATAATTTGCATTGAGTGCAGACACAATAAGGCCCATTCAATTATATGGGGATTAAATTGTACATGGCAGTCTCTCTCTGAAGTGCAGCTCCCATTTACTTTAATCTTGGACACCTTTAAACAGTCACAGCTGCCTAAATAAGCTAAGCAGTTAAGGGAGGGCAGAGTAGGTGCCCTGTCCTTGATGTAGGGCTCTGTGTCTGGCCATGGAGTGTGTGCTCTGTGTCTGGATAGGAGGTTTGTTGCTCTGGGGGCCCTGCAATATGGTGTCTGTGGCTAACTGGCCCTGGAGTGTGGGATCCCTATCCTTAGATGTTGGGGACCCTGTCACCTGGATTATAGGGGCCCTAGTGGGGGTAAGGCAGACAGCCATGGTATGAGTTGGTTGGGTGATGCATAGGGGGCAGGAAAGGTAGTGGGGACCATAATTTTTGCCTAGGGGCCCTGGTGTTTCTCATTCTGACCCTAGTCTTCAAAACTCTGCCTACAGATTACCAAGATTTCCATAAATAAATACTTGGGTTCAGCTGATAAACCAGGTCATATACTCTGAAGCATGTAAAATTATGTTCTTTTAGATGTCTATTATAAATTTAAATGGAAAGTATTTTTTAATATACATAGTATATATCAGCAATTAACTGTGCTGTAAATATTCACAATAACTATACCAGATGTCTAGTATTATTACATGTATTGGAAATTGTTCCTTTAGATTGAAATAGCAATTGAAATAGCTAGCTTTGCTCATTAAAATTACCACCCATAAGGAAAATATTAGTACCTATGTATGTATATACTCTCTCTTTCTCTCTCTCTCTCTCTCTCTCTCTCTCTCTCTCTCTCTCTCTCTCTCTCTCTCTCTCTCTCTCTCTCTCTATATATATATATATATATATATATATATATATATAAAGAGATATGATTAGCAAGTATGGCCTTAAGAACAATAGATGGTTTCAAGCTGCAATTTCAAATACAAAAATAAATCAGAAGGAGCAATTTCCCATACATTTTATTTTCTGCAGCCAATATAACAAGTCGGAAAAACATTAAGCAGAGATACATTTTACATTAGATCAATAAAACATAACAAAACTCAACAACATTAATGATTTGTAACACTGTTAATTCTGTTAACAAGCTAATTTTTATGATCATGACCAATTAGGACGAGTTACACATGAGCTTTCTCAGTGCTCTAAGCAATCACTGTCCAGTATGTACATGTCATACATTTTGCAGTATGCTTAGGTTACATTATTTCACTCCTAGGGGCCGATTTATCAATGCCCGAATGCAGCTGCTTCCGCGCAAGCCTTCAGGCTCGCCGGAAACAGGACTTATGAAGCAGTGGTCTTAAGACCGCTGCTCCTTAACTCGTCCACCACCACTGAGGTGGCGGACAACAATCATCCAGATTGGATATGATCGGGATGATTGACACCCCCAGCTAGCGGCCGATTGTCCGCGAATGAGCTCCGCGAATGAGCCTCATTGCCCAAGAATTTAAGGAAAAACGCTTGTCCAATGATAAATGGTGACAGCGTATGCTGTCGGCATTTATCGTTGTGTGGCGGACTCGCGGATCATGTCCTCTTGCACTTTGATAATGCGGCCCCCTAGCCTCTATAAAAAGTATGAGACAAGCACAATTTTATATAATTAAATAGTTTATATAAATAGTTTATGTGAGTTACAGTAGCAGAACTAAATCCAACTGTATATTTCCTCTGAAATACAGTACATTTTAATAAAATATGATTTTTTTTTAAATTGTTGATACTTTTTGCAGAATATTCATCCTTATGACTAAAGATAAAACATCAAGGATGACTGTTTTGAATCAGAGTAGAAATAAAGACCAGCTGCATATCTATCCCACACTGTAAGTGTCTCTGATGACAAATAAAATAAATGCATCAAATGAAATAGTACTTGAAATTAAAGGTTTCTCTGTCTGACACTGTTAATCAATTACACCAAGGATAAACAACAAACACATGTCTTGTCTGAAAACAAAATACTTGCTTCTATTAATATTGAAAAAAAAATTGAAGGTAAAATATTTTGTAGGGCTTAGAAAAAGGCAAGGAAATAATAATCTAAAAGAGCTACAGCATTTAACTATGAGCTAGATTACAAGTGGAGCACAAAATATCACTTTCGGGAAAGCAATATTTGCCCTCTACTTGGTAATACCAGCGCACGCAAATGTTAGGTGCAATGTGAACGTGGCCTCGCGTTTGCATAGCATGGAAGCATTGCATATAAGAGAGCGCTTTTCCATAGGCTCCAATGGAAGACTTGTTCTCATGCTGTCAGGTCAAACACAGCATGAAAACCTAATGCAGCGAAAGGGGTAAGTCGCGCATCAGATTTAAATATGTATTTAAATGTATTTATATATACACATATTAATAACATAAATATATAAATTATATTTACAACACAGTTTACCATAGACTACAAAGTAAAGGTACTTTTTCTAACACCCCATATACCCGCCAACTTCAGACCCCAAAAACTGCTTTGTGCAGTTTTAAAAAAAAGAAATAAAAAATGCTGCTATTTTGTTTAATTTAATATAGAAACATACACTAAAGTTTGGGAGCAATTGGGGCACTTTTTGAAAACTAACTAGAGATCTGGGGCGTGATCAAATATACGGCGCAGGTTTCGGCGCAAGCATGGGAACCTGCGCCGCCTGTAATTTCACCTCGCACATCGGGGTATTACATAAACCCCGCCGGCAGTTCCTAAAGTGGCATAAGTCTGATAAACTACGATGTCCAGAAATGAGCGTAAATACAAATTTCTGGAGTCGCCAGTGACTTACGGCACTTTAGAAACTGCCTGCGCCTAAGAAAAGTAAAGCAAATAACAAATCTCCCGTAAAAGTCTAACATGCCTCCCAAAAATAAGCCCGACACGTAAAACCCCTATATTTGCAATCCCCCCTCTCATTACTAATATTAAATGTATTAACCCCTAGACCGACAACCCTGCACAACGCAATATGCCTATTTAAACTATTAACCCCTATATCCGCCATCAAACCCACACCACAAGTAATAACTAAATTATTAACCCCTAAATCCGCCAACCCCAACATCGCAAACTACCTCTTAAAACTATTAACCCTTAATCCGCCATTAACCCACAATGCAATAAACCTATTCAAGTATTAACCCCTAAACCTCCATAGCCCACATCACCTATTAAATGTATTAACCCCTAATCTGCCACCGCCAATGTCGCCGCCACTATAATAAAGTTATTAACCCCTAAACCTAAGTCTAACCCTAACCTAATACCCCCTAACTTAAATATTATTTAAATAAATCTAAATAAAATTATCATTATTAACTAAATTATTCCTATTTAAAACTAAATACTTACCTATAAAATAAACCCTAAGATAGCTACAATATAATTAATAATTACATTGTAGCTATTTTAGGATTTATTTTAATTTTACAGGCAACTTTGTATTTATTTTAACTAGGTACAATAGTTATTAAATAGTTATTAACTATTTAATAACTACCTAGCTAAAATAAATACAAATTAACCTGTAAAATAAATCCTAACCTAAGTTACAATTACACCTAACACTACACTATCATTAAATAAATTAAATTAATTAACTACAATTACCTAAAATTAAATTCAATAAAATAAAATAAACTAAAGTACACCCCCCCCCACTAAATTACAGAAAATAAAAAAATTACAAGAAGTTTAAACTAATTACACCTAATCTAAGCCCCCTAATAAAATAAAAAAGCCCCCCAAAATAATAAAATTCCCTACCCTATACTAAATTACAAATAGCCCTTAAAAGGGCTTTTTGCATTGCATTGCCCCAAAGTAATCAGTTCTTTTACCTGTAAAATAAGAAATACACCCCCCCCAAAATTAAAATCCACCACCCACATACCCAACCTTACTCTTAAACCCACCCAATCCCCCCTTAAAAAAACCTAACACTACCCCTTTGAAGATCACCCTACCTTGAGCCGTCTTCGCCCAGCCGGGCACAAGTACACATCCAGACCGGCAGAAGTCTTCATTACCCCTTGAAGATCACCCGGGTCCATCTTTTGGGAGGGTTGTATTTCTTATTTTACAGGTAAAAGAGCTGATTACTTTGGGGCAATGCACCGCAAAAGGTCCTTTTAAGGGCTATTTGTAATTTAGTATAGGGTAGAGAATTTTATTATTTGGGGGGCCTTTTTTATTTTATTAGGGGGCTTAGATTAGGTGTAATTAGTTTAAACTTTTTGTAATTTTTTTATTTTCTGTAATTTAGTGAGGGGTTTTGTACTTTAGTTTATTTTATTTAATTGTATTTAATTTTAGGTAATTGCAGTTAATTAATTTAATTTATTTAATGATAGTGTAGTGTTAGGTGTAATTGTAACTTAGGTTAGGATTTATTTTACAGGTAAATTTGTATTTATTTTAGCTAGGTAGTTATTAAATAGTTAATAACTATTTAATAACTATTGTACCTAGTTAAAATAAATACAAAGTTGCCTATAAAATAAAAATAAATCCTAAAATAGCTACAATGTAATTATTAATTATATTGTAGCTATCTTAGGGTTTATTTTATAGGTAAGTATTTAGTTTTAAATAGGAATAATTTAGTTAATAATAGTAATTTTATTTAGATTTATTTAAATAATATTTAAGTTAAGGGGGTGTTAGGGTTAGACTTAGGTTTAGGGGTTAATAACTGGCGGTGACGTTGTGGCGGTGACGTTGGCTGCGGCAGATTAGGGGTTAATACATTTAATTGGCTATGTGGGCTATGGCGGTTTAGGGGTTAATACTTGAATAGGTTTATTGCGTTGTGGGTTAATGGTGGATTAAGGGTTAATAGTTTTAAGAGGTAGTTTGCGATGTTGGGGTTTGCAGATTTAGGGGTTAATAATTTAGTTGATACTTGCGGTGTGGGTTTGATGGCGGTTTAGGGGTTAATAGACTTTATTAGTTATTGCGGTGGGGGATTGCGGTTGACAGGTAGATAGACATTGCGCATGCATTAGGTGTAAGTTTATTTTTGCAGGCATTTTCGGGAATTACGGTGCTCCCATACTCAGCGCGAGGCCTGCTACGGCTGCCTTTTATGGCAAGGTAAAAATGGAGTAAGATTTCTCCATTTTCGCCACGTAAGTCCTTGCGCTGGATATTGGATACCGATTTAAGACGCGGTCCCATGTTAGCCTATGGGAGTAATAATTGCGAGCAACGGGTGAAATGTACGTGCCGCATTTATATGCGGCACTGTATATAGGATACCAAAATCGCGTAAAATCTGGCGCCGGAGGATTTTGCGGGCGACGCTGCATATGTAATGGAGTCCCTGATCTCTGGTTAATTTTTAGAGCGCTGGTAATGTAATGGCTGGTTATTTATCGCGTGCCAAAAAATTAGCGAATTTACCCGTTTACGGGTGTGCAAATAAATTTGCGCTCCACTTGTAATCTAACCATAAATATGGGTTCCAGAACCCTGACAGAAACACATTACAAAGTACTTGTAACTCCACTTGTAATCTAGCCATATATATGAGTTCCAGAACCCTGACAGAAACACATTACAAAGTACTTGTAACTCCACTTGTAATCTAGCCATATATATGAGTTCCAGAACCCTGACAGAAACACATTGCAAAGCAACCATCAAAAACGATATAAAGGTTTAAAAACATTTTGCACCATAATTTGTGTAAATAAATTTACAAGGTTTTGTTAATCAAGAGCAGATCAGGAAAACATATTAACATAGCAACATATGCATAGTAACATATATATAGTAACATAGTAACATATACATAGTAACATAGTAACATATACATAGTAACATATACATAGTAACATGTAAATAGTAACATAGTAATATATACATAGTAACATATTAACATATACATTATTATTATTATTATCGGTTATTTGTAGAGCGCCAACAGATTCCGCAGCACTATAAACAAAGGGGGAGTACAACAAAACAATTATAGGGTAGAGGGCCCTGCCAATAGTTGCACTGTTGTAGTCAGCTCTTAAGAAGGTGATCTACAAACAGCTGGACTATTAGGCTTACATGCTAAGAGGGTTCAGGGGATTGCAGTGGAGGAGAGGAACTGGTATTATGAAAGGTTAGTGTAGGTTGTATGCGTCCCTGAACAGTAGAGTCTTTAGGGAGCACTTGAAGCTTTTAAAACTAGAAGAGAGTCTTGTGGAGCGAGGCAGAGAGTTCCATAAGATGGGAGCCAGTCTGGAGAAGTCCTGTAAACGGGAGTGTGATGAGGTGACAAGAGAGGAGTAGAGTAGGAGGTCATGAGCAGAGCGAAGGGGACGGGAGGGAGAGTATCTGGAGACAAGGTCTGAGATGTAGGGGGGAGCAGTGCAGTTGAGGGCTTTGTATGTCAGAGTGAGAGTTTTGTGTTTGATCCTAGAGGCAAGAGGAAGCCAGTGAAGGGATTGGCAGAGAGTAACATGTAACATAGTAACATATACATAGTAACATATACATAGTAGCATATATATATTAACATAGTAGCATATACATAGTAACATATACATAGTAATATATACATATTAACATATACATAGTAACATAGTAACATATACATAATAACATAGTAACATATACATAGTAACATAGTAACATATACATAAAAACATAGTAACATATACATAGTAACATAGTAACAAATACATAGTAACATATACATAGTAACATAGTAACATATAAAAGTAACATATACATAGTAACGTAGTAGCATATACATAGTAACATAGTAACATATGCATAGTAACATAGTAACATATACATAGTAACATAGTAACATATACATAAAAACATAGTAACATATACATAGTAACAAATACATAGTAACATGTACATAGTAACATAGTAACATATACATAGTAACATATATAGTAACATAGTAACAGAGTAATATATACATTGTAACGTAGTAACATATACATAGTAACATAGTAACATATACATAGTAACATATAAATACTAACATAGTAATATATACAAGGTTTTGTTAATCAAGAGCAGATCAGGAAAACATATTAACATAGCAACATATGCATAGTAACATATACATAGTAACATAGTAACATATACATAGTAACATATGTTTAGCACGGCGGTGTCGTTAAGGCGCTCTAGATTCCCCACATTAAGGTGGGTATATGTAAAAAATAAGAAACATAAGTCTTCATCTGTCCACAACGTGTTCTGCTTTGAGGTAGTTACGCAGAAACAGGCTAATCCCATAAAGAGATGAAATATGGATATTCTACATTATGTCAACTAACACAATTTTATGAACTGATATTAACCAGATAATGGGAGCTATCGTGCTACACACATCAGGGAAGTTTGTACTGATGGGTTTATACATGAATGATTGTATTTATGTTTACATTTTGAAACAAAAGGTGCTTGTAATATGAGGGGTTAAGTTGAGAACTAATTAATGTTTGTTACAACTGATTATAGGGGTGTGACAATATGTTCAGTGTTTGATTGGCTAAGGTTAGTTTATAGCTCAGAGCTCTCAGTCGGGTTGTAGATGCCTGATGAAACAGCGTGTCCGCTGAGAAACTAGTTGCACGATTTTAATACATAGTGATTATTTGTACACTGTGTTTTTTATATTTTATTAAAGTGAATTGTTTTATTTCACTTGATTGAGAGCCTGAGTTTTTCTGTTTGGAGCAAACACCTTGGACGGAGGGGTGTACAGGATCCTTTGAGCAGTGAGCTGGGACACTGAGAGATCTCAGTAGGTGCCACTAAGCACGAGTGGGTGCTGCTATATTTGTGAGTACCTGTCGATCACATTTGAGCATATGTATATAGTCTGTACTATATTACACTAGGAGGCGCCCTTCTGTTTTCTACATTTTCATAGATCTGTCTGGACTTCGGTTTGGGAAGGAGCAGCTGCCATTGGAGGATAGAGACACTATCATAGGACTGAGACATCATTGGAGGACAGAGTCCACCCACTGGGAGCACACCTGCTGCCTTTGATTATCCTCAAGGACTTGAGAGTCTGAGTATTTTAATTGTATTTTAAGTATTGGTGGGATCCTCTGTTCTATTCTATTGTTTGTATTATATATCTGATGTATTTTAAACATTCTGTTTTCTAATTTTTTGGTTTCAATTGCGCCCCCTTAAGTGGTGACGATTAATTGTCACCAGGTTTGCATTTAAAAATAAAACCCACCCAATAAACCACTTACAGTTTTTGAAGACTGGACATCCATCCTCAACGAAGCGGCAGAAGTCCTCATCGAAGCCAGCAGAAGTCTTCATCCAAGCCGGCAGAAGTCTTCATCCAGACGGCATCTTCTATCTTCATCCATCCGGCACGGAGTGGCTCCATCTTCAAGACATCCAGCGTGGAGCATCCTCTTCTTCCGACGGCTAACGAAGAATGAAGGTTCCTTTAAGGGACATCATCCAAGATGGCGTCCCTTGAATTCCAATTGGCTGATAGAATTCTATCAGCCAATCAGAATTAAAGGTGAAAAAATCCTATTGGCTGATGCAATCAGCCAGTAGAATGCAAGCTCAATCCTATTGGCTGATTGGATCAGCCAATAGGATTTAAACTCAATCCTATTGGCTGATTGCATCAGCCAATAGGATTTTTTCACCTTTAATTCTGATTGGCTGATAGAATTCTATCAGCCAATCGGAATTCAAGGGACGCCATGTTGGATGATGTCACTTAAAGAAATATTCATTCGGGAAGAAGACTTTGTTTGAAGAGGATGCTCTGCACCGGATGTCTTGAAAATGGACCGGATGGATGAAGATAGAAGATGCCATCTGGATGAAGACTTCTGCCCATCTGGAGCACCACTTCTGCCAGCTTGGATGAAGACTTCTCCCGGCTTCGTTGAGGACTTCTTGCCACTTCGTTGTGGACTTCTCCCGGCTTCATTGAGGATGAATGTCGGCCCTTCAAAACTGTAACAGATGTTAGTGTTAGGTTTTTTAAGGGTTTATTGGGTGTGTTTTATTTTTAGGTTTGGGTTTGGGCAGCAATAGTGCTAAATGCCCTTTTAAGGGCAATGCCCATCCAAATGCCCTTTTCAGGGCAATGGGGAGCTTATGTTTTTTTAGTTAGCTTTTTATTTGGGGGTTTGGTTGTGTGGGTGGTGGGTTTTACTGTTGGGGTTGTTTGTATTTTTTTCAGGTAAAAGAGCTGATTTCTTTGGGGCAATGCCCCGCAAATGGCCCCTTTAAGGGCTATTGGTAGTTTAGTTTAGGCTAGAGGTTTTTCTATTTTGGGGGGGCTTTTTTTATTTTGATAAAGCTATTAGATTAGGTGAAATTAGTTTAAATATCTGATAATTTGTTTTTTATTTTGTGTAATTTAGTGTTTGTTTGTTTTTTGTAATTTAGGTAATTGTATTTAATTTATGTCATTTATTTAATTGTAGTGTAAGGTTAGGTTTTAGTGTAACTCAGGTTAGGTTTTATTTTACAGGTAAATTTGTATTTATTTTAGATAGGTAGTTAGTAAATAGTTAATAACTATTTAGTAACTATTCTACCTAGTTAAAATAAATACAAGCTTGCCTGTACAATAAAAATAAACCCTAAGCTAGCTATTTTAGGGTTTATTTTATAGGTAAGTATTTAGTTTTAAATAGGAATTATTTAGGTAATGATAGAAATATTTGTTTAGATTTATTTGAATTATATTTAAGTTAGGGGGTGTTAGGGTTAGACTTAGGTTTAGGGGTAAATAACTTTAGTATAGTGGGACGACATTGGGGGCGGCAGATTAGGGGTTAATAAATGTAGGTAGGTGGCGGCGATGTTAGGGGCGTCAGATTAGGGGTTAATAATAATTAACTAGTGTTTGCAAGGCTAGAGTGCGGCGGTTTAGAGGTTAATATGTTTATTACAGTCGCGGCGATGTCGGGAGCGGCAGATTAGGGGTTAATAATTTTATTTTAGTGTTTGTGATGCGGGAGGGCCTCGGTTTAGGGGTTAATAGGTAGTTTATGGGTGTTAGTGTACTTTTTAACACTTTAGTTATGAGCTTTATGCTACAGCTTTGTAGCATAAAACTCATAACTACTGACTTTAGAATGCGTTACGAATCTTGCGGGATAGGCTGTACCTCTCACTTTTTGGCCTAAAAAAAAAAGCTTGTAATATAGGCGCTATGGAAGTCCCATTGAAATAAGACTTTACGCAAATTGCGTAAGTTAATTTGCGGTACGGCCAAAAAAGTGTGCGAGACAGCTGTACTGTCATAAGACTACTATACCTTTAAGTTAACTACACACCCACTTTCTGCTGTCTATAAAGAGAACAGGTTTTCCCTATTTGATTGCTTGATTATAGTGTTGTGTTAGGGAAAGTTAGTTGTAGGAATTGCAACTCTCTACTTTTCAAATATATTCCAGTTATTAAAGATACTTGTGGAAATTCTTGCTGGACATTACTATTTCTATCAAGTTCAAGCTAACTGAATCTACATTTTCATACTACAGTTATATTGTGGATCCATAGTTTCTTTACACTGTTTGCTCACTAAGCCTGTTAGTGTGTCTCGGACGAGCCCCTCTTTCAGCCGCATCGTGACGTCACACGGCTCGGTTCTCTCCTCACCGTAACAGCACGGCACATCGAGTCAGCGTTCTCCTGATCAAACTACAGGGATTTTGTCACACCTTAAGTCCCAAACTTGTCGGATTACAACAACTAATCTGCCTCTCTGAAGGGCTCCCTGGCTCTATCTCTGGACAACCGCAAGTATAAGTAACTGTTTCTAATACATCTATTGACTGTTATTTTTTGCCTGCTTTTGCCAAAGACCTCTAATACCAATCCTCTGATGTTTAACTGCTTATTAACTATTACTAACAAGGACTCTTGAACATTTTGGATTACTGAAAATAATAGTGACTGTTTACTTGAAAATCCTAACTGATTCCATCTGTGCTTTAACAGTGTTAAATACTTAAGGCAAGTTACAAATTGGGAGTTATATGTCTACATGCTTGAGACATATTTCTCACATTCTGCTTTTTATTTGTTCATACAACAGATAAGAAATATAACATTACGCTACTTACTCATAAACCTCTTACTTACAGTTCTAATAAGTTAGAGGTACAAGTGAATAGCTACAACCAAACACTTTAACACACCTGTACGTTTTAGATTCTAGGATAAAAACGTAACAGAATAATCAAGCCTAACAATAATTCCATTTGGATATGGATCCTGTGGAAATGAACAACCAAATAACCGCTTTAAACCAAAAAGTGGAGATTTTGGCCCAGGGGTTAAATGAATTAAAAAATGAGAATAATACTTTAAGAAGAGTTATTAATGAGTTTGTTACACAGCGGACAGCTGATTTCCCTGAACCTCAAGTCAATCCACCAAACACATTCTCAGGTGACCGTTCAAAGTTCAGAGAGTTCAGAAACGCCTGTTTGTTATTGTTTTCTCTAAGGCCTAAGACTTACAGAAATGATAAAATAAAAGTATTCACCACAATATCATATTTATCAGGTGAGCCCAGGGCATGGGCTGACAGGTATTTTGAGTCAGACGATCCAATCCTTAATTCAATTGATAACTTTTTCCAAACCATGGCAGTTTTATATGAGGACTTTAACAAACAACAAACAGCTGAAAATAACCTACGATCACTAAAACAAGGGAAAAGAGCTGTAGAAGACTACATTGCAGAGTTTCAATTATGGGCAACCGACTCTCAATGGAACTCTGTAAGTCTTAAAAACCAGTTTAGATTGGGACTGTCTGAACACCTGAAAGACGATCTCTCTAAAGTGGACTTCCCAGAGACATTGGAAGCTCTCATTAAATTATCTATATCTATGGACCGTCGCTACCGTGAAAGAAGACAAGAAAAACAACCACCAGAATTCAGTAACAGAAAATATTATCCTACTAATACAGATAAAACCTCCTCTTCCCCAATTCCTATGGAAATTGGCGCAATCAGAGGTCCCTTAACCAGTGATGAAAAGCTAAGAAAACGATTAGCTAAACTGTGTATGTACTGCGCCAGTAAGGAACATGAAGTATCCTGTTGTCCCATATTAAGTCGTACAAAAAAGGGTAAGATAAGTTTCATAGATTCTGAAACCACTCGAAAACAACATACTCACTTCTCACTTGTTTTGTCATTACAGTGGGATCAACACCAGTTCCAGGAAGTAGCCATTCTTGACTCAGGAGCCTATGGGACCTTTATTGACCAGAATGTAGTATCTCTAAATAAAATACCCTGTGTAAAAAAAATCACTCCTCTATTTGTGCGTGTCATTGATGGGTCTCAATTTTTGAAAGGTCCAATAACACACCAAACTATACCCTTACTCACCATTACTGACACAGGACACAAAGAGTTTATAACTTATGATATTATACCATCCTCTTTGCATCCGATTATACTCGGGTATCCTTGGCTTCAAAAACATAATCCCTCCATTGACTGGAAGGTAAATAAAATTACTTTTAACTCAGTTTACTGTTCAGATACATGTTTTCCCTATGTTCCCATTAATCACATTGAACCTCTTCTTCCAATCGAATACCAGGATTTTGCAGATGTTTTTAATCTAAAAAAGGCTGAGACACTACCACCACACAGACAGTTTGACTGTCCTATTGAATTAAAACCAGGAGCAGTACTTCCTACTAACAGAATCTTTCCCCTCTCTCAGAAAGAACTCCAATACCTCAGAGATTATCTCGATGAAAATCTACGAAAAGGATTCATCTCACCATCATCTTCACCAACTGCATCTGCTATATTTTTTGTCACCAATAAGGATGGAACACTGCGCCCCATCATTGACTACCGCGCATTAAATGCTGTCACTATAAAAAATCGCTATCCATTACCACTAATTCCTGAATTATTGGAGCGTCTAAATGGAGCCTCTATATTCACAAAGCTCGACTTAAAAGGTGCTTATAATTTGATTAGAATGAAATCAGGCGATGAATGGAAGACAGCGTTTAGAACCCGCTACGGCCTCTATCAGTATAATGTGATGCCTTTTGGTTTAACCAATGCACCTGCAACCTTTCAGCATTTCATAAATGAAATATTCAAAGAATTAATGGACATCTGTGTAGTGGTGTATCTCGACGATATCCTCATATATTCCAAAAACATCTCTGATCATAGAAAACATGTGCGTTGGGTGTTAGCTACTTTAAGAGAGCATCATTTATATGCCAAAATGGAAAAATGTTTATTTCATAAAAAATCTATAAAATTCTTGGGGTATATAATATCCCCAACTGGAATACAGATGGATCCTGATAAGGTTACAGCTATAATAAATTGGTCAGTCCCTCATAACACTAAATCTTTACAAAGATTTTTAGGTTTTTCTAATTTTTATAGAAAATTTATCGGAAATTACTCAACTATTGTACAACCCTTAACCTGTTTAACAGGCAAACAACAATTCAAATGGAACCCAGAAGCTAATAAGGCTTTCCATTGCCTTAAAGAAAAATTCATTTCCGCCCTTATTCTTAGATTACCTGATCCTTCACTACCATATACCCTGGAAGTAGACGCCTCAAATGTGGGGATTGGTGCTGTGTTATCCCAACCAGACGAAGAATCATCACACCTACACCCCATTGCATTCTTTTCTCGACTTCTAAGCACAGCAGAAAGAAACTATTCCGTGGGTGACAAGGAGTTATTAGCTATAAAATCAGCTTTAGAGCATTGGCGTCACCTATTAGAAGGGACCTCTACACCATTCAATATTTTTACGGATCATCGTAATTTACAATATTTAAAGAAAAACAAAACTCTTTCTTCACGTCAGGTTCGTTGGGCTCTCTTTCTTGATCGCTTCAACTTTGTCCTACAATATAGACCTGGCAATAAAAACATCAAAGCAGATGCGTTGTCCAGATCATTAGAAGCCCAAGTAGAAGAAGACGATAAAATAAGTATTATACCACCTTACAAAATCCTTGCCGCCATTTCAACCCTGCAAGGAGATATTTTATCCGCTCAACAAAAGGATAAAGATATTCCTAAGGAATGTCTCAAAGATCCTACTACAGGTCTTTTCACCTTCACAAATCTAATCTATGTACCACCTACATTGAGAAAACAAATCAGTCATCAATTTCATGATTTACCCCTATCTGGTCACCCAGGTATCTCCAAAACTTATGAGAATATCAAACGTCACTTTTGGTGGCCTCACTTAAAACAAGATCTTCAAACCTACATATCGAACTGTACTATTTGTGCAATGAAAAAGAAAGGGCATAACAAACCATTTGGCTTACTCACACCTCTTCCAATACCAGAAAGGCCCTGGACCATGGTAGGGATGGATTTTATAGTCGATCTTCCATCTTCAAACGGTTTCACTACTATTCTCGTTGTCATAGACCATCTTACCAAATTGGCACACTTCGTTCCTCTGAAACAGATTCCTAATGCAACCATTACAGCCAAAGTATTCATCAACCATATAGTTAAACTACATGGTTTACCAAATTCAATCGTGTCAGACCGTGGATCACAGTTTACTTCAAAATTCTGGAGAAATCTATGTAAACAACTAAAAATCTCTCATAAATATTCAACTGCATTCCATCCTCAGACTAATGGTCTCACTGAGAGACTTAACCAGACTCTTGAGCAATATCTCCGGTGCTATGTGACAACTCAGCAAGAAGACTGGTCTGATTGGCTTCCAATGGCAGAATTTGCCTATAATAATTCCGTGAACAGCTCAACTGGTATTTCACCTTTTTATGCCTCATACGGTTATCACCCTACTAGTTTTCCTACTCTTGGTTCTCACTCCAACTCTCCAGCAGTTATGGATTTCTTCTCCACTCTCAAGGACAATCTACAAAATTTGCGATCTCACTTAAAGATTGCTAAGGAAACCCAGAAATTGTACTATGATAAAAAACGTTCAACACCTCCAACTTACAAAGAGGGTGATAAGGTATGGCTTTCCACCAAGAACATCAATTTGAAGGTGCCATGCAAAAAATTGGTGTCCCAATTTATTGGACCTTTCCCAGTATCAAAAGTCATTAACGACAATGCAGTAGTACTACAACTACCCGAATCTCTCCATATTCACCCATCTTTTCATGTTTCCTTACTGAAACCCTTCCTAGGAAATGATATCAGTGCGGTTTCTGACACTTCTACTGTTTCTTCATTAATTGATGAAGATGAAGAATACGAGATTGGTCGTGTTTTGGATTCCAGATTTTATCGTGGCTCTTTGGAATATCTAGTCCACTGGAAGGGTTATCCTTCTTCTGAAGATTCGTGGGTTTCTGTGAAGGATTTGACTGCCCCTCGTTTGATTGCATCTTTCCATGCCAGAAATCCTTCGAAACCTGGACCGGGCCCCCCTGGGTTGGGGTCTTGAGCAGGGGGATCTGTCATAAGAATACTATACCTTTAAGTTAACTACACACCCACTTTCTGCTGTCTATAAAGAGAACAGGTTTTCCCTATTTGATTGCTTGATTATAGTGTTGTGTTAGGGAAAGTTAGTTGTAGGAATTGCAACTCTCTACTTTTCAAATATATTCCAGTTATTAAAGATACTTGTGGAAATTCTTGCTGGACATTACTATTTCTATCAAGTTCAAGCTAACTGAATCTACATTTTCATACTACAGTTATATTGTGGATCCATAGTTTCTTTACACTGTTTGCTCACTAAGCCTGTTAGTGTGTCTCGGACGAGCCCCTCTTTCAGCCGCATCGTGACGTCACACGGCTCGGTTCTCTCCTCACCGTAACAGCACGGCACATCGAGTCAGCGTTCTCCTGATCAAACTACAGGGATTTTGTCACACCTTAAGTCCCAAACTTGTCGGATTACAACAACTAATCTGCCTCTCTGAAGGGCTCCCTGGCTCTATCTCTGGACAACCGCAAGTATAAGTAACTGTTTCTAATACATCTATTGACTGTTATTTTTTGCCTGCTTTTGCCAAAGACCTCTAATACCAATCCTCTGATGTTTAACTGCTTATTAACTATTACTAACAAGGACTCTTGAACATTTTGGATTACTGAAAATAATAGTGACTGTTTACTTGAAAATCCTAACTGATTCCATCTGTGCTTTAACAGTGTTAAATACTTAAGGCAAGTTACAAATTGGGAGTTATATGTCTACATGCTTGAGACATATTTCTCACATTCTGCTTTTTATTTGTTCATACAACAGATAAGAAATATAACATTACGCTACTTACTCATAAACCTCTTACTTACAGTTCTAATAAGTTAGAGGTACAAGTGAATAGCTACAACCAAACACTTTAACACACCTGTACGTTTTAGATTCTAGGATAAAAACGTAACATGTACCTACAAGACTCGTAATAGCAGTGGTAGTGAAAAAGCAGCGTTATGAGCCTTAACGCTGCTTTTTTACTCATAACGCAAAACTCGTAATCTAGCCGATAGTAACATAATAATTAGAAAGAGAAAAATAATCAATATATATGTGATTATTATTGAATGACAAGACAGCACTGAGATACAAAAATAAAAATAAATTTATTTATACCTTTTCACCAGTATCAGTAACACTTTAATCTACCAAAAAGAACCAAATGGGAAACAAACACATAATAATAACAAATTTTAGCAATTCCAGGCCTGGAAATCAGTGAAACATAAATGAGCACGTATACAAACAAATTGAGCACATAAGTGTAAAAACACGCTCAACCCTAATGGATACAATTACTTGCACAGATCCTCACACCCCCAATCCAGGGGGCTAAAGCAATGCATGGGCTCAAAAAGAGGAATACTGAGTCAATTTACAACAGAAAGGCAGTCCATACGGAACACTTAGTGTACAAGACACGCTCCGGATGTTGCTGAAAAACAGTTGATGCCAACATATGTAATGTGCTCAGCACTGGATCCGGAGAAATAAAGCAAATGTCTCACCATATGCTGCAAAGAGAGCTCCTTAGCTTGCAATTGAGTCGACAGTTGAACCGGGTAAAGAACCTCCGGTACTGAAAAACGTAATGACTATTTCAAAACCTTATACGGAGTTGTTCCATATCACTGCTGTAGCAAGCGGGTAACCTTATGCACATGTAGGCAAGTAAAGCATGGATCCTCCGGACTCACTGAGATATCCAAAACCTAGAGAAGCTTGTTTTAAATTTTGCTGGTCATAGGACGTCAGACATGACGCGTTTCGCCCCTCCCCTTCCTGGGCTAACCTTAGGACTTTGTCAGATGCTGATTACTGTTAGAGCCGGCCTTTTATAGCACCTGAAATACTCCATTCTTTCCAATGCTCCTCCTTTATTTAAAAGGGAACACCAGCAAACACTTTAAAAACATATATGAATATGTTACTATGTATGCGGTAATTGTATGAATCACATACCACAAGTGTAAATATTCATATTCAATTTATAGCATACGTAACATTTGTTTCAAAATAGCAGATTATGGGAAGCAACAATACAGCTTACACATAATGGCATTAAAATGAGTTCCACAGATAAATCTCACAATTGACCAATGTAAATTATTGCTTATACATAAATTCACTACTAAAAACGAGATGTATAAATGACACTGTTCTTGCCCCATGTATTATATAGGGAAAAGGAAACATGATTTGAAAGATCGAGTCAGGGAACATAGGGATGACATAAAAGGAAAAGTCCAAGAAAGTCCGGTATCCAGACATTTCGAAATTTATCATGGTTCCGATGCTACAATTATGAAAGTAACTGGCATACAACAAATCAAACAGCACCGCCGAGGTGGTAATGTTGATAGGTTATTATTACAAAATGAGTCTCGTTGGATGTTTAGGTTGAATACACTAGCACCCCATGGCCTGAATGAAAAAATCGATTTCTCATGTTTTTATGAAATGTGCCATTTTACTGGACAAGGGTTTCTTTTATTTGTACATCTCGTGTTTGGTAGTGAATTTATGTACAAGCAATCAAATGTATCTAAGATATTTTTAAATTTATCTAAGGTATTTGCAAACATTACCTCCTTAGGCAAGATGCTTCTTAAACAGACCCAGTTTGGCTAACCTCTCTTCATAGTTTAAATCATCCATTCTCCTTATTACACTTGATAAATCGACCCCATGGGTCTTATTTTCCTCTAATTCAGTGTTTTTCAGCTCCAGGTCTCCCTAACAGGCAATATTTTCAGGATATCTGAACTGGAGCACAGGTGAAATAATGAGCTGATTAGTAAACATGGTTATTTTACCTGCTCTCATCCAAGGTGCGTCCTGAAAATCTGGCCTGTTAGGGAAGCATGAGGACAGGTTTGAAAACCACTGCTTTAAATTAATAAGAGGGGTGATACAGCATCTTACCTCTCTATGGCACATTTTTGTCATTTGAAGATTGCTTTACAAAGTATTTTATTCAAACAGTAAAAATGAGTCTCGTTGGATGTTTAGGTTGAATACACTAGCACCCCATGGCCTGAATGAAAAAATCGATTTCTCATGTTTTTATGAAATGTGCCATTTTACTGGACAAGGGTTTCTTTTATTTGTACATCTCGTGTTTGGTAGTGAATTTATGTACAAGCAATCAAATGTATCTAAGATATTTTTAAATTTATCTAAGGTATTTGCAAACATTACCTCCTTAGGCAAGATGCTTCTTAAACAGACCCAGTTTGGCTAACCTCTCTTCATAGTTTAAATCATCCATTCTCCTTATTACACTTGATAAATCGACCCCATGGGTCTTATTTTCCTCTAATTCAGTGTTTTTCAGCTCCAGGTCTCCCTAACAGGCAATATTTTCAGGATATCTGAACTGGAGCACAGGTGAAATAATGAGCTGATTAGTAAACATGGTTATTTTACCTGCTCTCATCCAAGGTGCGTCCTGAAAATCTGGCCTGTTAGGGAAGCATGAGGACAGGTTTGAAAACCACTGCTTTAAATTAATAAGAGGGGTGATACAGCATCTTACCTCTCTATGGCACATTTTTGTCATTTGAAGATTGCTTTACAAAGTATTTTATTCAAACAGTAAACGTTTTCTAAAAATGTTTTATACACTGTGGTAGTTGTGGTTAAAAATGTTTTATACACTGTGGTAGTGGTTAAAAATGTTTTAACTAAACCTGTTTTTTGGGGCCATTACATGATTCACGTTTGCACACCTCCCAACGTTTGTGGTTAGGCTTTAGGGCCTCAGGAGGTTGAGGGGGCTGTTGCCATTTTGTTGTTGGGGCTGTGTCGGGTGGTGGGGGGGGGGGGGTCACTGGCAGATAGTGGGTGGGATCATGAGCATATCTTGTTGGTGGATGTGTCTGGCCAGTGTATGGGTAGGGTTAAGGGCAATTCTGCAAAAAGAAAGGACACATGGCTGCCTCAGAAATATGTCTGCTTCTAAAACAGGAACAATTGTTAGGTTTGCATGTGAGGAAATCAGTACCCAGATAGTAAGGTAAGTATTAAAGGGACAGGAAACCCCAAAGGTTTCATGATTCAGATAGAACATATTTAATCAACTTTCCAATTTACTTCTATAATCAAATTTGCTTCATTCTCTTGTTATCCTATGCTAAAAGAACATTGGAAGCTAGATGAACACATCTAATTAGCCAATAACAAGAGACAAATGTGTGCAGGCACCAAACAGCAGCTAGCTCCCACTAGTGTAGGATATGCACTTTTTTCAACAAAAGATACCAAGAGAACAAAGCATATTTAAACATAGAAGTGAACTTTCCTATCCCTTTAAAATTCCCACACTTAGAGGCACAGAGAAATAGGCAAAATCATTTCAGCATGAATTAGATGCTATTGTGTCTGCTTTTTAAATAGTGCAATAAAACACATTCAGAAATATTTTTGCTTCTTTTAATCCTCAGAAATGTTCCATTTCCTCCTCCCTGTCTTACCTAAGGCCTGGCATGGATCCTGGAAACTTAACACATTTGCTTATCATTTTCAGTTTACCTATTTTAGTAACTAACAATCCAGTAATGTTTTTGGTTTACACAGAACTCTGCAGAACACCACATAGAAGAGAGAACTATTGAATTGTTACAAATGTGGATGCCAAGTTACTGGGCTATTAGTTTAATACATCCTTCAGATCAAAGCCCACACAGGCAGCTATGTAGCCTCTAGCTATTTTCCTTTAGCTTCCATGTTTGACACTAGTCCTTCATATCTCTAGCAATGCTTCCTTTGAACATGTGGTCCCCTCCTAAATAATAGAAAAATGATCATTTACATTTATTACTTATAACTTACACAATGCTTGCTTGCTGGAGATTGATGCATTGAAAAGTAGCTTTGTCACTTTCATATCTTGTTTTATATACATACAATACATATACAAAGTTACATTTAAAGTGGACTAAGAATATAGACTTTTTCCTATCTGAACACTAACTTTTGTTAAATTATATTGATAAAATTGTGTGTATGTATATAACCCTCAGTACGTTCAAGTATACAAGCACTTACATGTGTACATACTGTATACTTGTATATACATGCATAAGTGTTTGCATGCCTGAACATATTGATATAAACACAGTGGTAAATTCATAGGCATATCTTTATATACTAGTATGCACACACATGTATGTATGTATGTATCTACCAGTATGTACACACATATATGTATATACTAGTATGTGCACACAAACATATGTATGTATATACCAGTATGTGTATTTATATACCAGTATATACTGGTGTATAAATATTTATGTGTGTATGTGCATGGACGTACATACACATGCACATACACACATAAATATTTATACACCAGTATATACACACACACATGTATGTACACACATATGTATTTATAAACCAGTATGTGCACACATATGCACATTTACACATGTGTATTTATACACCAGTATGTGCATACACACACGTTTTATATACCAGCATGTGTGCGTGCACACATGTATGTATACACCACAGTACACATATATATTTATACATCAGTATGTACATGGGCACACACACTCTAACACACACACACATCCTCAATTCTCTGCTATATAGCCTTTCTAACCCAAGACCACCCAATTTGCACAATATGAAGTTATTTAGTTAGCGGTTCTGTAGTTCAAAGGTTCATAAAAAAAAACTTCTATATGTTATCAGTTATTTTCCCTGCATTTTTTTTATAACTAGAGTGGATGCAAACAAATATCACTATAGACTTGCTGTCTGGGAAAGAGGAATTTCATCCAAATAGCCTCCACTCCAAAGAAAGGGAGGAGATGACTGGGTGCCCATCATGTGAAGGGGAATCAGTAGAGCATCTCACCCCTCCCTCTCTGGAGCTGTAAGAACTATGTACAACAGCAGAGGCACATTAGATTCCTAAAGGAACAAGCACTATGTTTGATCACACACAGTATCCCTATAATTGCTTTAACTATGATGGAGATGATTACCCAACCTGCAGTTCTGATGAAGAAAAAAAATGTACCAGACCTGCATACAGGTAAGAAACTGATATTATGAAAAACATATTTCATAATTTTATGTCATTTTTAAAGGGTATCTGACAATTTTAAAAGACTTGCCTTGACTTAGTATTTTACTCCCTTCTGTTGCGCACAATTTGTGCTGATATACTCTAATCTCGTGATTAAGGCTGTTGGGGTTTTTTTGGACCAAACTGGATCTCTTTTGTACATGTGAGATAAGGTGTCAAAGATCATTTAAAAGTTTATTTTAGAGAAAAAAAAAAAAAGTTGATTGAATTATAAATTAATTTTGTAATTTTACTTGTCCCAATGGGGAAGTAAAGTTAAATATAATAATTCCTTTACTAGAGAGAGTTTCCATTACCATGTAGGGTTAAAATGTTAAAACACATTTTTTATCTTTAATTTGCTAGAGAATTCCCAGAAAAAAAGTAACAAACAAAAAAAAAATATTCTTATCATGCAATTACATATATGAAAAAAATTTGAAAATGGTTTATGTTAAAGTTGTTTATACTTATATTAGAAATAGCAGAAACTACATAACAGTGCACTACTGATAAATAATTATTCATTGATTGTTGGCTGGCAGGCACCACTCCAACAGCTTCACAAAATATAATAAAGGAAAATGTAGGTTTTTTTAGCCGAGGAACCTCTTTTAATAATACCATATTCTAATATTCTACTGTCAAAACAGAAACTAACATTTCCTTTAATTGCTGTGTTTTCATTGATACAGTAAAATGATATTTGCCAATTTACAAAGCTGTGATTTTATAGATATTAAAGTTAGATCAATGACTTTAGCTGCAACTATTTAAGAACATTAAAATATAATTATATATTTTTATTTCATCATTAGGGGAAAGGTAAAGCAGAAATACAACTTTTGTGATTCGGATAGAGAATGGATAATAAATAACTTTCCAACTGACTACTGTTATCAAATTTGTTTAGTTCTCATGATATCATTTTGTGGTAGAGTAAACCTAGGAACTCATAAGTGTTCACATGTCTTTAGCACTCTATGGAAGGGCTCTTCATATCACGGGTCGGTACCCAATACTGGGTCACAACACCATGTTTACTGAGTCGCGATTTGTGTGCGTGTGTTGTAGGAGAGTGTTTGTATGTGTGTGTATTTTGTAAGAGAATGTGTGATGTGTGTTGTATGAGTGTGTGTTATATAAGTGTGTGTTGTAGGAGAGTGTTTGTGGTGTGTGTGTGTATTTTATAAGAGAATGTGTGGTGTGTGTTGTATGAGTGTGTGTGTGTGTTGTATGAGAGTGTCGGTGGTGTGTGTGTGTTGTAGGAGAGTGTGTATGGTGGGTGTGTATTTTGTAAGAGAATGTGTGGTGTGTGTTGTATTAGGGTGTGTGTTGTATGAGAGTATTTGTGGTGTGTGTTTTAGGAGAGTATGTGTGGTGTGTGTGTATTTTGTAAGAAAATGTGTGGTGTATGAAGGTGTGTGTTGTATGAGAGTGTGTGTGGTTTGTATGAGAGTGTGTGTGGTGTGTGTGTTGTATGAAAGTGTTTGTGTGTGTTGCATGAGAGTGTGTGTGTGGTGCGTGTGTTGTATGAAAGTGTGTGTTGCATGAGAGTGTGTGTGGTGCATGTGTTGTATGAAAGTGTGTTTACAAAACTTAAGTTTGACTACATTGAGGAGTAAAGTATGCACACATTTTGGTCAAATTGCCAAAAATTGCAGTTATCTTGTTGTAAATTACTTCAGAAATTTTTAGACCAAGCTTAAAAAGAGACTAACGAATGTATGTGGTATCATTGCACTGGGTCTTAGGGAAAAAAGTTTGAAGATCCTGCTCTATAGCAAAGGTGTTTGCAACAATATTTGTAGCAATGTTCTAAAAAGTTCCAAATACTACTGACAAAGATTGCTAAAGACTTGTGCACACTCCTAAGTTCCTAGGTTTACTCTTCTGCAAAAGATACCAACTGAAAAAAAGCAAATTTAATAATAAATGTAAATTGAACTGTTGTTTAAAAATGCTAGTTCTGTCTTAATGTTAAAAGTATAATTATAACTTTACTGTACTTTTGACTAAAGAAAGTAATGTAAACTTTACTTGAACCTTCATAAAATAAAGTGCTGATTTCTATATTGCAAACACTTTTTTATTACGTTCTCCTTGGTCATCAATAGGGATTTTGTAGATACATTGTGTGATAAACTATGTTAAATGATATAAGAAATGCCATTCCATAGAAAAAAAATGAATAAATAGATCAGTCAATATATAAAAGTATGACTGAGTTTTACATAGCTCAAAGGTTTCATCTTCAAAATTTCCCATAGAATGCAACAAACAATTGTTCTTATTTTCTGTTTTCCAGTTACATTGCTTTAATTGCAATGGCCATTCAGCACAGCCCCAGCAGCAAAGTGACCCTGTCTGGTATATACGACTTTATTATGAAAAAGTTCCCATACTACAGATCCAATCAAAGAGCGTGGCAGAACTCTATCCGACACAACCTGTCTCTCAACAGCTGTTTTGTGAAGGTATGTTAAAGATGAAGAACTAGTCTGTGTTTAAAGAATTATGAAAAAAACTCAAGAATTATTTTGATATTTAATATCATTTATAAATATTTTTAGTATTAATAATGTACTTAAGTTCTTTAAATGCCATAATAATGGTTAGATTGTGGTTTTGTGTGACAAAAAAATATTACAAAAATGCCATAGTAATATATATTATCACTATAATTTAGATAACCTTCATTACATAAATCAGGACAGGAGTTTTTTAAAACTAAATTTTAGAGTGTTTCTTGCATCAACTTTGGCTTTCCCACTCTTTGCAGAGTGAAACTTTTTTTGATGACATGATTGCTAAAGAGGCAGATGAACAAATATGTTTGGCATCTAAAGTTTCTTATTCTAGATTATGACACATTTCATAACACTAAAAAGTGCACAAAAATAACTTCTACTCAATAGTTTCATTGTTTTTGTGGGTTGAAAGAAACGTTTAAATATAACAAATCACCTACTTCTTTAATCTTGGGCACTTTTAACAAATGGCTTAAGAACGTATCTCTCCCAGATGAAATGATGTCCTTTTCTACAGAAAAGTAACTTTTCACATCAAATAAACCAGATGGGTTAATAGTCCTTTTTACTATTAATGCAAGATTCCAATAATCATTTGAGTAGCCTTATGAATTTATTTTAGCATTCTTAAATTTGCTTACTGGGATAGAAAGGTATTTACCACTCCTCACATAAAGCAACACGTTTGCCAATTATCACTGCATCTTCATCCCTCAATATTTCATAGTCCATCCTCCTGGTTATTGAATTTATTTAAGAGTTTCAGCCAGTCAGTTAGATCACATAAACTAGGGACATACACTTTTTTATTAGAAGTAGTGTAACAAGTTTAGATAGCATTTCATCTATATAATAACAGAAATTATATGAAAATAAGGTTCCTTTTACTTATTTTGAAGAATGCAGAAATTCAAATTAGTGCTAACATTTATTTGAATTTTATAAATAATTATTTTTAAATGCAACTATATCTCTCTCTCTCTCTCTCTCTCTATATATATATATATATTTTTTTTTTTTTTAATTAGGCAGCCAAAAACGGACTAGAGAAATTATTTGCAATATATAAATTTAGATCATAAATTTATTTTTGCTAAGGGTTAATTAACTGTTAATGTTTTATTGTCTATTACAAATTAAGTATTTTTAAGGAAGAAAAGAAAATTGTCAAATTGTCAAGCTCAAGTGAAAAAAGATATTACAAATATTGTCAAATTCAAATTACTTTCTACAGATATGTCAGCAAATGCAAAAGTAAGGATATTATTCATTTTAACATTAAAAAACACCAAAAAGGCAGGGGCAAACACAAATGCATAATAAGGTAAAGAAAATTGGATACTGATTAAGGTGCTAGTATTTATTTATTTATTTTTCTATTTTTTAGCTTTTGTTGGGATATATTTTTGGGTTAGAGGTCTTTTTCATTTGAAAAAAATGAATAAATAAAAAATAACTAGCAAACAAAAGTTTTTGATAAGCCATAGAATAACTTTTCATTTAATGTCTTAAAAATAAACTCATATTATTCATCATTATACTCATTAAATGTATTATTTATTAATATAAATTGTTTTATTTGGCATGATGTTGAAACAAGACAATTTTATTTTTCATACTGAATGCGTGATAAATAGTAAACATATAGTTTAATTTATGAACCTAAACATGTTTAATAGTTATTTTCTTCTCCAATATTTTTTTTTCTTTTTTGGTTATATATTTTAGTTGTATTTTCCTACTAGGTTTAGCTGGCTGGTAATTTTTTTTTCTCTGTTGCAGGTTCCAAGAACAGAGGGTAATGAGAAAGGCAAAGGAAATTATTGGTCATTTGCATCAGGTTGTGAATCAATGTTGGACCTCTTTGAAAATGGAAATTACAAGAGAAGACGGAGAAGAAGGAACATGAAAAAATGCCAGAAAGACAAAAAACAGTCTCAAGGACTGCATCCAGGAGAATTATCTATAGCCAGCAGTTCTGCACAAGTTGTCTCTGGCAGGGAAGAAACAACAGAATCAAAATTCAGACAAACACAATCTGACAATTTGTTTCCAAGCCATATCTCTAACAAAAAACAGGGCCAAACTAATGTCAACCTAGGAAAATCAGATGAAATTAAATTTAGCATTGATTATATTCTGTCAGCACCAGACCCTTTGCCGGTTCTAAGGTCTCAACATTGTATTATAGACAACATATACCATCCACTGGATCCTCAGCAACTAAATCTGCAGTTTTGGACTCTGTGATGACCTGGCTTTCATTCTGTTTTTCTTTTTCACCACAAATCTTTTCAAATAATACCATATGACTGGGCTGGCAATTTAACTTATGTAACACGTCAGTGACTACATTAATTGTATTAATGAGATGTAAGAGGATATTTTCCATTTAGTGTAAAAATGTATTTGATATTTATTGTTCTTCCTGAGTGCATAGAGTAAAAAAAGTAAAACAAGCTACTTTTAGGTTGGTATTTGGTGTTTGCAACAGGGGCAAAATAATAGATTGTATTTCCATTTTATATGAATACAGACAATGGTGTATGAAACTTTTATGTTGTCTACAATGTATTTAGACCTGATGTTGCCAGAGAGGACTACAAAATGTTGCTATGTAATGCATTTTGGAATCGCTGGCAGCCCAGGCATTAAAAATGCAAACAATCCAAAAGTTTTTGCATGTCAAACAGATATGTTTTATAGTGGTTAAGAAGAAAATCTTTTTTTTCCGGACCATTTTGCACATCAAACACATGGGCCAGTTGGCATAAAATGAATCATATTATGTTAACAAATATATTTGTCTGCTCTTTACAGGTAAAATCAAATCCACTTAATTTATAGAAATAAGAATATACAGCAGGTTATTAAAAAAAGGTGTAGAATGTTCAGTATTTTTTTTAAAGGTAATACAATTAACACGTTCAAATACCTCTATGTAGAACACAACATAAAAGATGTGTTAAAAATGCAATTTACTAAATATATTACTAATATATATATATATATACTATATATTTTATATAATGTTTAACAAATGTATGTGTGTGTTTAATAGACATGTGCAACCGCAAAAAATTCGGTTCGGATCGATTCGGACTGATTCGAATTTCGGTTCGGATCGATTCGAATTCGGAAGAAATCGAATGAATTTGTTTTGGATTCATTCGGATTCATGTGAAATTCGGTTCGGTTCGGTTTGAATCAATTCGGATTTTTCGGAATTTCGGCACTGTTAAGTGGGATGTGCTGTGTATAACACTAGTATACTGTACAATACTAGTGTAATACATGGCCATCCGAATCCATCCGAATATATTCGAATCGATTCGGATTTATTCGGTAGATTCGGCACTGCCGCAATTCGGAAATTCGAATCGATCCAAATTCCGAATTTGGCAAAATTCGTACGAATTTCGATTCGTACCGAACCGAATCGCACATGTCTAGTGTTTAATGTGATGATTAAATTGTAACATACCAGTATCTATTCTGGTATTATTTTAGAGTGAATAGATTACAGTTTAGTAGGAATAGGTGGATGTCTATATTTTGACAATGTTCTTTTTGATATATATTAATTCTGCTATTTTAATGTTTCTATATAAAAATAGTTAACATTCAAATATATTTAATTATTGATTCAATTAGCCTTACTTAAGTTCACATTCCAATCCATCAGCGTTTGCTGTGTGAATATGTAACAATCAACTCATGTGGCATTCAATGTCCATTTTTAAACCATTTCAAATGTTCAAATTAGTTACGCATTTCACAAGCATGATATCATTTTAATGGGTAAATAGGTAAAAACAAAAGTTTTTCCCAGGATTTTTTATAAGGAGTTTTCACAAGTTTTTTTAGATTTCTATAGAAGCCAAAATGATGTGGTCAATGTAAAAGTAATATATAGTAGATAACTTATCAATTATCGATGATGCTCATCTTTTATGTGAATTTTTTTTCCACTTAACCAGGTATAACTAAGATGTGCAAATAGCCTTTTCATGTATTTTCTTTTTAATTAGGACTCTTATTACCTTTCAATTGTGTAATTACAATCATATATTTTTCTGATTTCTGATTGATTGGAATATAAATGTGCACGGACTACACAATTTAGCCATTTTGGCATCAGGGTCCCAATCAGTCCCAATGAACTGAATGAAAGGAGCGTGAGCGTGCAGGGATGAGAGGATCTGTACTATTGCTGCAGCTCAAGCTTTTGAGAGACGTCAGAGAAGGAGGAGTCAGGTGGCCATTTCAAAACAGCCAGATGAGATCTAGTAAGTATATTTTCTGCCAAAGTGTATTTAGATGAAAATTGGGCTAGAGTTTGATGTAAAGATTGTTAATTAACTAATCTAAATAAGTAACAGTAATTTTTGGGTTGACTGTCCCTTTAAAGGTCGCCTCTAATCACATTTTTTTAGTTTGCTTTTCACAACAGGGGAGAGCTAGTTCATGTAAACCATATAGATAACATTGTGATCACGACTGTGGATTGTGGCAGACACTGCACTAATTGGCAAAAATGAAAGTCAATATATAATAAATAAAATGTCATGTGATCAGGGGGCTGTCAGAAGATGCTTAGATACAAGGTAATCACAGAGGTAAAAAACAGTGTTGGTTATGCAAAACTTGGGAATTGGTAATAAAGGGATAATCTATCTTTTAAAACAACAAAAATTCTGGTGTTGACTGCGCCTTTAAGTAAACACAGCCAACAGAAAAAATTACACTCTCAGTGGGGTGTAGGATAGCTAAGTAATAACATGATAAGTTTCTATTGTTCTCTCTATGTATTGAGCTTTAGTTTTCCAGATAAATATAAGATAAAGAAGCAAGTGTGTGTACACAAAGTGATAACATAATGAGATATATTATCTGAAGCTCAACCCATTGTAATAGGCTGTGGTTTAAAAGCACAAAACCAGCTACTTCATATACACAAATAACCCTGAAAATGCAATTTCTCATACATTTTATAAACTGCAGTTGGTCATTGAAAATACATTAATCTAAAAACAATTTTACAGTGTACTGTCCCTTTAAATACCTAATAAAAAATTGTGAAAATAAGCTATTGTAATGGATTTGGATAAACCCTATTTAACCCCAATAATAAAAACCCAACATTCATGTACTATTCAAATTTGAATTAGAATTTCCAATTCAATATTTAAATAGCACATTAGACGAAGATACAGTTAAAGGGACAGTCAAGTCCAAAAAAACTTTAATTTTTCAAATAGGGCAAGTAATTTTAAACAACTTTCTAATTTACTTTTATCACCAATTTTGCTTTGTTCTCTTGGTATTCTTGAATATGAGTAAGAAAGGGATTATCTATCTTTTAAAACAACAAAAATGCTGGTGTTGACTGCCCCTTTCAACAATTGCTTCTGAAAAAGAATGGCACATGTTTGGGGAAAATGTGACACATTATTAAAGTACTTGCTTTATGACAAATAAGGTACACTAGAATATAAGATACATTTTTGGAGTTTATTCACAGTGGTGTGAGCATGCACTGATTGTGAACCAACTTACGACAAAATAGCCGACGTGGAGATTTTTCTTTAAATGCAAGCAAATTAAAAAGATATTTCTTACAGTTGACTTGCACAACCCAAGTTGGTTTAGGAAGGCTTTATGAGAAAAATAACGTTCTAGTTCAAGTATAGAAAGTTGCCTATTAACAAAGCAATTTTTTGTGCCTGGTTTGTCTAAAGACAGATATTTAGTCATGTGATTCTCATCCACCAATCTGCTTTAGTTAGGACTTGGAAGGGACAGTCCGGTCAAAATTTAAATGCATTTACATTATTTAAATATATGCATTCAATTTAATACAGTGACAGCAAATTTAAATATTATAATAATAATATTGCCTTTAAAAGTACACACACTTGAAATCAAATATTAAATCAGATTAGTAGTTTCATATTATTAGTATAGCATTTATAGTTTAATGGTATCACGATTTAAATTTAATATGATTATTGTATTTGTATTATTTACTATTGTATCTTAATTTAATACATGTATATAAGTTCTAATTGTGTGCAGGATGTTAAAGTGGATGTAAACTCACTGATAGTCGACAGTCACAACTGCTTTATCATCCAAAAATAGCATAAGTTTAAGTCATCAATTTTGTAAAAACATAATATTATATCGATATATATACCTCTATAACTAAAAACGTCTTGCTTTCTCCCTCCGCCCGCCATTTTGTTCCGCTTTTCTTACAGTGATTGACATTTGCCTAAACTAATAATTTGGCGTACCCCGTGGCGTCCAGCCCCTTTTCCTAACGTCATTGTGAATTTATGCGCATGTGTCTTTTATAAGCGCATGCGTAAAACAACTTCAGCTGGCTTTCGAAGCTTTGATAACATACCCGCTAGCAACGCATGCGCACAAAGATTTGAAGTCACGATCTCGAGTTTAGAAACGCATGCGCAATTCAGGAAGTCTAGAGTACACGCATGCGCATATTCGGCACTAAATTAGAAACGCATTCGCACAAAAAGGAGCCATCGTGAACGCGCAAGGGTAATACGTCAGAGAGCGGGTGGGACCGCTCCAGACGTTATGCGCTGAAAAGAAGAGAAATTATGGATGGGAGGAGCTCTGCCTGAAAACGGAGACGAGTTACAAACGTAAATATTAACTTATTTTTTCTACATTTAAAGAAAAAAGTATGCGGTATTAATAAAAGAGTGCATAAGAACAGATTTGGAAGGTCAATATGTTAAAAATTTACATCCACTTTAAGTGATTTGAAAGTCAGATTTAAAGGGACAGTCTAAAAAATATTTTTTTGTTTTAAAAGATAGATAATCCCTTTATTACCCATTCCCCAGTTGTGCACAACAAACACAGTTATATTAATATACATTTTACCTCTGTGATTACCTTGTATCTAAGCATCTTCTGAAAGCCCCCTGATCACATGACTTTATATTTATGATCTATTGACTTGAATTTAGTGCCGTGTTGTGCCAACTCTTAAATAACTCCCCGGGCGTGAACACATTGTTATCTATATGACCCACATGAACTCCTGTTGTGAAAAACAAATACAAAAGCATGTCATTAAGAGGCTGTCAATAGAGCCTTTAAAACAGGCAGAAATTTAGAGGTTTAAATTTTATTAAGTATATTAATATAACTGTGTTGTACAAAGCTGGAGAATTGGTAATAAAGGCATTATCTATCTTTTTAAGCAATATTCTTTTGTGTAGACTGTCCCTTTAAATGTTTTTAAAAGTCCTTTATATTGGATTTATAGCCAATTAGAATATGGTTAACAAGTGTCTACTGAAAGTTCAAATTTAAGTGGATACCTGGTCTGACGGTTGACTTGACATGGCCAAGCTTATATGATATACCCAGACTTTTTCCGACAGACTTTGGTTAGCAAGTTTTAGATTTGTCAATAAAGTTCCTAGTTTTTATAGAATACAGATTTGAATATCTGGAATAGTGATGCCTTTGGAATATAATACATTTTAACAGCCTTTTCTAGTAATCAGAAAAAACTATTGCTTATAACAAAATATTGAAAATTAGTTTTTATGTGTCAAATGCATTACTAAAAACATATGGCACACAGCAAAGTATTATTTGGAATACAATCCATTGTATAAATGTACATTTTTGCCCGCTTCATGCCAATGCATGTTTTGCAAACACGTCTAAAAAATGTCTGTATTAAAACTACATGTATATTCGATAAATTATATTAGAAATAAAACATATAGGGCTGGATTACGAGTGGAGCGGTACTTTGCTTTCACGTGTTAACTTCTGTAGATGGAGGCTGTTTGCGTGTGTCGGATAGTGTGCGTATTATTACAAGATGAAAGTAAAAAATATTCGCATGAGCGCTAACCCGACCCGCAAAATTTCGTACTTCATTATCAGGACAGTATTAATGTATTCCCACATAGACTTCAATGGAGCAAGTGTAAAAAATATAAATATATAATGAAAATTTGATGCACCCAATATAAAAATATTCAATGGAGCAAGAAACCCTGATTACATTTGATCAAGCTTGCTCACCCAACATAAAATATTAATATTTCATATTCCAATGTTCTTCACATAGCAGAATATGTTCTATTTATTCATAAATACATATTTCTACATATATCTGATGGTATTTAGTTATAGATATATATATGTGTGTGTTATGTGTATAGGAATATCTATAAATAACATATTCCCTTATCTGAAGAACATTGGGATATGAAATATTTACAGTTAAAGGATTACAAACTTTTCACATTTTTGGTCTAAATAAAAACACATATTCTAAATCACTTTTATGTAATAAAAATAACCAACCTCAAACTCTTGCAAATCGAAGCGTCATTTACTTCTTTTTTTCATTTACTTAATTTTTTATTTTTCGGCTATAACGTCATGTAATCCAGCCCACACTTTTAGCACCTACGTGTATGTCAAAGTAAACCAATTGTTTTTGCCGCTTTTGCATCTCATTATATTACAAATTGGTACACAATCGCATACACACAAAATAGCGCATATTGTCCGACTGAAGCCGTAATTACCAGCACCTCATCGGGAATAACGCATGCGCATTTGCAATTGATGCGATCGTGTATCCAGGCTTTCTACGCTGAAAGCAAATCATATAATCCCTCCCGTCCTTATCTGTAGCGTTGAACGATGCATGTTTGAAGCGAATTCGATACATTGAAATGATGCTCGTTATAGCTAGGGAGATTCTGAAAGACTGACCTATCAATGCTCTGACGGATCTTATTATGTAAGATCGATAGAGCGTGTCTTCTTTGTCGGAGCCGGTCTGGAAAGGAGTGACATTGTCTATGACGTTGGGCAATCTCGCGCATGCGCTGTTCAAAATTTGGCCGCCATCTTCAAACTGCGGTTTGCACACAGGATTGGATAGCAGCAGCAGATACCCACGGAGTGGGTTTGGAAAAATATATTTATTACAAATAAGATTGCAGCGATCAGGTAGGGTAGTGCTAATGACATCCTATGTAAACAATGTTTAAAACAAATAAAATAAAATAGCTATATTAAATTGAACTTACAGTGGTCCTTTAATACTTTATTAAATATGAATATTGCATAAATATGACGTTTCATGTTTTCAGCTAGCTTACTGCAAAAGGCTTCAACGCACTTAAATATATTTCTATATATGTATACATGTTTTTATTTGTTGATATCTGTATATACGTCTGTAAATACATATATATTATTATTATCGGTTATTTGTAGAGTGCCAACAGATTCTGCAGCGCTAAATATATATACACATATAATATATATATACACATATAAATACATATGCACACACACACATATATGTATATTAGCAGATATACACATACATATATATATTTAAACATGTATATGTATGTATCTCTACGTTAAAGCCCTTTGCAGCCCTTTGTTCTAACACCTGAGACTTAGTTGCATATTTCTCAAGCTCCGTATGGAGCTTGATGCCCCGTGTTTCTGGCGAGCCTGCAGACTCGCCAGAAACAGCAGTTATGAAGCAGCGGTCACAAAGACCGCTGCTCCATAACCTGTCCGCCTGCTCTGAGCAGGCGGACAGACATCGCCACAATACAGACCGATCGAGTACGATCGGGTTGATTGACACCCCCCTGCTGGCGGCCGATTGGCCGCGAGTCTGCAGGGGGCGGCGTTGCACCAGCAGCTCTTGTGAGCTGCTGGTGCAATGCTGAATATGGCGAGCGTATTGCTCGCCGTATTCAGCGAGGTCTGGCGGACCTGTTCCGCACTGTCGGATCAGGTCCGCCAGACCTTGATAAATAGGCCCCTTAATATCTTTGAGCCCTTATAACTTTTTATTGCAATTTTTTTTATATTTTTCATTAGAAAGGGCTTTGAGTGTAACTGTACTTTAATATATAATTTTGATGTGTTTGTGCAACTTTTTAGTCAAGCGTAACAGTTAACCAGCGCTCTGAAGTCACGCTATCTCAACGCGCATTAAACTCATTTGCTCTCAAGTGAACATGTTTCTTTTGACAGATGCACAGAGATGCAATAAACCCCTTTTCGCTTGTGTGCAACAGTTAGCACGCCACTCGTAATCTAGCCCATATAGGTCTAGATTGCAAGTGGAGCGCTATATATTGCTTGTTCGCAAGCAATATTAGTGCTCCACTGAGTAATACCAGGCACGCTATAGTGTGCTGGTATTACAAGTTAATCTCAATGTGAGCGCGAGCTCACATTTGCATTGCTAGGAAGTATTGCGCTCACAAGAGCACGCTTCCATAGGCTCCAATGAGATCCTCGTTCTGATGTCAGAGTCAGCATCAGAACCTAAGCACAAAAAGGGGCTAAGTAGCGTAGCGATGGCAGCAAATATAAATATATATATGTATATGATTATATATATATTTATGTGTTTGTATACACATATTAACACATGAATATATATGTATATAAGCATATACATATACAGGTAGCCCTCAGTTTATCCCGGGGTTAGGTTCCAGAAGGAATGGTTGTAAATCAAAACCATTGTAAATTGAAACCAAGTTTATAATGTAAGTCAATGGGAAGTGAGGGAGATAGGTTCCAGGCCCCTCTCAAAATTGTCATAAGCAACACCTACTACATTATTTTTAAAGCTTTGAAATGAAGACTTTAAATGCTAAACAGCATTATAAACCTAATAAAATAATCACACAACACAGAATTTATAATTAAACTAAGTTAAATGAACAAAAACATTTGCTAAACAGCATTATAAACCTAATAAAATAATCACACAACACAGCCTTAACTTGCATTTGTCTGCAAACAGTTCTTTCTATGCATTTCAATCTGGACTGATTTATAGACAGGAAGATCTTGTTCTTTTGAAATCTGCTCAATAGCTCAGGTCTGGTTAAACTGATTGATTTCAGCTTGCTTGGCTTTGCTGCAACACAAGCGGACAGCTCCACCTACTGTATTTTAATAAATGCACTGCTTCTCAATGCTTTTCAATAGCAGTCACATGACTGGAAAAAAGGTTGTTATTCTGAAACGGTGTAAATTGAACCGTTGTAAACCGAGGGCCACCTGTATATTTACAGGGAACACACAGTTCCCATAGACCGCAATGTAAAGGCACTTTTCAGTGCTGGATTTTTTTTTCTAACACCCCAACTTTACCCCCAAAATACTGCCTAGTGCAGTTATTTTATTAAAATATATATATTTTTATTAAAATACACTACACTGTATTTTGGGGGCATTTGGGGCACATTTATAAAATTAATCAGAGACCTAATCTCTGGTTAATTTTATAACCACGATCTCGCAGTAGCAATAACCAGCCACTTGTAATGGCTGGTTATTTATTGAGTCCCCGAAAACGGGCAATTTTGCCAGTTTGCGGGCGCATGATAAATTAGCGCTCCACATGTAATCTTGCCCATTGTGAGATATATTTATATGTTATAAAACTGATTTGATATATACATATATATATATAGATCTACACAGTATATATGTATGTGTATATATATATATATATACACATATATACTGTATATATATATATATAATCCACTGAAATGAATGCACTCCCCGAACAGTAAATTTCAATTCTGCCAGGGTGCTATAGAATGTTCAAACATCCAAATATAAAACATATTTTTTGGTACAATATAACACTTACATTTAGGGGACAAAATTCAATATCTTTCTGATCTGACTTGATAAAAAATATTTTTGAACAAATACAAAATAATTGGAATCAATAAAATTTATATTTATCTGAGCAAGAACTTAAAATAAATGAACAGGTAAAACCTGCAGTGAGATAAAAGGAACAGCCAATCAGATAACATTTGGGACAAGATTACTATTTAAGCACCGCTAAACATAGAAAAATAGCAGCATCAGTAAATGCATACAAATGAATGTGCCTAGGCAGAAAATAAATGTTCTGGAAAAACTAATAATCAGATATTTCAATTTACTTTTGGTTGCTTATATAAAATAAAAAGATACCAATATCATGTACTGTCTAAATATTAATATGACACTATAAACTGACAGCAACAGCAACCTTCCTTAAATGGACAATATACACTAATTATCATATAACTGCATGTAATAGAAACTACTATAAAGAAGAAAATTCCATTATAAAACCTTTTAAAAACTTAGAAGCTCCCAGTTTAACACTGTTGATGAGGTTTGGCTGGGACACCCAGTGATAGGGGCTGGGTAAACAGGACCCCCTCCCCTGCATATGAAAATACAGATTATACAAACAGGAGCTGAAGAAGTCTGTAGACATCAGTATACATCTAAAACTTTGGGGCTTGGTTAGGAGTCTGAAAATCAGCACAATGTTATTAAATAAATAAGCAAAACTATACATTGTTTGAAAACCACTCTCAGATGGGCTTATAAATGGTGCCTGATGAAGCATGATCAATGTTATCTTAGAGTAAACAGAGACCACTTTAAAAAGGGACAGTAAACACCTTGTAAATACGAGACATTTCTAACAAATCAGAAAAGTCTAAACATTTTTAAAACAAAATTAACATCTTGTTTGCTGTAATAGTTTTTTCAATGGGCAAACTATTCCACCACTTGCCTTGATTTAAAGAGCCAATCCAGGCTTGAGTCTGCAGAGAACAATGCTAGACATGGTTATTGTATTAGTATAAAGTGCATTGTTTTCCAACTGTGATCAGCAAAAGCCAAACAGAGGAATATATGTAGCAGTGTTAGCCTTGAGAAGTAGACAGTGTGAATTTACAGTGTGAAGCTACAAGAATTAGGAAATACACATTTTAAAAAGCTAAATTACATGAAAAGGGGGCAAAATTAAAAAGTGATTACTGTCTCTTAATAAAGATATTTAAAAATTCACCTTATAGCAAAAAAGGGAAAATATATGGAAAAACCTCAAACAACTGTGGGACTATTTACTATTGGAATGCTGTTGCCAAATGTCACATATTGTAATTCTGCATCAAAAAGGGTATAATGTTTCATTGTTAAAATGTTGTTAGTAAACTAAGCAATAGATTACAAGTGGCATACTAACTTTTACTTTCGCTTGTATGCTAACTTTATATATAATTATAATTTTGTAAAATATATATCTATACCTATAGATATTCAAATTTTCAAGGTATTTAACTGGAAAGGGAGGGCTCAAAGTGTATATATATATATATATATATATATATATACACATATATATAATGTGCATATATGTATGTATATACATATTTACACATATAAACACAAACATATACAATATTTTTTACAAAAGTCTGTTTTGGATCTGTCCTGCCTATTCCCCTTAGAAGTTTTTCTGACCGCGTGCCCACTCTGGTCTACTTATGTACCAACACAGCGCATGCGACCCCCCCCGTAGCAGTGACGTTATCGCTACAGGGAACACGGAGCTACGCCACATAAAATCGATCAACAGTGGTGCATGCACTATAAAGAACTCCGCTGTTGGTTGATCTGATCACTTGCGTGCAGCAGACTTAGACAGAATGATGTCAGGCCACAGTTATTAGAAGCAAGTGCCTACATAGCTTTCTATGTGTAATGTTTATTAGCCCAGCAGAAGACTATGCTAAATGCTTGGGCTCTTTGTATAGACTTGCCCTAGACCGCTGCTGCACACACGGTCTCTGCTATATGGAGCATGGACATAATGGGGTTTTGTTCTGCTAGAAGTAGAGATTTATAAAATAGCTGCATACATAATATATAAATATATGTAAATATATAGATATCACTACATACAATGTTGTATACAACATTCTACTTGAGTCAGCTCAGATTTGCATATGGTATACGATTGGTGGGTGGGAGTGTTAGCCACAAGCACAGCTCAGTCCTTTCCTTGGGGAGTGTCAGTCCTGCTAGAAGTAGAGATTTATAAAATAGCTGCATACATAATATATAAATATATGTAAATATATAGATATCACTACATACAATGTTGTATACAACATTCTACTTGAGTCAGCTCAGATTTGCATATGGTATACGATTGGTGGGTGGGAGTGTTAGCCACAAGCACAGCTCAGTCCTTTCCTTGGGGAGTGTCAGTCCTATCCAGAGTAATATCAGGAGCAGGAAATATAAAGTTACAATTTACCAATTGCATTTTTTCTCAATATTTATATATACAGCATATCTCATTTCATTAGTTCAGTCATTTAATATTGGTATATTGGTCCGTGATTTTTTGTGTAAACTGTACGTTTAACTATCCTGCACCCCACTGGGAGTGTCATTTCTTCTGCTGGCTGTGTTTACTTAGGCTATTCAATAGCTGAGACTCCAGTATCAAAACTTTCAATATAGGTTGGGATACCACAAGCTAAATCAGCTATTTCAAAGGGCACAATAGGAGTAAAGGAGCCACTTGTAAACAATTTAATTCACTCCAGCAGGTAAAATGGATCATTGGGAACAATTTAAACGGGAGAACATTTTTGGGTGAACTGTCCTTTTAAATAATTAACTAATTACCCACCAGTGTGTATCAGTCGTCACAGCATGTCACTAGGCCACACCCCCATTTGCTTGTGCCCATCAAAGATATTAGGTCTCTAGTGTTAGGAAAAAAGTCAGGCAAAGGGTTTTAACCTAGAGATACATACATATACATGTCTAAATATGTACATGTATGCATTTATTTGTGTATATATATATATATATATATATATATATATATATATATATATATACACAAAAAAGGGGACTGCACTCTCAGACTGGACTGGGTACACATCCCATGACCCTACAACATGCTCAGCCCTGGATGCTCACTGGCACTCACAGGAAGCTTTGCTGTCCCCAGAGTCACAGGCAGTTAACCCCAGACAGGTCTGGGTGCAAGAACCATAGGGAAAATTACAAAACAAATTAATAAAACACACAGAGAAAGTCCCACACTCACTTACAAGCTCTCAGCTAAGATTAAAAGCAAAAATGGAAGGGTTATTACCCTAAAACTGCCACATAATGCAAGCTCTCAATCCAACAAACTGGGAACAAGTGAAGAGTTCACAGGCTTATGTAATCACCCTAGACATAATATAAGACAGTGCACTCTTCACTTGTTCCCAGTTTGTTGGATTGAGAGCTTGCATTGTGTGGCTGTTTTAGGGTCCCAGGTTTTGGAAGGCACCATGACGTGGAATCTGGGATTGTCCTATTTGGCCAAATGTGTTAACTAACCCTTCCATTTTTGCTTTTAATCTTAGCTGAGAGTTTGTAAGTGAGTGCTCGACTTTCTCTGTGTGTTTTATATATATATATATATATATATATATATACACACTCACCAGCCACTTTTTAGTTACACCGTGCTAGAACCCCCTTTTGCCTTCAGAACTGCCTTAATTATTCATGGCATAGATTCAACAAGGTGTTGGAAACATTCCTCAGAGATTTTGGTCCATATCATCACGCAGTTGCTGCAGATTTGTCGACTGCACATCCATGATGCGAATCTCCCGTTCCACCACATCCCAAAGGTACTCTATTTGATTGAGATCTGGTGACTGTGGCCATTGGAGTACAGTGAACTCATTGTCATGTTCAAGAAACCAGTTTGAGAGGATTTGAGCTTTGTGACATGGTGCATTATCCTGCTGGAAGTAGCAATCAGAAGATGGGTACACTGTAGTCATAAAGGGATGGACATGGTCAGCAACAATACTCAGGTAGGCCTTGGCATTTAAACAATGCTCAATTCGTACTAAGGGGTCCAAAATATCCCCCCACACCATTACACCATCACCACCAGCCTGAACTGTTGATACAAGGCAGAATGGATCCATGCTTTCATGTTGTTTATGCCAAATTCTGACCTTACCATCTGAACGTCACAGCTAGAATTGAGACTCATTAGGCCAGGCAACATTTTTCCAATCTTCTATTGTCCAATGTTGGTGAGCCTGTGAGAATTGTAGCCTCAGTTTCCTGTTGTTAGCTGACAGGAGTGGCAACCGGTGTGATCTTCTGCTGCTGTAGCCCATCTGCTTCAAGGTTCGATGTGTTTTGCGTTCAGAGATGGTATTCTGCATACCTTGGTTGTAACGAGTGGTTATTTGAGTTTCTGTTGCCTTTATATCATCTCAAACCAGTCTGTGCATTCTCCTCTGACCTCTGACATTGACAAAGCATTGTCGTCCACACAACTGCCGCTCACTGGATATTTTCCCTTTTTCGGACCATTCTCTTTGAACCCTAGAGATGATTGTGCATGTAAATCCCAGTAGATCAGCAATTTTTAAAATACTCAGACCAGCCCATCTGGCACAAAAAAACATGCCACGTTCAAAGTCACTTAAATCCCCTTTCTTCCCCATTCTGATGCTCGGTTTGAACTTCAGCAAGTCGTCTTCACCACATCTAAATGCCTAAATGCATTGAGTTGCTTCCATGTGATTGGCTGATTAGCAATTGATGTTATCAAGCAATTGAACAGGTGTAACTATTATAGTGGCCGATGAGTGTGTGTGTGTGTGTGTGTGTGTATATATATATATATATATATATATATATATATATATATATATAGTCCAGTGTAAGAGAGTTTTTTACTGAGCCAAAAGGTACGGAACTGTTGTAAAAAGTTCTCACTTGTGTAATGGTAGATATAAACAAACAAGTCTACCCAATGATATCCACAGATAGCAGTGTCCCAAAATGGATTTATAGAATGGCAGTCTCTCCCAAACAATCAAATATCATCAAATATCATGGTTCCTGTGACATACAGCTTCAAGCATTAAAGTGCACACACTCGGTAGGAATTGCAAGTAAAATGTGAGCAACCGGTGCTCTAGCAACAACAGCCGTGCATTCCCTACCGCTCCGTAGTGTGTCCGAGCCGCGGGGTCACTTCCTCATACCTCTGAAAGCTTGCTCAGGTATCCGCTGTATGCACACGTCATGTGCTCCGCTCACAGGTTGAAGTGGGAGGGAGAAAGGAGGGAGATAAGGGGGCGTGTCCAGGCAGCCCCAAAGCCAACCACAATCAGCCGTGATATACGCCCAACCTGTTACTGCTTATGAATATGTGAGAAAGTCACCATGCTCCCATTCTGCCCCTGGATTTTCAGGCAATGTAGAACAAATGAAGAAAGCGGACAATCCAGGGCAAGTTAAAAACGATATCTTTTATTCACCAACGATTAAAAGGTTCCAGGAGGGTCCATATACAGGTTAGCAAGGCAACACAGTCAAACTGAAAGCTAACATGTTTCGGCTATACAGCCATAATCATAGCTAATTCAGTATACCTGTGGTGCCCTTTTAAAAGCAAAACAAGAAAGTAATTGGGCAATCAATACAACCAATGCCTGTGAAGCCTAGCCACCACCTTTAGGATTAACCCTTAATGCAGAATCAATCTCATTCGACAATTCTAAGTGATAAGATCAGATATAGAGAATCCAATAGAAATAGTATTAAAGTGTTATGTAACATAATACACTTAAATAAACATATAAAGATAAATACATACATGATACAGTATATCAAATATATATAAGCAAAATAGTTCAAACAATCAAATTGCTCATAATGTTTATCATAAAACATGTCACAGTATGTGTTGCAAATACCCTAAGAAGGAGAGAAATATACACGCACTAATGCAAACGATGCAAAAATAAGGCAAACAGATGCCAATACAAAAGTGTACAGTGTCAACAAAAACAGACCACCTGTTTGCTTTCTAATTCAAAGTTTGCTGCCATTTGAGATATATATATATATTTGAATTAGACAGCAAACAGGTGGTTAGAGGTTACCCCAGACATGTTATTGACAGTGCCCAATCGCAGGTGGATAAGATTGATAGAAGGCACCTGTTAGGAGAACCGGAGAGGGTTAGGTCATCATCTGCACAGGTGTCATCCAAAGTTACATTTGTAACGGATTATAGTGATGAATACCAGGATATTTGTAAAATAGTCAATAAGCATTTTTGCATGTTGGCTGCTGACGACAAACTACAGAACAGTGTAGAGAGAGGTTTGCGCTGCTCCTATAGGCGCAGTAAGACAATTGGCAATTGTGTTGCCCCTTCAGAAATTCCACCAGTGACTAGAGATCGCCCAAGTGCGTGGCTTACACGTAGGGGGATGTACAGATGCGGCAGGTCTAGGTGCAGACCATGTGAGTTTTGTATCTTTTCAGATACGTTCCGATCATTAGTCACAGGAGAGGAGTTTAAGATCCAGTCCTGCCTCAACTGTACGTCCTCCTATGTCATTTACCTCATTATGTGTGTCGAGTGTTGCCTACAATATGTAGGTCTTACGACAACTGAGGTTAATACCAGAATACGGAACCATTTGTCAACTATTAAATTGGGTGAGGCTACTACCCCCCTTGTTAAACATTTCAAGAATGTACATCATAAAAGAAATGACACATTTAGATGGCAAGCCATTGAATATATCAAATACCCCCTCAGGGGAGGTGACAGGGATAAAATTCTGGGCAAACGTGAAATGTTTTGGGTCTTTAAATTAAAAACTAGGGTACCCAAGGGGCTAAACTCAGAGTACGATTTAATTAATTATTGGAAATAATCTAACTAAGTTCTCTATATGGGAAACTTGTGTACATTTATATTCAATTGTGCACTCTGTTTCTAGTGGTTGATTTTTGACTACTCTGTGTTGAGCTGTCTACTTGAAAAATATATACTTGAAATATATATCTGAAATATATACAAGTGATAAAAAAGGAACTTAAAGGGCCTGTTGGCCTTTATGCAATATGACTTTACCACTTCTGGGATACTTACTAGATGGGCTGTTAGTTTAGTTGGTCTTAGAACCATGTTCCAATTGGGAATTTGGTCTGGTACACGTAGTCTACATTAATATGATCACTTGGTTTTATTGCTCTCAACCAAGAATGATTTCTATATTTGTGACATAACATTTATTATTCTTCTAATTTTTGTTGAATGTAGTTATATGTATTTAATTCTCTTCTGATTCATACCATTTTTTAACATGGTGTGTATTGTCACAAATTGTAGAGCAACACTTCTTGATATTGAATTGAGTGCCAGCAAGTTTGCTGCCATTTGAGATATATATATTTGAATTAGAAAGCAAACAGGTGGTCTGTTTTTGTTGACACTGTACACTTTTGTATTGGCATCTGTTTGCCTTATTTTTGCATCGTTTGCATTAGTGCGTGTATATTTCTCTCCTTCTTAGGGTATTTGCAACACATACTGTGACATGTTTTATGATAAACATTATGAGCAATTTGATTGTTTGAACTATTTTGCTTATATATATTTGATATACTGTATCATGTATGTATTTTTCTTTATATGTTTATTTAAGTGTATTATGTTACATAACACTTTAATACTATTTCTATTGAATTCTCTATATCTGATCTTATCACTTAGAATTGTCGAATGAGATTGATTCTGCATTAAGGGTTAATCCTAAAGGTGGTGGCTAGGCTACACAGGCATTGGTTGTATTGATTGACCAATTACTTTCTTGTTTTGCTTTTAAAAGGGCACCACAGGTATACTGAATTAGCTATGATTATGGCTGTATAGCCGAAACATGTTAGCTTTCAGTTTGCCTGTGTTGCCTTGCTAACCTGTATATGGACCCTCCTGGAACCTTTTAATCGTTGGTGAATAAAAGATATCGTTTTTAACTTGCCCTGGATTGTCCGCTTTCTTCATTTGTTATATATATATATATATATATATATTTATATTCACACACATATATAGCCATTCATTTTAACCCTTAAAAACATTTTCATTAATATTTTTATGATTTTTTTTTAAATCAGACTGTGTATGTATGTGGGAGTTTATTTTATGAGTTTTTTTTATGTGTTTTGTGACATTTTTTTTTAACCCTAAGCACTTTACACTAGGTATTAAGGCACACTAATACTTTGAGCACAAATTTTGTTTGTAATATGCTTGTAATATGCGCATTTGCGCGGTCACAATATTGCTTATTGTATCCTGTGCTACCATTAGTGTGCCACTTCTTATGGAAACCTAAGTGTTATTAAACAATTTGGAAGAACGTTACAGTTCTATCTGGTATCCAAGTAGGTGAACCTAGCCTTCCCCTGTGCACTATTATGGGCCAGATTACGAGTGTGGCCCTAACAGTTATGTGCAAGTGAAAAAGGGGTTTATTGTGTATGTTTGCATGCGTCCATGTTGCGCTTGTATTACAAGTTGAAAGTGATCGCTTGAGTGCAATTGAAGTTAACGCTCGTCGGAATAGCGTGTCCTCAGAGCTCTGGTTAACTGTTTTCCAAAACAAAAAAGTGTCACAAAATACATTAAAAAGTACAGTTACACTCATAACACAAAAAATAAATTTATAAAAATGCAGAAAAAAGTTATAAGGGCTCAAAGATATTAGGTCTAAAGTTTTGGGGGAAAAACTCAGGCAAAGGGCTTTAACCTAGAGATACATACATATACATGTCTAAATATGTACATGTATTATGTATGTATATATACTGTGTATATATATATATATATATATATATATATATATGTGTGTGTGTGTGTTTATATGTGTGTTCATATGTATTTGTGTATTTACAGTCATATATACACATATAAACACATAAATACACAAATTGAGAGCTCCTTATAATTAATAATTAGAAAAATAAAAATAGTAAACCCCCTTTATAGGAAAAAAACTTATATATAAGCTGCTAGCTTACTATTTGAGAGAGACAATGCTAGTTTATATCACAATTTATTAAAAATCATTAAAAAGTGTCACACACTCTGAATCATACATAAAGGGGCCGATTTATCAAGCTCCTGACGGCTCGCCGGAAACAGAAGTTATGAAGTTCCATAACTTGTCCACCTGCTCTGAGGCCGCGGACAGAAATCAACAAGATCAAATATGATCGGGTTGATTGACACCCCCTGCTAGCAGCCAATTGGCCACGAATCTGCAGGGGGCAGCATTGCACAAGTAGTTAACCAGCGGATCATGTCCGTCCGACTGTTAATAAATCGGCCCCTTAGTATTGGTAAATGTAAGGTTCTACATTTTTGACGTAAAAATATGCTATTATTTAAATGGAACTAGACTTAACAAAAAAAGGCAGCGAATCTGCAGGGGACGGCATTGCACCAGCAGTTCACAAAAACTGCTGGTGCAATGATAAATGCTGACAGCGTATGCTGTCGGTATGTATAGATGTGCGGCGGACATGATACGCTACATCGTATTATGTCCGCTCACACATTAATAAATATACCCCATAGAGTACAATATAAAGGCAATATGTCAAAACACAAGGCTAAATAAAACATATCTACATCGATAAAGTTAAAAAGCCTGTATGTGAAGAGACAAAACAAACTGCTTGCCTGGCCAGGCCTGTAATCCACACTACGTGATTCATGGCCCCTCCCCTTCCTCAGGTAAAACTTGTTTTTAGTGAATGAGTTTCTCCACACACAGGCCTTTTACATACTGTAGTTGTCATCCAATCACTTGTTTTGTTTTACACACTGACAGGATAACGTCTCAGTGTCTCCTATTACTCTATTGGTCAAATGAAAAAACTAGGGTTTGAATAAAACAACTTAATTGTTCCCACATAGTGATGTCGCGAATAGTTCGCCGGCGAACAGTTCCCGGCGAACATAGCATGTTCGCGTTCGCTGCGGACGGCGAACATATGCGATGTTCGGTCCGCCCCCTATTCTTTATCATTGAGTAAACTTTGACCCTGTACCTCACAGTCAGAAGACACATTACAGCCAATCAGCAGCAGACACTCCCTCACAGACCCTCCCACCTCCTGGACAGCATCCATTTTAGATTCATTTGGAAGCTGCATTCTTAGTGAGAGGAGTGACCCCATACTAGGCACTTACGTTCCGCTTAAATAAATTCATGACACAATAGGGTGGGGTTATAAAGGCTGCAGCTTGTTTTATTGAACACCATAAATAATATATCAATAACATTACCAAATAGTCAATTAATCATATCCATAAAACCCCGGGGGGTTTGCCCGTCCACTACACGTGCCGTTCCTACCACTAAGAAGGGCACGCCCCATTTTATCAAATTCTCCCCTGCCAATCAAACAGGAGGTGCCAACAATCCACTATGATCAAAACCACCACAAAATAGGCGAGCCCCGCCACCACCAACGGCCTTTATAACCCCGCTATGGTACAAAAACTTGCCATCAACAACCGCCAGGGTAACTCCCCCGAAACCCCAACACCAATACCCAATTGGAACTTAATCAACATAACGGGCCACGAGACCACTATTCAAACAAACACCTACTGCTGGTTTCGGACCCTCACACTTCGGCTCAAGCGGCAGCAGCGCTAACCACTACACCACAGATCTCTCTACCTTAAACCAATAATCACAAGACCTAACAATCCGTCTCATAGAAAACAGACACCCAGGCCCAACCCAATTGAAAAGAGGGGCAAGGGGAATGCATTACCGGAAAATGGAAACCCGATCTGAGGTGTCCAAGACTTAAGCTGATGCTCCAACCATATACCAATTCAGAGCACCACTATACAACAAAATTACCACGAAACCAAACACGGCCCCGAACGCAACTCCAATTATAGCTGGTTTTCTATTGGGGTTTATGACCCTTATTTTTATTTATTTTTTATTAAATAATAGACTGAAAATTCTGCACCCATGGGTAGATTCAAAATTTCAACCATCTACCTGCCAGCCAGGAATACTAACCACTAAGCCAAGACTGAACATACATCACCAAAACCAATTGCATAAGAACCCCAAACCTGACTATGGAACCCGTCCGACCTATCGAACCATTACAACAAATCAAGTAACCACATGCCACCAGATGCCAAACTGACACTGCTTTGCGAATACCAAAGAGGCCGACCACTCAAACATTCTCCTTCCTCATTACCCACTCCCCCAATCCACCTAACCCGCTGAAGAATATCAAATTGTCCACAAGTATTGAAATTAAAAGCCAGACCCATACACAAATCAAACATGACAAGTTAGATTCGAACTCACAACCTTCCAATCCACCAACATCCGAGTTAATCACTAGGCCATGCTAGCGTGCCCATTAACCCTATATTGGCATTCAAATTAGTTTATCAGCCTGATCTCCCTTCCCACCCTAAAAGTTCTCATCCCTGAGGCCAAAACGGCATTAACGCCGCAAACAGAAGAAATACACTCCCATTGGGTCAAAGCAGGGATAAGGAATAAAATGCTAATATCCCATGGGCTTGCTTTTTTGGCCGATATAATATAACGGAGCATGCCAATCCACACTATGCGATAAAGTGATGGGGGTTGCTATACTTACAAGCTCAACCCAATTTTATTAGGATGTACACTCGGAATCCTCCCCTACCATAAAGTACCTGGTAATATGGCATATTAAAACAAAGAAATAATTCCTTTGCAAGCTCGTGCATTATAATCCAATAATTGCAAAATTGAGGCACCTTCAAATAGAAACAACCCACCCTCCATATTAACAGAGCTGTCAAAACGGGGTGGGAAACAAAACACCAGGTTCCCCACCAACACCCCTGACAGAGTATACGCCACGCCTCACAAACCCCTGCGTGAAGCGAAAGCTTCCCACAGCCGAATTAACTAACCCACTGGAGGTCCCTATAGCCCCCCCAAACCAAGACCCCTTGGAGGATCACAACAGACTCCCTTAATCCACAGCATATAACACTGACAAATTCAGCAATCCCCAATAAACAGCCAAAAATCCCATGCAATGAACAAATTGCTATCAACAGGACCACCCAACTAATTACTCATGAATGCTGCCTATTGAATAGTGTTGCATACTCACACTGCCGATAAAGATTCCAGTAGCCTGAACATGACCAAACACCCACTATGCAACCTCCCCTGCTCCTCCGCTTACCAATGAAAGCCTAGGGAAGAAATACTGCAATGACACGCTACTATTGACAACACTCAAATCATAACCGCAAACATCATTATGGAAGGAGGAGAGCTGAACGTATACAAAATTCAGTAATAAAACCTATACAATGAGATGAGAGACAGGATACGCAGATCGGCAACCACCTTCCAACAAACATGACTGAAAATTGATTCCACATCACTGAGAAATGCCAAAAAGACAACAGGGGAATGACCCTAGTTGGGTAAAGCCAGGATAATCTAATATTAACCTTTAAAAACAAACTACCCCCCCTGACCATTGGAGTACTCGACACCGACTGGAGAACAACAGGATGTAAAAGAACTCTCAGACTCTCCATTTCCTACTTACCAGTACGTAAGTACACCCATGAGACCACAGAGGACACCGAATAATCAGCACTCGGGGTAGAATCAACTCCTGGCCATCTATTGACAATCCAGGCATGCTAGCCACCAAGGTATATCCGGATAAAGCTGACAAGCCAAACAAAAGCTAATCAAAAGACTAGCCCCCCTATGTACTCAAACCATCACGATCTGGGCCTTGCCCCAGCGGAGAGAAAGACCAGCAAGGTGCCTTGGACATCACAATACCCTGACGACGCCAGATTCCGCCAAAGAACCCTAGCTAAATCTGAAAGGCGAACCTCCTTCTTCAATGGAAGCAGTAGCGCTACAACATCCAACTACCAACACATAAGGACATATATAACCCGGTGCCTACCCCAACACACATGAACCTATATATAAATCCACATATAACAAACATATACCCACATATAAACACCAAATACATCTAAAAACACCGGCCACATGCAAATGGCATCGGAAAGCCCAAGCACTCCCCAAATTTTTTTTTAATTTTTTTTTTATTTTTAAAACCCAGGAGAATCTGGAAGGAATCAATAAGAAACCGTGGAATGAGGGGGGAACCACCACAATTAACCAAACCCACCCACACAATTGATACTCCAACCCTCAACTGAAGGGATCGGATAATCATGCACACCAAATTCCATTAAATAAAGCTATAAGCCCAGGCCCAACTTAGATAACTGAGGAAATCGAGGATTACTATATATTTTTTTTTTTTAACTAGTTGAATTACCATGGGACAGTGACCTCATGAGGAGCTCTACCATAAAGTCCCTGTATGAGATGTAAAGACTGAACGGATATACCCGCAGACCACACCATCTGAACCCATTCATAAGCGCAAAGCCCACCTACACCCACTAAGGGCCATATACACACGGCAGCGCACAACACCACACCAACAAACCCACAATGCAACAACCAAACACCTATTAACCCGAGCCACTAGCGTTTAAAGGGGGGGCTTAAAGAGACCCAGCGGCACCGCTGGATTCGAACTCCAAACCTCTTGCGTACAAGGCAACAACGCCAGCCTCTCCGCTTGAAAAGCAAGCTGGTGGACCCCTAGCTACACCCTCAGACTGGCGAGACCAGGATAGAAGCACTATGCCCCAGGAAACTTTTTTTTTTTTTAAAGGCAACTAACGACCCGGACCAAACAGGATGCTCCCCAACAAAACCCCAAAACCCTAAATCCTGGGAACATCCCTACATCAAACTCCCTTCATCCTTCTAACCACCATCCACTGCAAACACCCAGCTCTTCCAAATAGCCCGCAACAAGGGCCCCCTGAAAACAACCCCAATCTCCCACCATCCGCAACGTGCTGCTCCAGGTGACCTTTTACCTCTTCAAACCTCCTGCACTTGTCCAATGCCATCTGTGAAATATTGCCTGATGCTTATTAACCTCCTCTGCGGTAGCTGGGACTTCTTACATGCTCACCAGCCATATAGCTCCAGGACAGCTGCCCATGGCTGCCCCCCCATCTGCCAGTACACCCTCCTGCACTCTCCTATGAAGTAATAAGACCCCTTGCCCCTACCCTGACCCCCTTAACCTCCCTTTACCAACTCCTCCCCGTTCAACCCTACCAGTACCCCCACCTGATAGATCTGATCTAGCCCCACGACCTCAGCTCTGCCCTCCAAATGCTCCTGAACCCCGGGAAATCCCCAGCCCCCCCACCTGGAAACCTGGACAGGTATCCAAGAGGAGTCTCCCCAATCAAAGCCCCCAGGGGCACAAACCCCTCCCACAAGAACAGCTTGTGCCTTTAAGTGACCAGCTCATCTGACCCCCCCACAAGGGCTCCCAACTGCCGCTCCCATTCCCCCTCTACGGCACCCCCCCAGATCACCTCCCACCCCTAAGTTACCTGACTCCATACTTTCTACCAGCCAGCTCCCTTGTACCCACCCCTAGAAACCCCACTAACTAGCCCATTACCGGGCTCCAGGAGGGTAAAGACTGTGGCTCCCCACCCTGAACCCCCCCTCCAACTAAAATACATATTCCCGCCACTGCCCGCTAACAGCCACCTAGCCCTCTATCCCCGTGGCCCTTCCTTTATTCCACTCGGCCCCACACTGTGAAGCCCGCAAAGCCCTCACCCATGCCGCCTTTGACATCCCTCTCCTCCCAGTCAGGCATACAGGGCCCATGCTCCCTTACTGCCACCATTGCTGACATCCGGCTCTTCTGATAGGACCCCGCTCTATTCTCCCATGGGCTGGCTAATACCCCCCAAGAAATAGCCAACAGGCCAAACCTGTCCGTCACTGCTCCTGAGAACTGCAGGGGGAGGCCGTATCCAGCCACTGATACTCCCCGTCCGCTAAACCTCTTGCTTACACCAGCTCCCAGAGCTGTGCCGATCAGTTCCCCACATGAGGTACCCCGAGCCACCCGTGTCCCGACATGAATACACTTAGCCACCCGCTCAGGGCCAATATACCCCTGCCATGTACCCCTGTCCCAGCTCCCCAAAGCAGCACCCATCTGCTAGCCAGGCCTGCCCGATACTGCTCCGGATAACGGGACCAACCCTCTACCCGCCACAATACCTTTACAGGCCCTTGCTGCCCTACTCCTGCAGAGTCTACACCATCACACCCCAGCCGGCAAATGCCTGCCGTAAGCTCCGGAACCTCTCCATGTTGTCCACTTTGCATCCACACCTTTCACTACTTACTTGCATCTGCTGTAGGCTCGTCTCATCCGGACCACCTCTGCTGCCATAAATCCTCCTGATGCCTCCTGACAGAATCCACCAGCCCTCATCACTACTGTGTTACTGCTCCTGCAAAATGCCGCCAAAGCAGGGAGAGGCCCCCCCGCTGTACCCTGCTCCTGACAGGTCCGCTGTGCGAAGAGAAACCGCAGCTTCTCCTCACCCGTTCTGGTCCTCATATGATGCTCCCGGTCATCCTCCGTGGCCGCTCTGACCATCCCCGAAACAGCTCCTGGAAAGCAGACACCATAAGTCAGGTAAAACACCTGCCGTTTACCGGGTCTCGCCATTCCGTTGTGCGCAGGAAAGCAGCAGCTTCTCCTCGCACGTTATGCTCCTGAACTGCCTCACTTCCTCTACGTCACACCACCTACTTTCAAGAGGCCCGATAGCTAGGCTAGTGTATTCAGTGTCCACTACAGTCCTGAAGGACTCATCTGATCTCTGCTGTAAGGACAGCACCCCAAAAAGCCCTTTTTAGGGCTAGAACATCAGTTTGCTTTTTTTTTTTTTCCTGTGTAATCTAATTGCAGTTGCCTGCCTGCTTGCCAGCGTGTGTGTCAGGCTCACAGCGTATACTGTGCCCACTTGCCCAGTGCCACCACTCATATCTGGTGTAACAGTAGTGTACATTTAAAAAAAAACAACACTTTTTTGACTGTGAAATAATAGCAGACAGCTGCCAGTACACAAGATGGCTGCCAATAAGGCAGATGGGGAGGGTTAGAGAGCTGTTTTGGGGGGGATCAGGGAGGTTGGGGGCTAAGGGGGGATGCTACACCACAGCATATGTAAATATGCTAAAAAAAAATATTTTTTTTTTTAAAAACCTTTTATTTTAGTACTGGCAGACTTTCTGCCAGTACTTAAGATGGCGGGGACAATTGTGGGGTGGGGGAGGGAAGGGAGCTGTTTGGGAGGGATCAGGGGGTCTGATGTGTCAGGTGGGAGGCTGATCTCTACACTAAAGCTAAAATTAACCCTGCAAGCTCCCTACAAACTACCTAATTAACCCCTTCACTGCTAGCCATAATACACGTGTGATGCGCAGCAGCATTTAGCGGCCTTCTAATTACCAGAAAGCAACGCCAAAGTCATATATGTCTGCTATTTCTGAACAAAGCGGATCCCAGAGAAGCATTTACAACAATTTGTGCCATAATTGCACAAGCTGTTTGTAAATAATTTCAGTGAGAAACCTAAAATTGCAAAAAAATGTAAGTTTTTTTTTTATTTGATCGCATTTGGCGGTGAAATGGTGGCATTAAATATACCAAAATGGGCCTAGATCAATACTTTGGGTTGTCTACTACACTACACTTAAGCTAAAATTAACTGTACAAGCTTCCTACATGCTCCCTAATTAACCCCTTCACTGCTGGGCATAAAACACGTGTGGTGCACAGTGGCATTTAGCAGCCTTCTAATTACCAAAAAGCAACGCCAAAGCCATATAAGTCTGTTATAATGGCATGTCTGGCACACAGTGTTGGAGCAAGGGTCCATCTGACCACTGATACCTGGTCTGCAAAGCATAGTCAGGGCAGGTATATCACCTACACTGCGCACTGTGAAGCGGGCGTAACCCTTACACTACCAGATCGATACAACATCATACCTGATGTTTTAAAGCACGTTATTCCAAACAATTTAGGAATGTTAGGTGATTTATGCCCTTTATGGATTAAAACCAGACTCTGCATCAACTATGTAATTTTCCATGGGAGTTTTGCCATGGATCCCCCTCCGGCATGCCACAGTCCAGGTGTTAGTCCCCTTGAAACAACTTTTCCATCACTATTGTGGCCAGAAAGAGTCCCTGTGGGTTTTAAAATTCGCCTGCCTATTGAAGTCTATGGCGGTTCGCCCGGTTCGCGAACAGTTGTGGAAGTTCGCGTCCGCCATTCGCGAACCCAAACTTTTATGTTCGCAACATCACTATTGCCACATATTGTTGTTCTACAAACCCTAATTGATCATTTGACCAATTGAGTAATAGGAGACACTGAGAAGTTATCCGGTAAGTTTGTAAAATGAAAAGTGATTGGATGACAACTATGTAAAAGGCCTGTGTGTGGAGAAACTCATTCACTGCAATCCAGTTACACCTGAAGAAGGGGAGGAGCCCTGAAACGCGTAGTTTTGATTACAGACCTGGCCAGGCAAGCAGTTTGATTTGTCTCTTCACATACAGGCTTTTTAACTTTATCGATTTAGATATATGTTTTATTTAGCCTTGTGTTTTGGCAAATTGCTTTTATATTGTACTCTATATGTATGATTCACAGTGTGTGACACTTTATAATTCTTTTTAATAAATTGTGATACTTATATAACTAGTGCTGTCTATTTTAATCACATAAATACATATGTATACATATTTAGACACACACATATATATATATGTGCATTGGAACCTTTGTAGTCAAGTAGATGAAAACATGAAAATCATATTATTTATGTAATATTCATATTTAATTAAGTGTTATACGGTATATTTACTGTAAACATTTCACAGTGCAATGTTCTGCACAAAGAAGAATCTTTTCTATGTATTTTAAATAGTTTTTCCTATATATATCTGTATATATCTTTACCTATATATAATCGTGTATATATATATATATATATATATATATATATATATATATATATAGATCTATATTGTACCCCCCAAAAAATCATATATATGCAGAAATATGCATTAATGAATAAATAGAACATATTCTGGTACATGAAGAAAATCAGAATGTGAAATATTAATATTTTCATGTCGGGTTAGCAGACTTGAGAATATGTGATCGGGTTTTTGCTTGAGTAGCGTGTTAGTTTTTTCCCAATTTTTTTGCTCCATTGACTTCTATAAAGGAACAGGTTATCGTGCAGGCAATATTCTAAGTTCGGCTTTTTTACGCACATTGGGTTATCGCGCAAGTTTAAACAGTATACTTTCAACTCATAATATGACCGCAACCTGATGCGCGTAAAAATCTTACTTCTAGTGCAGTTAACGCTTAAGTGGGAAAATTAAATAGCACTCCACTTGTAATCTGTATCCTAAATTGGTAACATCATTAATGTTGCCAATAAAACCAACAAAATATTTTACAAAGGATAAAACTTAAAAAGTCTGAAGTATTACCAGAGTTACTAAATTAGATGGTTTACTTAAAATTAGACCCACTCACATAGTTGTTGAAAATGACTACCCAGTTGTCACAATAAAAATATCATAACTAGCTTTGTACATTATTTTATAGAAAGCTTTTAATATATTGTTTTTCATGTGTATGGTACCATGGCTGTTGTACCCATTGTCTTAAGCTATTTTCTAACTAAGATCTCTCTAAAGACCACCCAGAAGGGAATCCTAAGTTATTACCCTGTCAAGACACACAATAGTAATATAGACTGTAGAATCTACTGAGCTCCTTTGTGAGCTGCTTAGAAAATTGCTTGAAACAATAAAAGGAACAGGAACCGATAACGTGGATAAAAGAATATTGGGATATGATTTCTTGTGTTAAATGGGATTAAATTATGGTCAATTGGAGCTTTTTAAGGTAAAAACCATACTAAAAAATATTATGTAAAAATAAATTGGTTAGATCACTAATATATATGTAATATATTGAACAGTTTTATGATCATAGTGTAGGGAATGTGAGATAACAAAATGTCTTCTCCTAGGACTTGCCAGACATCTGCCTTGATTGATACCAACCAATGAGACAAGCACAGCATTATTATTTATGAAGATATTCTGACAAAATTGTGACTCACAGTATGGTTTAATGTTTTCTAGGAGATATGAAAATGGTAAACATTACCAACTTGAAAACTACAAAACAATAATTAAAGGACCAGTAAATGTAGTAAATTTGCGCAATCAAAAAAATGCATGTTAAAAAGACAATGCAATAGCACTAAGGGACCAATTTATCAAATTGCGGGTTGACATGATTCGCTGTAGCGAATCATGTCCGCCCGACATCGCTAAATGCAGACAGCATTTATCATTGCACAAGCATTTTACAAGAAATGCTTGTGCAATGCCACCCCCTGCACATTTGCTGCCAATCGGCCGCTAGCAGGGGGTGTCAATCATCCCGATCATATCGGATTAGGATAATTGCTGAAAGGTGATGGACAAATTAAGGAGCAGTGGTCTTATGACCACAGCTTCTTAATTTAGGTTTCCGTCGAGCCGGAAACCTCGAGCGTAGATAGCAGGATCCACTGCTTGATAAATCAACCCCTTAGTCTGAACTAAGGAGTCATTTAAATGAGTAGTAGATTTGTTTCTGACAAATTTCAAAATGATGTCTATTTCCACTCCTCCTGTATCATGTGACAGCCATCAGCCAATCACAGATGCATATACGTATATTCTGTGAATTCTTGCACATGCTAAGTAGGAGCTGGTTACTCAAAAAGTGTAAATATAAACAACAGTGCACATTTTGGTAGTGGAAGTAAATTGTATTATCTATCTGAATCACTAAAGTTAAACTTTGTCTTTAGTGTCCCTTTAAATTCTCTGGAAACTTTAGCAGTTCAATACCAATTAGCACAGTTAACAAATGAAAATGTAAACCTATGTATAATTTATTAATAGACTAGATTTTCAAATTGCGTCCCGTTATCCAAAGCATCTGTTCTTGCAAGTATTCTTAAAGTTGCACAGAAATTACCTATAATTATACAGTACAGGGAAGCTTACATTAGTTGCCTGTGAGCCATACATTTACTGTATTCTTTACATTAGTGTAACATAATAAAATAAATTTGTACTTGTACACATGCTGACATTTGTTTTATGAAATGATATCAATCATTTTTCAGCAAGTGATGGCGCCTCTACTGCTTAACATTCACACTAGTCCAAAAACGCTTAAAAGTGAATGACATTTAATATAAAAAACATAACGCAGGTGCAGTTCATATGACCTTATTCAAATGTCGTAGCTAGAACAAGTCATTCCCCCTGCAATTATAATTTAATTTTGTATGCCTTTCTTGCAAATCTTCTGATCGATCACTGATATTAACATTAATATCGTATTACCCCTGAGCAAACGTCAGCCGTAAGAGTTATACGGATCACCAACTTTCCATTAGCAAAGTTAGAGACAGAGCCATATGCTACACACACAGTCAATTAATTTATCATAGAGTAAGCCTTGAAGGTTGTGGCTGCAAAATTATGATTTAAATGAATATATTTTAAGCAAAACTTGTTCTTTTTGTATAAAAATGAATAATTAAGCTTATTAATTTTTTACAATACACACCAGGAGAAAATATGCATAGAACCTATTATATTAAATACATACATTAGTTATTTTTAAAACTGTAATTTCAGTCATGCATATGATACATGACAAAATGATAGATATAGCAGATAACTAAAATACTAAACGTTATTTAGCTATTTAGAATTCTATAGACATTAAACAGGAAATAGTAATAAATAAAAAGTTATGTATTCAAAGAACTGTCCAATAAGGAAAAAATGTGCAATTCACCTTATTACCCTATGGAATTTATATTCACTAAAATTTGGAGAATTTTAGTTTTTCTCACTGGAAATGTTTTTAGATTTTAGAAAAAATGGGTAAGGCTGCCATAACTGTTTTCTAAATATCTATTTAGATCTATTAACAAAATAAAAATAAATATATGTTTTATAGTAGATGTTAAAATAAACGTTTATTACGTTTTTCATTTTCACTTAAAATTGCTAACACGTGCATAGATTTAACCTTTGTAGATCACTTGGAGGAGGTTTAATCTGAGGATTTCTATCCACAACAGACTCATCAAACACATAGGGCCGAATGATCTAAAGGTCTCTGAGCTGGTAAGGATATTTAAAAGGACATTGTACACTTGATATTTCTTTGCATAAATATTTTGTAGAGGATCCATTTATATAGCCCATACAGGATTTTATTTGTAAAAATGTATAGTTTTACTTATTTTCTAATAACATTTTTTCAGACTCCTAACCAAGTCCCAAGGTTTTAGAAGTAGACTGTTGTCTACCTACTCCAGCTTTCTACTGTTTCATATAGACATGTGCGTTTTGTTTCGTTCCGAATCAAAATTTGTCCAAATTTGTCAAATTCGGAGCTTCGGAACGATTCGAATTTCCGAATTACTGTAGCACCGAAACTAACGAATAAATCCGAATTAGTTCAGATTTATTCGTTAGATTCGGATGGCCATGGACTAATCACAATTACACTAGTATTGTACAGTATATTAGGTTATATCACTCTGCTATGGGTTACACCTAATATTACAGTACATAATACTAGTCTAATACACAGCACAACCCACCTAACACATACCGAACTTCCGAATTTACGAATCGAATCCGAACCAAATACATCCAAATTTATTTGAATCTGAATGAATCCAAAACGAATACATTCAAATCCATCCGAATTCGAATCTATCCGAAAACGAAATTCAAAAACATCCGAATCGATCCGAAACAAATTTTTCCGCCACGCACAAGTCTATATGCAGGGGAGGGGAGAGGGGTTAGTGTCTGCTGTTTTTAGTGGATTTAGTTTTATAGTGCATTTTTAGATCAGTATCTGTGCATATTATTCTTTATAGTAGGGTCTATTACGTGCAGTTATATGAAAATTGGTGTATACTGTCAGTACTTCTATTTTCCTGGTGGAATGATCTAAACCACATTTTACCCTGAAAACAGGATGTCTCACGATGGGGCGTATACTGTAATTTCATATGTTATATACAAGAAAAATATGTATTTTAAATATCTTACAAAACAAATAATTGAATCCTTCACACAAAAATACCCAGGAAAATGTTTTATTGTTAAAGTGCATAAAAAAAATCGTAAAAAAAATTCTTCACCAAAAATCGTATTTTAATTTTTTTTTTTAACAGTTGAATGCAAATTCCTCAGGAATAAATTGTATCAAATATGCACAACTTAAATTGTAATTTAAGTACACTGGATGTGCAAAAAGCACATCGAAATTTGTACTTTTAAGATCAAAATACAAATCGTAATGGGCGTTCCATGGGCAAATATAAAATTGTTTCTCTAATTTCAGCATTATTCTGTAAACATTTTCACACTTCAGATCTCACAGTTTTTTGTCGCCAACTCAAGTGTAGCGAGGTTTTATAAAACACTCAGGGGTGTATTAAGGCATAGGCCAACAAGGCCGGTGCTTAGGGCAGCAGATTTTTAAGGGGCAGCAGAATTTTGAGTCCCTAGGGCCACTCTACTGAACTCAGGGCCGGGTGGCTAAATCAACCAATTACTAATGACTTTAATGGCTGACCCGGCTATTGCTATCCTATGGGATTGTATGTGGGTGCGCATGACGTAGTGACAGTGGAGACGGAGCTCACTTGCGTAGCCTGGCCTGGACTGAGAGGGAATGCAGTATTCGTCCTGGCTCCACCGCGTGATTGAGACTCACACAGACTACACAGTGCAGTGTGCACTACAACGTGACAACTGTGAAACAGCATATGCCTTTCTCCCTTCAATTTATCTTCATTAGGCATTAAAATACTTAAACGGATTAGTCACTAAATACTTGTACATTTATTGTTTGTCTATCTGTCATACATGCAAAGAATAAGTATTTATTGCTTAATCTATACAACTATGTGACTTAAAACACAACTGAAAATATGTTGTATGCATTTAATACATTCAGAAACAATACAAGTATATACTTTATTATGATTGTATCATGTGACTTTATCCCTTAGGATACAATTCCTAAACCTATCATAACTACTGTTGTATTTTTTAAGTACTTTTAAAGGCCAGTTTGTATATTCATTGCATATTCATCCAAGCAGATATTTTGCTTAAATAACTGTCAATCACCAAAGAAGATGTTTAAGGTTAAACAACTACCTACTGACAAACTATCATACAGTGAAGGATATTTTATACTGATATAAACACTTTAATCATCTGACTTGCAAAATAATGTCTTTATATATATATATATATATATATATATATATATATATATATATATATATATATATATATATATAATGTGTGTGTGTGTGTGTGACCAGAGTGAATGCAACCCCTGGTGAACATCTACTTAAAAAGACATTTTTTTTTTTACACCCTGCCCCCAAAATATTATGTATAAAAAAGGCCTTAAACCTGGGGTGAGGTGGGGGGTGGGGGGGCAGCAGAATTTTGAGTGCCTAGGGCAGCACAAAACCTAACTACGCCCCTGAAAACACTACCAATACTTAAAACCCTAATAAACAAAAACATATATAAGACAATATAGGAGATTGTAACATGCTATACGCAGAAAGCAGTGTGATGTGATTTATATTGGCTGCACAATTTCATATTTAAAGTGCGTCCCCCTCCTCACTGCTAACTTTGCTCTACAGTGCGCAGTTTACCTTCCCAGCGCACTCCATAATTTTCAATAGTAGAAATATCGCCACTTGCAGTGACTGCCCCTGTAAGGCTTGGCGAGAAAAAACATGTCTGATATTGCGAGTTTTATATCATTGAGCCCATAGTACTCTGCATTTTATAGTTTTTTTCTGCAATAATATTGTACATACAAATATTAATCACATGTGCACTGCATATTTATAGATAAAGGCCACATGTGTACTGCATATTGAAGTACAGGTAAAGATCAGATGTGTACTTCATATTGTAATACAGGTATAGGTCAGATGTGTACTGCATACTGTAATACAGGTATAGGTCAGACATGTACTGCATACTGTAATACCGGTATAGATCAGATGTGTACTGCATACTGTAATACAGGTATAGGTCAGACATGTACTGCATACTGTAATACAGGTATAGGTCAGATGTGTACTGCATACTGTAATAAAGGTATAGGTCAGATGTGTACTGCATACTGTAATACAGGTATAGGTCAGACATGTACTGCATACTGTAATACAGGTATAGGTCAGACATGTACTGCATACTGTAATACAGGTATAGGTCAGATGTGTACTGCATACTGTAATACAGGTATAGGTCAGACGTGTGCTGCATACTGTAATACAGGTATAGGTCAGATGTGTACTGCATACTGTAATACAGGTATAGGTCAGATGTGTACTGCATACTGTAATACAGGTATAGGTCAGATGTGTACTGCATACTGTAATACAGGTATAGGTCAGACGTGTACTGCATACTGTAATACAGGTATAGGTCAGACGTGTACTGCATACTGTAATACAGGTATAGGTCAGACGTGTACTGCATACTGTAATATAGGTATAGGTCAGACGTGTACTGCATACTGTAATACAGGTATAGGTCAGATGTGTACTGCATACTGTAATACAGGTATAGGTCAGACGTGTGCTGCATACTGTAATACATGTATAGGTCAGATGTGTACTGCATACTGTAATACAGGTATAGGTCAGACGTGTACTGCATACTGTAATACAGGTATAGGTCAGACGTGTACTGCATACTGTAATACAGGTATAGGTCAGACGTGTACTGCATACTGTAATACAGGTATAGGTCAGACGTGTGCTGCATACTGTAATACAGGTATAGGTCAGATGTGTACTGCATACTGTAATACAGGTATAGGTCAGATGTGTACTGCATACTGTAATACAGGTATAGGTCAGATGTGTACTGCATACTGTAATATAGGTATAGGTCAGACGTGTACTGCATACTGTAATATAGGTATAGGTCAGATGTGTACTGCATACTGTAATACAGGTATAGGTCAGATGTGTACTGCATACTGTAATATAGGTATAGGTCAGACGTGTACTGCATACTGTAATATAGGTATAGGTCAGATGTGTACTGCATACTGTAATATAGGTATAGGTCAGACATGTACTGCATACTGTAATATAGGTATAGGTCAGACGTGTGCTACATACTGTAATACAGGTATAGGTCAGATGTGTACTGCATACTGTAATATAGGTATAGGTCAGACGTGTACTGCATACTGTAATACAGGTATAGGTCAGACGTGTACTGCATACTGTAATATAGGTATAGGTCAGATGTGTACTGCATACTGTAATATAGGTATAGGTCAGATGTGTACTGCATACTGTAATATAGGTATAGGTCAGATGTGTACTGCATACTGTAATATAGGTATAGGTCAGACGTGTACTGCATACTGTAATATAGGTATAGGTCAGACGTGTGCTACATACTGTAATACATGTATAGGTCAGACGTGTACTGCATACTGTAATATAGGTATAGGTCAGATGTGTACTGCATACTGTAATATAGGTATAGGTCAGACGTGTGCTGCATACTGTAATACATGTATAGGTCAGACGTGTACTGCATACTGTAATACATGTATAGGTCAGATGTGTACTGCATACTGTAATATAGGTATAGGTCAGACGTGTACTGCATACTGTAATACAGGTATAGGTCAGACATGTACTGCATACTGTAATACAGGTATAGGTCAGATGTGTACTGTAAACTGTAATACAGGTATAGGTCAGACGTGTACTGCATACTGTAATACAGGTATAGGTCAGATGTGTACTGCATACTGTAATATAGGTATAGGTCAGACGTGTACTGCATACTGTAATATAGGTATAGGTCAGATGTGTACTGCATACTGTAATATAGGTATAGGTCAGACGTGTGCTGCATACTGTAATACAGGTATAGGTCAGATGTGTACTGCATACTGTAATATAGGTATAGGTCAGATGTGTACTGCATACTGTAATACAGGTATAGGTCAGATGTGTACTGCATACTGTAATATAGGTATAGGTCAGATGTGTACTGCATACTGTAATATAGGTATAGGTCAGACGTGTACTGCATACTGTAATATAGGTATAGGTCAGATGTGTACTGCATACTGTAATATAGGTATAGGTCAGACGTGTGCTGCATACTGTAATACAGGTATAGGTCAGATGTGTACTGCATACTGTAATATAGGTATAGGTCAGATGTGTACTGCATACTGTAATACAGGTATAGGTCAGATGTGTACTGCATACTGTAATATAGGTATAGGTCAGATGTGTACTGCATACTGTAATACAGGTATAGGTCAGATGTGTACTGCATACTGTAATATAGGTATAGGTCAGACGTGTACTGCATACTGTAATATAGGTATAGGTCAGATGTGTACTGCATACTGTAATATAGGTATAGGTCAGACGTGTGCTGCATACTGTAATATAGGTATAGGTCAGACATGTACTGCATACTGTAATACCGGTATAGATCAGATGTGTACTGCATACTGTAATACAGGTATAGGTCAGACGTGTACTGCATACTGTAATATAGGTATAGGTCAGATGTGTACTGCATACTGTAATATAGGTATAGGTCAGATGTGTACTGCATACTGTAATACAGGTATAGGTCAGATGTGTACTGCATACTGTAATATAGGTATAAGTCAGATGTGTACTGCATACTGTAATACAGGTATAGGTCAGATGTGTACTGCATACTGTAATATAGGTATAGGTCAGATGTGTACTGCATACTGTAATACAGGTATAGGTCAGACGTGTACTGCATACTATAATACAGGTATAGGTCAGATGTGTACTGCATACTGTAATACAGGTATAGGTCAGACGTGTACTGCATACTGTAATATAGGTATAGGTCAGATGTGTACTGCATACTGTAATACAGGTATAGGTCAGATGTGTACTGCATTCTGTAATACAGGTATAGGTCAGATGTGTACTGCATTCTGTAATACAGGTATAGGTCAGATGTGTACTGCATACTGTAATACAGGTATAGGTCAGACGTGTACTGCATTCTGTAATACAGGTATAGGTCAGATGTGTACTGCATACTGTAATACAGGTATAGGTCAGATGTGTACTGCATACTGTAATACAGGTATAGGTCAGATGTGTACTGCATACTGTAATACAGGTATAGGTCAGATGTGTACTGCATACTGTAATACAGGTATAGGTCAGATGTGTACTGCATACTGTAATAAAGGTATAGGTCAGATGTGTACTGCATACTGTAATACAGGTATAGGTCAGATGTGTGCTGCATACTGTAATACAGGTATAGGTCAGACGTGTACTGCATTCTGTAATACAGGTATAGGTCAGATGTGTACTGCATACTGTAATACAGGTATAGGTCAGACGTGTACTGCATACTGTAATATAGGTATAGGTCAGATGTGTACTGCATACTGTAATACAGGTATAGGTCAGATGTGTACTGCATACTGTAATACATGTATAGGTCAGATGTGTACTGCATACTGTAATACAGGTATAGGTCAGATGTGTACTGCATACTGTAATACAGGTATAGGTCAGATGTGTACTGCATACTGTAATACATGTATAGGTCAGATGTGTACTGCATACTGTAATACAGGTATAGGTCAGATGTGTACTGCATTCTGTAATACAGGTATAGGTCAGACATGTACTGCATACTGTAATACAGGTATAGGTCAGATGTGTACTGCATACTGTAATACAGGTATAGGTCAGACATGTACTGCATACTGTAATACAGGTATAGGTCAGATGTTAACTGCATACTGTAATACAGGTATAGGTCAGATGTGTACTGCATACTATAATACAGGTATAGGTCAGATGTGTACTGCATACTGTAATACAGGTATAGGTCAGATATGTACTGCATACTGTAATATAGGTATAGGTCAGACATGTACTGCATACTATAATACAGGTATAGGTCAGATGTGTACTGCATACTGTAATACAGGTATAGGTCAGATGTGTACTGCATACTGTAATACAGGTATAGGTCAGATGTGTACTGCATACTGTAATATAGGTATAGGTCAGATGTGTACTGCATACTGTAATACAGGTATAGGTCAGATATGTACTGTCTACTGTAATACAGGTATAGGTCAGATGTGTACTGCATACTGTAATACAGGTATAGGTCAGATGTGTACTGCATACTGTAATATAGGTATAGGTCAGATGTGTACTGCATACTGTAATACAGGTATAGGTCAGATGTGTACTGCATACTGTAATATAGGTATAGGTCAGATGTGTACTGCATACTGTAATACAGGTATAGGTCAGATGTGTACTGCATACTGTAATACAGGTATAGGTCAGATGTGTACTGCATACTGTAATATAGGTATAGGTCAGATGTGTACTGCATACTGTAATACAGGTATAGGTCAGCTGTGTACTGCATACTGTAATATAGGTATAGGTCAGATGTGTACTGCATACTGTAATATAGGTATAGGTCAGATATGTACTGTCTACTGTAATACAGGTATAGGTCAGATGTGTACTGCATACTGTAATACATGTATAGGTCAGACGTGTACTGCATACTGTAATACAGGTATAGGTCAGATGTGTACTGCATACTGTAATACAGGTATAGGTCAGACGTGTACTGCATACTGTAATACAGGTATAGGTCAGATGTGTACTGCATACTGTAATATAGGTATAGGTCAGACGTGTGCTGCATACTGTAATACAGGTATAGGTCAGACGTGTACTGCATACTGTAATACAGGTATAGGTCAGATGTGTACTGCATACTGTAATACAGGTATAGGTCAGACGTGTACTGCATACTGTAATACAGGTATAGGTCAGACGTGTACTGCATACTGTAATACAGGTATAGGTCAGATGTGTACTGCATACTGTAATATAGGTATAGGTCAGATGTGTACTGCATACTGTAATACAGGTATAGGTCAGATGTGTACTGCATACTGTAATACAGGTATAGGTCAGATGTGTACTGCATACTGTAATATAGATACAGGCCAGATGTGTACTGCATACTGTAATATAGATATAGGTCAGATGTGTACTGCATACTGTAATACAGGTATAGGTCAGATGTGTACTGCATACTGTAATACAGGTATAGGTCAGACGTGTACTGCATACTGTAATACAGGTATAGGTCAGACATGTACTGCATACTGTAATACAGGTATAGGTCAGACGTGTACTGCATACTGTAATATAGGTTTAGGTCAGATGTGTACTGCATACTGTAATACAGGTATAGGTCAGATGTGTAATGCATACTGTAATATAGGTATAGGTCAGATGTGTACTGCATACTGTAATACAGGTATAGGTCAGACGTGTACTGCATACTGTAATACAGGTATAGGTCAGACATGTACTGCATACTGTAATACAGGTATAGGTCAGACATGTACTGTATACTGTAATACAGGTATAGGTCAGACATGTACTGCATACTGTAATACAGGTATAGGTCAGACATGTACTGCATACTGTAATACAGGTATAGGTCAGATGTGTACTGCATACTGTAATACAGGTATAGGTCAGATGTGTACTGCATACTGTAATACAGGTATAGGTCAGATGTGTACTGCATACTGTAATATAAGTATAGGTCAGACGTGTACTGCATACTGTAATATAGGTATAGGTCAGATGTGTACTGCATACTGTAATACAGGTATAGGTCAGACGTGTACTGCATACTGTAATACAGGTATAAGTCAGACATGTACTGCATACGGTAATATAGGTATAGGTCAGATGTGTACTGCATACTGTAATACAGGTATAGGTCAGACGTGTACTGCATATTGTAATACAGGTATAGGTCAGACATGTACTGCATACTGAAATACAGGTATAGGTCAGACATGTACTGCATACTGTAATACAGGTATAGGTCAGACATGTACTGCATACTGTAATACAGGTATAGGTCAGACATGTACTGCATACTGTAATACAGGTATAGGTCAGATGTGTACTGCATACTGTAATACAGGTATAGGTCAGATGTGTACTGCATACTGTAATACAGGTATAGGTCAGATGTGTACTGTATACTGTAATATAAGTATAGGTCAGACGTTTACTTTATACTGTAATATAGGTATAGGTCAGATGTGTACTGCATACTGTAATACAGGTATAGGTCAGACGTGTACTGCATACTGTAATACAGGTATAGGTCAGACGTGTACTGCATACTGTAATACAGGTATAGGTCAGACATGTACTGCATACTGTAATACAGGTATAGGTCAGACGTGTACTGCATACTGTAATACAGGTATAGGTCAGATGTGTACTGCATACTGTAATACAGGTATAGGTCAGACGTGTACTGCATACTGTATTACAGATTTAGGTCAGATGTGTACTGCATACTGTAATATAGGTATAGGTCAGATGTGTACTGCATACTGTAATACAGGTATAGGTCAGATGTGTACTGCATACTGTAATACAGCTATAGGTCAGATGTGTACTGCATACTATAATATAGGTATAGGTCAGATGTGTACTGCATACTGTAATACAGGTATAGGTCAGATGTGTACTGCATACTGTAATACAGGTATAGGTCAGACGTGTACTGCATACTGTAAAACAGGTATAGGTCAGATGTGTACTGCATACTGTAATACAGGTATAGGTCAGATGTGTACTGCATACTGTAATATAGGTATAGGTCAGATGTGTACTACATACTATAATATAGGTATAGGTCAGATATGTACTGCATACTGTAATATAGGTATAGGTCAGACATGTACTGCATACTGTAATACAGGTATAGGTCAGACATGTACTGCATACTGTAATACAGGTATAGGTCAGATGTGTACTGCATACTGTAAAATAGGTATAGGTCAGACGTGTACTGCATACTTTAATACAGGTATAGGTCAGACATTTACTGCATACTGTAATACAGGTATAGGTCAGATGTGTACTGCATACTGAAATATAGGTTTAGGTCAGATGTGTACTGCATACTGTAATACAGGTATAGGTCAGATGTGTACTGCATACTGTAATATAGGTATAGGTCAGATGTGTACTGCATACTGTAATATAGGTATAGGTCAGACGTGTACTGCATACTGTAATACAGGAATAGGTCAGACGTGTACTGCATACTGTAATACAGGTATAGGTCAGACATGTACTGCATACTGTAATACAGGTATAGGTCAGATGTGTACTGCATACTGTAATACAGGTATAGGTCAGATGTGTACTGCATACTGTAATACAGGTATAGGTCAGACGTGTACTGCATACTGTAATACAGGTATAGGTCAGATGTGTTCTGCATACTGTAATATAGGTATAGGTCAGACATGTACTGCATACTTTAATACAGGTATAGGTCAGATGTGTACTGCATACTGTAATACAGGTATAGGTCAGACGTGTACTGCATACTGTAATATAGGTATAGGTCAGATGTGTACTGCATACTGTAATATAGATATAGGTCAGATGTGTACTGCATACTGTAATACAGGTATAGGTCAGACGTGTACTGCATACTGTAATACAGGTATAGGTCAGATGTGTACTGCATACTGTAATATAGGTATAGGTCAGATGTGTACTGCATACTATAATATAGGTATAGGTCAGATATGTACTGCATACTGTAATATAGGTATAGGTCAGACATGTACTGCATACTGTAATACAGGTATAGGTCAGACATGTACTGCATACTGTAATACAGGTATAGGTCAGATGTGTACTGCATACTGTAATATAGGTATAGGTCAGACGTGTACTGCATACTTTAATACAGGTATAGGTCAGACATTTACTGCATACTGTAATACAGGTATAGGTCAGATGTGTACTGCATACTGTAATACAGGTGTAGGTCAGATGTGTACTGCATACTGAAATATAGGTTTAGGTCAGATGTGTACTGCATACTGTAATACAGGTATAGGTCAGATGTGTACTGCATACTGTAATATAGGTATAGGTCAGATGTGTACTGCATACTGTAATATAGGTATAGGTCAGACGTGTACTGCATACTGTAATACAGGAATAGGTCAGACGTGTACTGCATACTGTAATACAGGTATAGGTCAGACATGTACTGCATACTGTAATACAGGTATAGGTCAGATGTGTACTGCATACTGTAATACAGGTATAGGTCAGATGTGTACTGCATACTGTAATACAGGTATAGGTCAGACGTGTACTGCATACTGTAATACAGGTATAGGTCAGATGTGTTCTGCATACTGTAATATAGGTATAGGTCAGACATGTACTGCATACTTTAATACAGGTATAGGTCAGATGTGTACTGCATACTGTAATACAGGTATAGGTCAGACATGTACTGCATACTGTAATACAGGTATAGGTCAGACAAGTACTGCATACTGTAATACAGGTATAGGTCAGACATGTACTGCATACTGTAATACAGGTATAGGTCAGATGTGTACTGCATACTGTAATACAGGTATAGGTCAGACATTTACTGCATAATGTAATACAGGTATAGGTCAGACATGTACTGCATACTGTAATACAGGTATAGGTCAGACGTGTACTGCATACTATAATACAGGTATAGGTCAGATGTGTACTGCATTCTGTAATATAGGTATAGGTCAGACGTGTACTGCATACTGTAATATAGGTATAGGTCAGACGTGTACTGCATACTGTAATACAGGTATAGGTCAGACATGTACTGCATACTGTAATACAGGTATAGGTCAGATGTGTACTGCATACTGTAATATAGGTATAGGTCAGATGTGTACTGCATACTGTAATACAGGTATAGGTCAGATGTGTACTGCATACTGTAATAAAGGTATAGGTCAGATGTGTACTGCATACTGTAATACAGGTATAGGTCAGATGTGTACTGCATACTGTAATACAGGTATAGGTCAGATGTGTACTGCATACTGTAATATAGGTATAGGTCAGATGTGTACTGCATACTGTAATACAGGTATAGGTCAGATGTGTACTGCATACTGTAATAAAGGTATAGGTCAGATGTGTACTGCATACTGTAATAAAGGTATAGGTCAGATGTGTGCTACATACTGTAATACAGGTATAGGTCAGACATGTACTGCATACTGTAATACAGGTATAGGTCAGATGTGTACTGCCTACTGTAATACAGGTATAGGTCAGATGTGTGCTGCATACTGTAATAAAGGTATAGGTCAGACATGTACTGCATACTGTAATACAGGTATAGGTCAGACGTGTACTGCATACTGTAATACAGGTATAGGTCAGACGTGTACTGCATACTGTAATACAGGTATAGGTCAGACGTGTACTGCATACTGTAATACAGGTATAGGTCAGACTTGTACTGCATACTGTAATACAGGTATAGGTCAGATGTGTACTGCATACTGTATTACAGGTTTAGGTCAGCTGTGTACTGCATACTGTAATACAGGTATAGGTCAGACATGTACTGCATACTGTAATACAGGTATAGGTCAGATGTGTACTGCATACTGTAATACAGGTATAGGTCAGATGTGTACTGCATACTGTAATACAGGTATAGGTCAGACGTGTGCTGCATACTGTAATACAGGTATAAGTCAGATGTGTACTGCATACTGTAATATAGGTATAGGTCAGACGTGTACTGCATACTGTAATACAGGTATAGGTCAGACTTCCGGCGGCATTGCGCGCTCCCGCGTCACTTCCGGTGACGTCATTTCCGCTCGCGGCAGTCGCAATCTGGACAGCGAGCAGAGCGGATCGTTCCCCCCGGGCTCCGAAGGTAAGAAGGGAGCACCTCGGGGGGGGACACCCGCTCTTGGGGGCAAGATCAATGGGGCCCAGGAGGCCGGGGGGGCGCATGATAGGCCGGATAGAGGGGCAGAGGTGCTGAATCATGGGGCAACTGTGAGCGTGGCACCGGGGCAGCAGGGGCCTACGGAGGGCGCTCCGGGGGCGTCACAACAGGGTGTGCGCACTAGAGCTGCAGCTGGACACAGTAATAAGGGGGGGATGCCGACAGGGCACCCGCCTCGCGCTCGCGGCCTACGTTAGGAGGGGGAAAAGCTAAGGCGGCCCCCGCACGCGCCGCGGCCCAAAGTAAAGGAAAGGCCCCCGCGGCTAAGACCGCGAATAAGGGGGCCATCCTGGCACACAGCGCAAGGGGCGAGGCCGCAATAGCGGAGCCCCAGGGGCAAGGCCTGCAGGGTATCATGACGCCCAGCAGGACTTCGCCAGCACGATCTGAGCAAATAGCCACAAGGGGGGCTGTCAAAAGGAAGGCTTAGAGAGCCCCGGGAGGGGACAGGCGAGACAGGCTAGGGGATCGAAGTCTCAGGGTCGGAGTATGACCGTAAGATTTCAAGAGGATTCGACTAGCGGGTTGGCCACCAGTACGGATGATGATGTGAGTGTGGCATGCGGTGTGAGTGACAGTGACCGGGAGGGCTATTTAGAATTTGAGGAAAGGGGGGATAGGGAAGAGATGGCTGGTCCTTCCCGAGGTACTCCCCTCTTGGCTTCTATTTTGCAGGTACCCAGGACTTCCTCATCCAGCAGGGATATGGCGACTCAGAGTTCCGGAGCTCTCGTGCCTAGAGGAGTCAGCAGTGCTTCTGGACAAGGCCAAGCCGCATCGGGCGCTTCCTCTGGTGAGATGCAACTTGGTTTACCTAGGGGGCGGTGTAATTCTTCCAGCTCTAGTGGGTCAGGGTCAGGATCTGAGATAGATGGGTCCCTGGGTTTGCACACGAAAGGGCATAGGAGGATGTATAGAATGTTGAGGAAGATGAGTAAGGGTAATCACAGGGATGACATTGCCAGTAGTGGGGCGCAGTCATCTCAACTCTTAGGGGTTGCTGGGGGGTCACCACAGGGAATACACGGGGATACTTATTCGTGCCAGGTACACAGTTTGCATGCACACCTTAAAACTAAAACTGTGAAACGTATCCAGGACGGTAAGTATGTTAATATGTTTGAGCTGTCTGCAGAGGCCTTTAAGTTTAAGGAGATGGCGGAGGATGGTACGGGCCCTAAGAAATTTAGGCGGCCTGATACCCTTGAGGAGTGGCATCGGTGTTTCCGGGTATACGCCACTTGCTACTTAGAGAGGTTTCCCGATCAGGGGACTGCACTCTTTAAGTACGTTGACACCATCGATGCAATACACAGAAAGTTTGCCGATGGTGCTTGGAGGGAGTATGATATGTTGTACCGGAAAAAGAAAGTGGGCAACCCACTGCTTGATTTTGGTACGATGGATTTACACCTCTGGGTGCATCTTGATGCGGAAAGGAGGGCACAAGGAGGCGCCATAGCGACATCGCCCGGGGCTAGGCAGACTTTGCGCTTTCGACGGCGACAAGGGGGTGTATGCTGGCGATACCAGGACAAGGCGTGTGAGCGGGGCACTTCGTGCACGTTCAAGCACGTCTGCAAGTTTTGCAGCGGGCAGCACCCCGGGGCTGATTGCTCCAAAAAGCGAGACACCCAAACTGATCGGTTTGGGAGCAAAGGAGGCGCTGGCGCTAAGGGCGGATTCACCACTTAGAGTCCAGGTCATTTGTAAATGGCTGCGTAGGTACCCAGATAGGGCGGCTGCTCAGCTTCTGGATAGCGGGTTGCGTGAGGGCTTTGTGATCCCGGTAGTAGGCCGGGTGGGGGGAGCACGAGACAGGAAAAACCTGAAATCTGCTTCCCAATACCCTGAGGCAGTCAGGGAAAAACTGGGCAAAGAAGTGGCATTGGGTAGGGTCGTAGGCCCTTTTAGGGACCGGCCGCTACCGGATTTAGTTGTCTCCCCACTAGGGGTGGTCCCCAAGAAGGAGACAGGTAAGTTCAGGCTTATACAACACCTCTCTTATCCGAAAGGGCGGTCGGTAAACGACGCTATACCGGAGGAATTGAGCTCGGTCCGTTACCAGTCGTTTGACGACGCGCTGGCGCTGGTTAAGGAACGGGGCCCGGGAGCATTAATGGCGAAACTAGACGTGGAATCCGCGTTTAGGCTACTCCCGATTCACCCATCATCCTTTGGGCTGATGGGGTGTTGGTTTGAAGGGGGTTACTATGTTGACCGTTGTCTGCCCATGGGCTGTTCGATATCCTGCGCGTACTTTGAGGCATTCAGCACTTTCCTGCACTGGGCGGTGGTCTCGGTGGCGGGGAGTGATAGAGTGGCGCACTACTTGGATGACTTTCTCCTGGTAGGGGCGGCCAACTCGCAAGAATGTGCCTCCTTAATGAAAGTCATGAGGTTCATGATGGCCAGGTTTGGGGTTCCTTTGGCAGAGGATAAGACGGAGGGGCCGTGCACGTGCTTGACGTTCCTTGGTATCGAGATCGATTCAGTGGCAGGTGAATGCAGGCTGCCTAAGGAAAAGGTCGCCAAGATGTTGGCGGAGGTGCGGGCCATGGTAGCAGCGCAGACATGTTCGCTGCGGGAACTGCAATCGCTCCTTGGCCTCCTTAATTTTGCGGGGAGAGTGATCCCGTGGGGGAAGGTGTTTAGCAAGCGACTAGAGCGGTGTTTGGGCGGAGGTAGGGCTCCGGCATCGCGTATTCGCATCACGAGGGACCTCGTGGCGGATTTGCAGGTCTGGGAGAGGTTTCTCCAGGACTTTAACGGCGTCTGCATGTGGCGAAGGGAGCCGATATCTAACCAAGCGCTACATCTGTTCACGGACGCTGCAGGAGCATCCGGGTATGGGGCTTACTTTGAAGGCGCCTGGAGTGCGGAGCCCTGGCCGACCGAATGGGCGACCAGAGGGCTTACACGCAATCTTTGTCTTCTGGAATTGTTTCCCATCTTGGTTGCGGTAGAATTGTGGGGTCACCTGTTTAGTAACAGGGCTGTGATTTTCTGGACGGATAATCTCAGCGTGGTGTTTGCAGTTAACAGGCTTTCTGCTTCATCGCCTGTGGTCGTACATTATTTGCGACACCTGGTGTTGAGATGTTTGCAACTGAACATTGACTTTAGGGCACGGCATGTGCCAGGGGTGCAGAATATAGTTGCGATGCGCTGTCGCGCTTCCAGTGGGGGGCATTTAGGGCTGCGGCGCCTGCCGCGGCTCCTAATGGTCTTTCTTGCCCTCTCTTTTTGTGGCAGATGGCGAAGGACTACAGCAACTGATCCCGGTGTTGCGGGCTTCGTTGGCACCCAGCACATGGTCGGCATACGTGAGGTACTGGAGTGAATGGGTAGGTTTTTGCGACCTCTGCGAGTTCCCCTCTTGCGAGGGTGAACAAGGGTTTTTGTTGCGCTGGCTGGCGGAGCTGAGAGGTAAGCGAGCAACGAAGGGGGCGGTGGTAGCAAGACTATCGGCTGTGGCTTTTTTCTGCAGGCTATACGCCTTTAAAGACGAGTCGCGATCCTTTCTCGTTAAACAGCTGTTGAGGGGCTGGGGCCGTCTGGAAGTTCCACGACGTGACACAAGGGAGCCCATTACGGCAGAACGGCTAGTAAAATTATTGGACGTGTTGCCAGAGATATGTTCCTCACCTTTTGAGGCCCGCCTCTTTGGGGCGGCCTTTGGCTTAGCGTTTCACGGCGCATTAAGGGTGGGTGAGTTGGTACCGCGAGCCAGAACGGCGGCCACAGGGGGGGTCATGCACAGCCATGTTCGGCTGGTGGAGGACTCCGTGCTATTGTTCATTCCCAGGTCCAAAACGGACCAGGAGGGCCGGGGAGCCTGGCTTTCACTGCCGGGGCAGCAGGGTGTTGCCTGTTGCCCGGTGCGGCTAGTGTCATCTTACCTGGGAGTACGGCCAGGAGGCTCCTCCAGGTTTTTGATACATGCTAATGGAGACCCACTGACCAGATACCAGTTTGGCAAGGTATTGGAGAAGGCAGCGCAAAAGGCTGGCCTAGACGGGTCTCGGATCGCCCCACACTCCTTCAGGGTGGGGGCAGCGACGACAGCAGCAGAGCTGGGTTGGTCCTCGGATCGGATCCGCTCATTGGGGCGGTGGAGGTCGCAGCGGTATAAATATTACGTTAGGCCGCTGTATGTTTGAGATCGGGGATCAAGGGTCATGCATGCAGGAGTTGGGGGGCTTGCGGGGGTGATACCAGAAGGTTATGGGCCAAGGTTGTGGACCTGGTCTACTGCAAGCGGGCTAACTCTTGTTTCCTTTGTTTCAGAAATACGTCCAGGTCCTGTACGGGTGTGGATCGTCGGCCATTCGTATGTGCACTGGGCCGCAATTAGAGCTGCAGCCATGCCAGGAGGACAGCAGCTAGGAATTGAATCGTCCAGGGCTGTGTTACGTTGGCTAGGGCGCAGAGGCTTGTCTTGGTCAGACCTGCCTGCATTGCTCCAGACCGCAGCGAAAAGGTGGGAGAAACCTCACATTTTGATAATTCATGCTGGCGGCAATGATGTGGGGGCCATTCCCACATTGGATCTGATCCGGGCAATGCAGTCAGACCTGAGGCAGTTCAAACTCTGGTTTCCAGGTGTGAGAATCGGGTGGTCGAATGTGATCCCTAGATTAAGATGGAGGCACATGGTGTGTCATAAGGCAGCTTTCCAGGTCAGGAAAAAGATCAATAGGGACCTGAGGAAGCAGGTAGTGGAACTCGAGGGTTTTGTGTTAGAGCACGGGAACATCTCGGCAGCCCATAAGGGTTTGTATAGGCAGGATGGGGTTCATTTAGAACCGGCAGGAGTAGATTTGTTCTTGCAGAACATCAGGCAGGAGTTACTCCTAAGAGTATAGGGTGGCGGCAAGAGTCAGGACCATTGTATATGCAGGTCAGTCTCTTGTGGCGGGTGGTCAGGATCACGGCTGCAGACTGGAAGGAGGTTTGGTAATGGCCATTGCGGTCAGGGTGACGTCACAGGCTTGGTATGCTTGGGCGTGCTCGGGCTGAGTATTGTTAGGCCGGAAAACCCCTAATTATGTAAGCTGCGTTGAGTATCTCCGCCTTGTGGTCTGCAGCTGTGTCCCTTGGCCATTTTCTAGAAGGCGTTATTCATAGTTAGATGTAGGCCCCGATTGCCGCCACCCGTGGATAAGTTAACTGCCAGTTCCACGGCTGGTACCAATAAATGCGACCCACGGGTCTTTCACCCACAGAACTGTGTTGTGTTTTATTTATTAGTTGTTAAGTTATATTAAGTGTTAAGTTAAGTTAAGTTACAAGCAGACACTCAGGAGATGTAGGGCATTTAATCCCTTAAGAAAGTGCAGGGCAAATAGCCCGGAGCGTAGCTAAGGGTTAAGGCCTGTAGGAGTGAGTGCTGCTGTGTGTGTGTGTTTTAGTTACAATGTTGCACTATGTTGGGAGGGGTCTACTAACCTTATAAGAAGGATGTACAGGAATTCCACTTCCTCTTTGTTCCTGTGGACTCCCAGAAGAATTTTCCCCACCCTCCCAGCCCTGTTATGCACTGTTGTTGAATTTGTTATGCTCTGTTGTTTTGTCTTGTCATCCAACCGGATGGATTTGTTATGCATTACGGATTGGCACTTGTAATGCATTATGGATTTGGTGATAGGCATTACTGATTGGCACTGGTAATGCTCTATTGATTCAGTCAAAGAAATAACAGGCGGCAATCGGTCTGTCATTAGGTCTCTATCGAGACTAGGTGTCTGAGGCAGGAAGAGGGTTACTCGAACTACTTCCCTAAGACCAAGGACGGTAATTTTGAACTCCCCAGTTATTGACATGCTGTTCGTCAAGTCAAGGCTGGACCTACAGGTTTGGAGTTAATAATGTTTGCACCCTACTCTGGCGGGTGGTCAGGATCACGGCTGCAGACTGGAAGGAGGTTTGGTAATGGCCATTGCGGTCAGGGTGACGTCACAGGCTTGGTATGCTTGGGCGTGCTCGGGCTGAGTATTGTTAGGCCGGAAAACCCCTAATTATGTAAGCTGCGTTGAGTATCTCCGCCTTGTGGTCTGCAGCTGTGTCCCTTGGCCATTTTCTAGAAGGGGTTATTCATAGTTAGATGTAGGCCCCGATTGCCGCCACCCGTGGATAAGTTAACTGCCAGTTCCACGGCTGGTACCAATAAATGCGACCCACGGGTCTTTCACCCACAGAACTGTGTTGTGTTTTATTTATTAGTTGTTAAGTTATATTAAGTGTTAAGTTAAGTTAAGTTACAAGCAGACACTCAGGAGATGTAGGGCATTTAATCCCTTAAGAAAGTGCAGGGCAAATAGCCCGGAGCGTAGCTAAGGGTTAAGGCCTGTAGGAGTGAGTGCTGCTGTGTGTGTGTGTTTTAGTTACAATGTTGCACTATGTTGGGAGGGGTCTACTAACCTTATAAGAAGGATGTACAGGAATTCCACTTCCTCTTTGTTCCTGTGGACTCCCAGAAGAATTTTCCCCACCCTCCCAGCCCTGTTATGCACTGTTGTTGAATTTGTTATGCTCTGTTGTTTTGTCTTGTCATCCAACCGGATGGATTTGTTATGCATTACGGATTGGCACTTGTAATGCATTATGGATTTGGTGATAGGCATTACTGATTGGCACTGGTAATGCTCTATTGATTCAGTCAAAGAAATAACAGGCGGCAATCGGTCTGTCATTAGGTCTCTATCGAGACTAGGTGTCTGAGGCAGGAAGAGGGTTACTCGAACTACTTCCCTAAGACCAAGGACGGTAATTTTGAACTCCCCAGTTATTGACATGCTGTTCGTCAAGTCAAGGCTGGACCTACAGGTTTGGAGTTAATAATGTTTGCACCCTACTCTGGCGGGTGGTCAGGATCACGGCTGCAGACTGGAAGGAGGTTTGGTAATGGCCATTGCGGTCAGGGTGACGTCACAGGCTTGGTATGCTTGGGCGTGCTCGGGCTGAGTATTGTTAGGCCGGAAAACCCCTAATTATGTAAGCTGCGTTGAGTATCTCCGCCTTGTGGTCTGCAGCTGTGTCCCTTGGCCATTTTCTAGAAGGGGTTATTCATAGTTAGATGTAGGCCCCGATTGCCGCCACCCGTGGATAAGTTAACTGCCAGTTCCACGGCTGGTACCAATAAATGCGACCCACGGGTCTTTCACCCACAGAACTGTGTTGTGTTTTATTTATTAGTTGTTAAGTTATATTAAGTGTTAAGTTAAGTTAAGTTACAAGCAGACACTCAGGAGATGTAGGGCATTTAATCCCTTAAGAAAGTGCAGGGCAAATAGCCCGGAGCGTAGCTAAGGGTTAAGGCCTGTAGGAGTGAGTGCTGCTGTGTGTGTGTGTTTTAGTTACAATGTTGCACTATGTTGGGAGGGGTCTACTAACCTTATAAGAAGGATGTACAGGAATTCCACTTCCTCTTTGTTCCTGTGGACTCCCAGAAGAATTTTCCCCACCCTCCCAGCCCTGTTATGCACTGTTGTTGAATTTGTTATGCTCTGTTGTTTTGTCTTGTCATCCAACCGGATGGATTTGTTATGCATTACGGATTGGCACTTGTAATGCATTATGGATTTGGTGATAGGCATTACTGATTGGCACTGGTAATGCTCTATTGATTCAGTCAAAGAAATAACAGGCGGCAATCGGTCTGTCATTAGGTCTCTATCGAGACTAGGTGTCTGAGGCAGGAAGAGGGTTACTCGAACTACTTCCCTAAGACCAAGGACGGTAATTTTGAACTCCCCAGTTATTGACATGCTGTTCGTCAAGTCAAGGCTGGACCTACAGGTTTGGAGTTAATAATGTTTGCACCCTACTCTGGCGGGTGGTCAGGATCACGGCTGCAGACTGGAAGGAGGTTTGGTAATGGCCATTGCGGTCAGGGTGACGTCACAGGCTTGGTATGCTTGGGCGTGCTCGGGCTGAGTATTGTTAGGCCGGAAAACCCCTAATTATGTAAGCTGCGTTGAGTATCTCCGCCTTGTGGTCTGCAGCTGTGTCCCTTGGCCATTTTCTAGAAGGGGTTATTCATAGTTGTTACGGTTACCCTTAGTCTCGCTGAGAGATGGACCGCTTAGTAGCCTGTATCCCTATTGCTAAAGAGGGGAGAAACTGCTTTCCATAGTATTCTATATGAGTCTCGCAAATATAGAATAATCTCCCTTAGCTGCAGTACAGCTAGGATACCCTTCTGCCCACAAAAACGAGTCAACGCTGCGATTGAGGGTCAAACAAGAACTCAGGACTGGGATGCCCAGCCTGCTTTTTATTAAGGATACATGCACACAGGGCAGTCCCAGGGGGAGAGGGGGGGGGAAGCACAAAATCCCCCATCACACATTTAGATAGAGAGCACTGTCCTTTGACAGGCCACAATAGGATTACAGTACTTAAGATAACAAGTTTACAAGTTCATCTTATCAATTAGCAGTCTGGCTCCAGAGGTGATTAGACAATAGTTTCTAAAAGCTGAAAAAAAAGAGTTAACTCTTTATGAAATGATACTTGTTACGGTTTTCTTGGAGCCCTTCTTAGGCGCTGGCTTGCTGGTTCAGGCATTGCTGCTGGGAAATAAGCTCTTCACAACAAAATAACTAATGCTTCTGTAACAGTGCTCCCTTTCTGTGGAACACTCTGGCAGACACGGTCTGACCCCTTTTCGGGGCAGACTAAGGCTGTCCAGACCGCTCGTTATGCGGGGCTGAGGTCGGTTTGTCTGGACAACCCGTCGGCGTTGCCATTCTGTTTCCCAGGTCTGTAAGTAATGGTGAAATTGAAGGGTTGCAACGATAAGCTCCAACGTAATAGCCTGCCGTTATCTCCAGAGACCCGGTTCAGCCACACCAACGGGTTATGGTCGGTGACCAGAGTGAACTCCTGACCATATAAATAGGGAGTCAATTTCTTTAATGCCCACACCAAAGCCAAACACTCCTTTTCGACCGCTGCATAGCTGACTTCGCGGGGCAGGAGCTTCCGGCTGATGTAGGCAACTGGATGCTCCCCTCCATCTTCGCCTACTTGGCTGAGGACGGCTCCCAGCCCGAACATGGAAGCATCTGTATGGACGATAAAACGTTTGTTAAGGGCTGGGGCCGCCAAGACAGGAGCGTTAATTAGAGCATTTTTGAGAGCCTGGAAAGCCGTTTCACAGTGGGGAGACCACAGGACCTGTCGAGGTAAGTTCTTCTTGGTCAAGTCAGTCAGGGGTTTGGCAAGTGTGCTGTAGTCTGGTACGAACCGTCTATAGTACCCTGCCGTGCCCAGGAAGGCTAGGACCTGAGTCTTAGTGATGGGGGTGGGACAGCTTCTATTTTGGCCGGCTCTGGTCGCTGCTTTCCACACCCCACCCGGTGACCTAGGTACTGTACCTCGGCCATCCCAAAGTGGCATTTTTCTGGCTTCAGAGTCAGGCCAGCAGCCCGGATCTGATCCAGAACCATTCCCACATGAGCTAAGTGGTCCTCCCAGGACTCACTGTGGATCGCTATGTCGTCCAGGTAGGCGCAAGCAAAACTCTGGAAGCCATCCAGGAGCCTATCCACCAAGCGCTGGAATGTAGCTGGGGCATTCTTCATCCCAAACGGCATTACCCTAAACTGATATAAGCCGAATGGAGTGACGAATGCCGACTTGGGGATAGCCTCCGGGGCCAGGGGAATCTGCCAGTAACCTTTGCAGAGGTCAATAGTGGTCAGGTAATTTCCCCTGGCTATACGATCGAGTAGCTCGTCTACCCTGGGCATAGGGTAAGCGTCCGTCACGGTCTTTTCATTGAGCCTCCGATAGTCTACGCAGAACCGGGTGGTCCCATCTTTCTTGGGCACCAAGACAACTGGGGAGGCCCAGGGACTATCGGAGGGCTCAATTACCCTGAGCTGGAGCATCTCATCGATCTCCTTCTTCATTCCTGTCCTAACTGCTTCAGGGATTCGGTACGGAGCCTGGCGCAAGGGAGCTTGTCCCGGAGTATCTACCTGGTGGGTGGTTAAAGTAGTGTACCCTGGCTTCGGGGAGAAGGTGAGGTGTTTGGACTGGAGGAGTTGGTTGAGCTGCTCCCTTTCAGTGGGGCTAAGTCGGTCCCCTATCTGAACCTGCGCCACTATACCTGTGGGGAGGCTCTTTTCTAATAGGTCTGGAATGGGTAAACTGTCGGGGTCTTCCTGAGGGGAACAACATACGGCCGTCACGTTCTCTGGTCGCTCAAAATATTCCTTGAGCATGTTTACATGGAATGTCTTTCTAAGATTGTTGTCGTGGCAGCTAGCTATCACATAAGTGGTGTCTCCCCTTTTCTCTACGATCTGGTAGGGACCCTGCCAGGACGCCTGCAATTTGTCTGTCTTCACCGGCTTAAGTACTAACACCTTTTGTCCTATGGTGAAGATTCTCTTTCGGGCCCCCCGATCGTACCATACTTTCTGTCTTCTCTGGGCCAACTGGAGATTAGCCCGCACGGATTTGGCTAATTGCTCCATTCGGTCCCTGAGTTCCAGCACGTATGGCACAATTGGGACACCGTCAGCCTCCATCTCTCCCTCCCAGTGCTCCCGGATCAGGTTTAGGGGTCCCCGTACCTTTCTTCCGTAGAGCAACTCGAAGGGAGAGAACCCTGTCGTTTCCTGGGGCACCTCCCGATAAGCAAATAGGAGGTGCGGCAGGAAGCGTTCCCAGTCTCGGTATTCCTGAGTGAACGTCTTGAGCATTTGCTTGAGGGTCCCATTGAACCTCTCACACAGCCCGTTCGTCTGGGGGTGGTATGGGGAGCTCAGGAGGGACTTAATTTTGCAAACCTGCCAGAGTTGTTGGGTCAATTCAGCCGTAAATTGGGTGCCTCGGTCGGATAGGATTTCTTTTGGAAATCCTACCCGGGAGAACACCTGTACTAGTGCATTCGCTACCGTATCCGCTTGTATGTTGGATAGGGCGACAGCCTCTGGGTACCTGGTAGCGTAGTCCACTACGGTAAGAATGTATCGCTTACCGGAGGGACTAGGGGTAGCCAGTGGTCCCACTAGGTCAATAGCAACCCGGCTGAAGGGTTCCTCTACAATGGGCATATTTACTAGCTGGGCTTTAGGGTGATCGCCTCGCCTTCCTACCCGTTGACACACATCGCAGGTGTTACAGTAAGTTCTAACGTCAGCGTGCACCCCTGGCCAAAAGAACGTGTGAGTAATGCGGTGTAGGGTACGGGTAACGGCTAGGTGGCCTGCTAAGGGGATGTCGTGGCCTATTTTGAGGATTTCTTGACGGTATTTGTGGGGCACTACCAGCTGTCGCCTACGCTGTCCCCTTTTCTCTGTCCAGCGGTATAGTTTCCCTTTTTCCCATAAGAATGTTTCGTTATCTGCCCCGCCCCCTCCGGTCTCTGCTCGTTCCCGGTACTTTTGTAAGGTCGGGTCAGTCTTAGACTCTGCCTCGAAAGCATCTGGGGTGTCCCAGGGTATGGGGCCTAACCTGTCAGGCAAGGTCGGGGTAGGTCTTACCTGTGTCTCCCGCACTGGTGAGAGCTCTCGCTCCGTCCGGGCTTGGGCCCGTGTAGTCACTGGGTCCGCCTCGTTGTTGCATACTGGAGCATAGGCAGAAGTCATGGGGCCCAAATCGTTGCCCAGTAGTACTTCGGCAGGTAAATTATCCATTAGGCCCACGTTCACAGCCCCCTTTCCCGCTCCCCAATCAAGATGCACTTTAGCTGTTGGAATTTTGTACACATCCCCCCCCGCCACTCTAACGGCCACAGTCTGTCCGGATCGCTTGTGCTCTGGCACCAAATGACTCTGTACCAGCGTGATAGTAGCCCCTGTGTCTCGCAATCCCTCGGTAGATCGCCCCTCGAGCCATACCCTCTGCCGATGGTGCTGGCGGTTATCTGAGGCAGCATATACAGGGTCTGCCTCGTGAAGCGGCCCCACATATCCCTCCATAGGGGCCTCTTGGTTAACACAGAGGGCCCGGGCCGGACGATAGGACCCAGAGGGGTAATTGTAATTCCTGGGTGTCTGGTGCGTATTAAGGGGGCAGCTAGCCATGAAATGCCCTGGTTGCTTGCATCGGTGGCAAGTCGGTCTGGGACGCTCAGAGATGTTATTGGGTGGTCCTGAGTGTCGGACGGGCCCTGTGGGCACCGGGGCTCGGAATTCAGCACGAGGGGGTGCACGGTAAACCTCCCTGGGTTCGACCCGTGCTGGAGCTCGGTAGTTCATGGGTTCGTGAAGACGGGAGTCATAATGTTCATCGGCCAATTTGGCTGCTTCTTCTAAGGTAGAAGGCCGCCTGTCTCGCAGCCATTCCTTCCCTTGCTGTTCCATGCCATTATAAAAATGTTCTAAGAGAAACAATTGTAAAATTTCCTCCCCAGTCACCGCTTTACTTCCGCTCAGCCAGTGATTTGCCGCTCTCCGCATTCGGTGCGCCCATTCCATATGGGTATCGTTAGGCTTCTTTTCCGTGCCCCGAAACTGTCGGCGATACGTGTCCGGAGTTACAGCGTACCGTCGCAACAGTGTCTCCTTAACTAGCTCATACTGTGTCACTTCCTCAGCACCCAGAGTACGAAAGGCTTCCAGGGCTCGCCCGGATAGTTTCCCAGACAATATCGTGGGCCACTCTCTGTTGGGAATCTGGTGCAGGGCACATTGCCTTTCGAAGTCCGCCAAATATTCATCAATCCCTGTCTCGCTCTCTAGGAAGGGTCGAAATGCCGCATAGGGTATCTTGGGCCTCCCAGCATTTTCGACAGGGATGATTACCTGCGGGGCTTCAGCATTGCGGTGTGCGTTTGCTAGGTTGAGTTCGTGGGCTCGAGTCTCTCGTATATCCTCGTCCGCCTCCGCCATCAACTGCTGTACCAATTCCATGGAGGGGTTCGGCCCGTATAATGAGAGCCTTTCCCGAACAATCCTGGTTTTTTCGTCACTAATCATGGTCGGTGTTTCCGCCATTGTGAAGCTCTGATCCAGTTCGGTCAATTCTGCAATCAGCTCTCTCCTCGGCCGGTTGCTGGCGTACCCCCCTCTGCTTTCAAGTAAATCTTTTAGGGTTGTACGCTTCAATTTTTCGTAAGCGCTCTCCATCCGTTCTGTACCTCTCCTAGGAAATCCAGGAAAATCCCGCCGCTGCCGCCAAATGTTACGGTTACCCTTAGTCTCGCTGAGAGATGGACCGCTTAGTAGCCTGGATCCCTATTGCTAAAGAGGGGAGAAACTGCTTTCCATAGTATTCTATATGAGTCTCGCAAATATAGAATAATCTCCCTTAGCTGCAGTACAGCTAGGATACCCTTCTGCCCACAAAAACGAGTCAACGCTGCGATTGAGGGTCAAACAAGAACTCAGGACTGGGATGCCCAGCCTGCTTTTTATTAAGGATACATGCACACAGGGCAGTCCCAGGGGGAGAGGGGGGGGGGGAGCACAAAATCCCCCATCACACATTTAGATAGAATGCACTGTCCTTTGACAGGCCACAATAGGATTACAGTACTTAAGATAACAAGTTTACAAGTTCATCTTATCAATTAGCAGTCTGGCTCCAGAGGTGATTAGACAATAGTTTCTAAAAGCTGAAAAAAAAGAGTTAACTCTTTATGAAATGATACTTGTTACGGTTTTCTTGGAGCCCTTCTTAGGCGCTGGCTTGCTGGTTCAGGCATTGCTGCTGGGAAATAAGCTCTTCACAACAAAATAACTAATGCTTCTGTAACAATAGTTAGATGTAGGCCCCGATTGCCGCCACCCGTGGATAAGTTAACTGCCAGTTCCACGGCTGGTACCAATAAATGCGACCCACGGGTCTTTCACCCACAGAACTGTGTTGTGTTTTATTTATTAGTTGTTAAGTTATATTAAGTGTTAAGTTAAGTTAAGTTACAAGCAGACACTCAGGAGATGTAGGGCATTTAATCCCTTAAGGTATAGGTCAGACATGTACTGCATACTGTAATACAGGTATAGGTCAGATGTGTACTGCATACTATAATACAGGTATAGGTCAGATGTGTACTGCATACTGTAATACAGGTATAGGTCAGACGTGTGCTGCATACTGTAATATAGGTATAGGTCAGATGTGTACTGCATACTGTAATATAGGTATAAGTCAGATGTGTACTGCATACTGTAATATAGGTTTAGGTCAGATGTGTACTGCATACTGTAATACAGGTATAGGTCAGACGTGTACTGCATACTGTAATACAGGTATAGGTCAGACATGTACTGCATACTGTAATACAGGTGTAGGTCAGACGTGTACTGCATACTGTAATACAGGTATAGGTCAGATGTGTACTGCATACTGTAATATAGGTATAGGTCAGACATGTACTGCATACTGTAATACAGGTATAGGTCAGATGTGTACTGCATACTGTAATATAGGTATAGGTAAGATGTGTACTGCATACTGTAATATAGGTATAGGTCAGACATGTACTGCATACTGTAATAAAGGTATAGGTCAGATGTGTACTGCATACTGTAATACAGGTATAGGTCAGATGTGTACTGCATACTGTAATACAGGTATAGGTCAGCTGTGTACTGCATACTGTAATACAGGTATAGGTCAGATGTGTACTGCATACTGTAATACAGGTATAGGTCAGATGTGTACTGCATATTGTAATATAGGTATAGGTCAGACGTGTACTGCATACTGTAATACAGGTATAGGTCAGATGTGTACTGCATACTGTAATATAGGTATAGGTCAGATGTGTACTGCATACTGTAATATAGATATAGGTCAGATGTGTACTGCATACTGTAATACAGGTATAGGTCAGATGTGTACTAAATACTGTAATATAGGTATAGGTCAGATGTGTACTGCATACTGTAATACAGGTATAGGTCAGATGTGTACTGCATACTGTAATATAGGTATAGGTCAGACATGTACTGCATACTGTAATAAAGGTATAGGTCAGACGTGTACTGCATACTGTAATACAGGTATAGGTCAGATGTGTACTGCATACTGTAATACAGGTATAGGTCAGATGTGTACTGCATACTGTAATACAGGTATAGGTCAGATGTGTACTGCATACTGTAATACAGGTATAAGTCAGAAGTGTACTGCATACTGTAATATAGGTATAGGTCAGATGTGTACTGCATACTGTAATATAGGTATAGGTCAAATGTGTACTGCATACTGTAATACAGGTATAGGTCAGACGTGTACTGCATACTGTAATACAGGTATAGGTCAGACGTGTACTGCATACTGTAATACAGGTATAGGTCAGATGTGTACTGCATACTGTAATATAGGTATAGATCAGATGTGTACTGCGTACTGTAATATAGGTATAGGTCAGATGTGTACTGCATACTGTAATATAGGTATAGATCAGATGTGTACTGCGTACTGTAATATAGGTATAGGTCAGATGTGTACTGCATACTGTAATACAGGTATAGGTCAGATGTGTACTGCATACTGTAATACAGGTATAGGTCAGACGTGTACTGCATACTGTAATATAGGTATAGGTCAGACGTGTACTGCATACTGTAATACAGGTATAGATCAGATGTGTACTGCGTACTGTAATATAGGTATAGTTCAGATGTGTACTGCATACTGTAATACAGGTATAGGTCAGACATGTACTGCATACTGTAATACAGGTATAGGTCAGATGTGTACTGCGTACTGTAATATAGGTATAGGTCAGATGTGTACTGCATACTGTAATACAGGTATAGGTCAGACGTGTACTGCATACTGTAATACAGGTATAGGTCAGATGTGTACTGCATACTGTAATACAGGTATAGGTCAGACATGTACTGCATACTGTAATACAGGTATAGGTCAGATGTGTACTGCATACTGTAATATAGGTATAGGTCAGATTTGTACTGCATACTGTAATACAGGTATAGGTCAGATGTGTACTGCATACTGTAATATAGGTATAGGTCAGATGTGTACTGCATACTGTAATATAGGTATAGGTCAGATGTGTACTGCATACTGTAATATAGGTATAGATCAGATGTGTACTGCGTACTGTAATATAGGTATAGGTCAGACGTGTTCTGCATACTGTAATATAGGTATAGGTCAGATGTGTACTGCATACTGTAATATAGGTATAGGTCAGACGTGTACTGCATACTCATACTGTAATACAGGTATAGGTCAGACATGTACTGCATACTGTAATACAGGTATAGGTCAGACTTGTACTGCATACTGTAATATAGGTATAGGTCAGATGTGTACTGCATACTGTAATATAGATATAGGTCAGATGTGTACTGCATACTGTAATATAGGTATAGGTCAGATGTGTACTGCATACTGTAATATAGGTATAGGTCAGATGTGTACTGCATACTGTAATATAGGTATAGGTCAGATGTGTACTGCATACTGTAATACAGGTATAGGTCAGATGTGTACTGCATACTGTAATACAGGTATAGGTCAGATGTGTACTGCATACTGTAATACAGGTATAGGTCAGCTGTGTACTGCATACTGTAATACAGGTATAGGTCAGATGTGTACTGCATACTGTAATACAGGTATAGGTCAGATGTGTACTGCATACTGTAATACAGGTATAGGTCAGATGTGTACTGCATACTGTAATACAGGTATAGGTCAGACGTGTACTGCATACTGTAATACAGGTATAGGTCAGATGTGTACTGCATACTGTAATATAGGTATAGATCAGATGTGTACTGCGTACTGTAATATAGGTATAGATCAGATGTGTACTGCGTACTGTAATATAGGTATAGGTCAGATGTGTACTGCATACTGTAATATAGGTAAAGATCAGATGTGTACTGCGTACTGTAATATAGGTATAGGTCAGATGTGTACTGCATACTGTAATACAGGTATAGGTCAGATGTGTACTGCATACTGTAATATAGGTATAGGTCAGATGTGTACTGCATACTGTAATATAGGTATAGATCAGATGTGTACTGCGTACTGTAATATAGGTATAGGTCAGAAGTGTACTGCATACTGTAATATAGATACAGGCCAGATGTGTACTGCATACTGTAATACAGGTATAGGTCAGATGTGTACTGCATACTGTAATACAGGTATAGGTCAGATGTGTACTGCATACTGTAATATAGGTATAGGTCAGATGTGTACTGCGTACTGTATTATAGGTATAGGTCAGACGTGTACTGCATACTGTAATACAGGTATAGGTCAGACGTGTACTGCATACTGTAATATAGGTATAGGTCAGATGTGTGCTGCATACTGTAATAAAGGTATAGGTCAGATGTGTGCTGCATACTGTAATGCAGGTATAGGTCAGATGTGTACTGCATACTGTAATACAGGTATAGGTCAGATGTGTACTGCATACTGTAATACAGGTATAGGTCAGATGTGTACTGCATACTGTAATACAGGTATAGGTCAGATGTGTACTGCATACTGTAATATAGGTATAGGTCAGATGTGTACTGCCTACTGTAATACAGGTATAGTCAGATGTGTACTGCACACTGTAATATAGGTATAGGTCAGACGTGTACTGCATACTGTAATAGAGGTATAGGTCAGACGTGTACTGCATACTGTAATATAGGTATAGGTCAGATGTGTGCTGCATACTGTAATATAGGTATAGGTCAGATGTGTACTGCATACTGTAATAGAGGTATAGGTCAGATGTGTACTGTAAACTGTAATACAGGTATAGGTCAGACGTGTACTGCATACTGTAATACAGGTATAGGTCAGAAGTGTACTGCATACTGTAATATAAGTATAGGTCAGATGTGTACTGCATACTGTAATATAGGTATAGGTCACACGTGTACTGCATACTGTAATACAGGTATAGGTCAGACGTGTACTGCATACTGTAATATAGGTATAGGTCAGACATGTACTGCATACTGTAATATAGGTATAGGTCAGATGTGTACTGCATACTGTAATATAGGTATAGGTCAGACGTGTACTGCATACTGTAATACAGGTAAAGGTCAGATGTGTACTGCATACTGTAATACAGGTATAGGTCAGATGTGTGCTACATACTGTAATGCAGGTATAGGTCAGATGTGTACTGCAAACTGTAATACAGGTATAGGTCAGATGTGTACTGCATACTGTAATACAGATATAGGTCAGATGTGTACTGCATACTGTAATATAGGTATAGGTCAGACGTGTGCTACATACTGTAATGCAGGTATAGGTCAGATGTGTACTGCATACTGTAATACAGGTATAGGTCAGATGTGTACTGCATACTGTAATACAGATATAGGTCAGATGTGTACTGCATACTGTAATATAGGTATAGGTCAGACGTGTACTGCATACTGTAATACAGGTATAGGTCAGATGTGTACTGCATACTGTAATATAGGTATAGGTCAGATGTGTACTGCATACTGTAATACAGGTATAGGTCAGATGTGTACTGCAAACTGTAATATAGGTATAGGTCAGATGTGTACTGCATACTGTAATACAGGTATAGGTCAGATGTGTACTGCATACTGTAATACAGGTATAGGTCAGATGTGTACTGCATACTGTAATATAGGTATAGGTCAGATGTGTACTGCATACTGTAATATAGGAATAGGTCAGATGTGTACTGCATACTGTAATACAGGTATAGGTCAGATGTGTACTGCATACTGTAATATAGGTATAGGTCAGATGTGTACTGCATACTGTAATACAGGTATAGGTCAGATGTGTACTGCATACTGTAATACAGGTATAGGTCAGACGTGTACTGCATACTGTAATACAGGTATAGGTCAGACGTGTACTGCATACTGTAATACAGGTATAGGTCAGATGTGTACTGCATACTGTAATATAAGTATAGGTCAGATGTGTACTGCATACTGTAATATAGGTATAGGTCAGACGTGTACTGCATACTGTAATACAGGTATAGGTCAGACGTGTACTGCATACTGTAATATAGGTATAGGTCAGACATGTACTGCATACTGTAATATAGGTATAGGTCAGACGTGTACTGCATACTGTAATATAGGTATAGGTCAGACGTGTACTGCATACTGTAATACAGGTAAAGGTCAGATGTGTACTGCATACTGTAATACAGGTATAGGTCAGATGTGTGCTACATACTGTAATGCAGGTATAGGTCAGATGTGTACTGCATACTGTAATACAGGTATAGGTCAGATGTGTACTGCATACTGTAATACAGATATAGGTCAGATGTGTACTGCATACTGTAATATAGGTATAGGTCAGACGTGTGCTACATACTGTAATGCAGGTATAGGTCAGATGTGTACTGCATACTGTAATACAGGTATAGGTCAGATGTGTACTGCATACTGTAATACAGATATAGGTCAGATGTGTACTGCATACTGTAATATAGGTATAGGTCAGACGTGTACTGCATACTGTAATACAGGTATAGGTCAGATGTGTACTGCATACTGTAATATAGGTATAGGTCAGATGTGTACTGCATACTGTAATATAGGTATAGGTCAGATGTGTACTGCATACTGTAATACAGGTATAGGTCAGATGTGTACTGCATACTGTAATACAGGTATAGGTCAGATGTGTACTGCATACTGTAATATAGGTATAGGTCAGATGTGTACTGCATACTGTAATATAGGTATAGGTCAGATGTGTACTGCATACTGTAATACAGGTATAGGTCAGATGTGTACTGCATACTGTAATATAGGTATAGGTCAGATGTGTACTGCATACTGTAATATAGGTATAGGTCAGACGTGTACTGCATACTGTAATACAGGTATAGGTCAGATGTGTACTGCATACTGTAATATAGGTATAGGTCAGATGTGTACTGCATACTGTAATATAGATACAGGCCAGATGTGTACTGCATTCTGTAATATAGGTATAGGTCAGATGTGTATTGCATACTGTAATATAGGTATAGGTCAGACATGTACTGCATACTGTAATACAGGTATAGGTCAGACGTGTACTGCATACTGTAATACAGGTATAGGTCAGACGTGTACTGCATAATGTAATACAGGTATAGGTCAGACGTGTGCTGCATACTGTAATATAGGTATAGGTCAGACGTGTGCTGCATACTGTAATAAAGGTATAGGTCAGATGTGTGCTGCATACTGTAATGCAGGTATAGGTCAGATGTGTGCTGCATACTGTAATACAGGTATAGGTCAGATGTGTACTGCATACTGTAATACAGGTATTGGTCAGATGTGTACTGCATACTGTAATACAGGTATAGGTCAGATGTGTACTGCATACTGTAATACAGGTATAGGTCAGATGTGTACTACATACTGTAATACAGGTATAGGTCAGATGTGTACTGCATACTGTAATATAGGTATAGGTCAGATGTGTACTGCCTACTGTAATACAGGTATAGTCAGATGTGTACTGCATACTGTAATACAGGTATAGGTCAGACGTGTACTGCATACTGTAATATAGGTATAGGTCAGACGTGTACTGCATACTGTAATACAGGTATAGGTCAGACGTGTACTGCATACTGTAATACAGGTATAGGTCAGACGTGTACTGCATACTGTAATATAGGTATAAGTCAGATGTGTACTGCCTACTGTAATACAGGTATAGTCAGATGTGTACTGCATACTGTAATATAGGTATAGGTCAGACGTGTACTGCATACTGTAATAGAGGTATAGGTCAGACGTGTACTGCATACTGTAATATAGGTATAGGTCAGATGTGTGCTGCATACTGTAATATAGGTATAGGTCAGATGTGTACTGCATACTGTAATAGAGGTATATGTCAGATGTGTACTGTAAACTTTAATACAGGTATAGGTCAGACGTGTACTGCATACTGTAATACAGGTATAGGTCAGATGTGTACTGCATACTGTAATATAAGTATAGGTCAGATGTGTACTGCATACTGTAATATAGGTATAGGTCAGACGTGTACTGCATACTGTAATACAGGTATAGGTCAGACGTGTACTGCATACTGTAATATAGGTATAGGTCAGACATGTACTGCATACTGTAATATAGGTATAGGTCAGATGTGTACTGCATACTGTAATATAGGTATAGGTCAGACGTGTACTGCATACTGTAATACAGGTAAAGGTCAGATGTGTACTGCATACTGTAATACAGGTATAGGTCAGACATGTACTGCGTACTGTAATATAGGTATAGGTCAGATGTGTACTGCATACTGTAATATAGGTATAGGTCAGATGTGTACTGCATACTGTAATATAGGTATAGGTCAGATGTGTACTGCATACTGTAATACAGGTATAGGTCAGATGTGTACTGCATACTGTAATACAGGTATAGGTCAGACATGTACTGCATACTGTAATATAGGTATAGGTAAGATGTGTACTGCATACTGTAATATAGGTATAGGTCAGACATGTACTGCATACTGTAATATAGGTATAGGTCAGATGTGTACTGCATACTGTAATATAGGTATAGGTAAGATGTGTACTGCATACTGTAATATAGGTATAGGTCAGACATGTACTGCATACTGTAATACAGGTATAGGTCAGATGTGTACTGCATACTGTAATACAGGTATAGGTCAGATGTGTACTGCATACTGTAATACATGTATAGGTCAGATGTGTACTGCATACTGTAATACAGGTATAGGTCAGATGTGTACTGCATACTGTAATACATGTATAGGTCAGATGTGTACTGCATACTGTAATACAGGTATAGGTCAGACGTGTACTGCATACTGTAATATAGGTATAGGTCAGACGTGTACTGCATACTGTAATACAGGTATAGATCAGATATGTACTGCGTACTGTAATACAGGTATAGGTCAGATGTGTACTGCATACTGTAATATAGGTATAGGTCAGACATGTACTGCATACTGTAATACAGGTATAGGTCAGATGTGTACTGCATACTGTAATACATGTATAGGTCAGATGTGTACTGCATACTGTAATACAGGTATAGGTCAGATGTGTACTGCATACTGTAATACAGGTATAGGTCAGACGTGTACTGCATACTGTAATATAGGTATAGGTCAGACGTGTACTGCATACTGTAATATAGGTATAGGTCAGATATGTACTGCATACTGTAATATAGGTATAGGTCAGATGTGTACTGCATACTGTAATATAGGTATAGGTCAGATGTGTACTGCATACTGTAATACAGGTATAGGTCAGATGTGTACTGCATACTGTAATACATGTATAGGTCAGATGTGTACTGCATACTGTAATATACGTATAATTCAGACGTGTACTGCATACTGTAATACAGGTATAGGTCAGACGTGTACTGCATACTGTAATAAAGGTGTAGGTCAGATGTGTACTGCATACTGTAATATAAGTATAGGTCAGACGTGCACTGCATATTAAAGGTATAGGTCACACATGAACTGTATATTATAGCTTTAGCGTATAAATGTACTGTATATTACAGGTCTAGGTCACACGTGCACTGCTAGGGTTGCCAGATCTGCTCCATATAAATTCCGGACGACCTATAGGTGACACAGGTGGTAGCTGAGGTCACACAATGTCCCTACAGAAGCTCAAACTCAGGCCCCATCATTGATCCCTTGGAAAAGAAAGTTATTAGTGATCAGCGTCAAAAGTAATTTACTGCAAACTCCAACTAGAGAATATATAGGACACCCTCTCAAACCTATAGTAAAGACCAAATGTAGAAAAAGAAACACTAGGGAGCGCTCGAAACACCAAGCTAAAGAGTAAAATAGTATATAAACTAACCTATCTAGAAAGAACCAGATTTCATCAAAGTTAGATATTGAATAATAATGGAAATAGTTAATATATTGTTAAAGTAAAAAATATATATATTGCCAAATAAATAGATGATAAGGTGCCGGTTATAAACACATATAAATTTAACCAAACAATACGTTAAAATTACAATACAATATTTATTCATTGACAAAAATGGTAGGTCGACCTATTAGCAAACACATATATAATACACATTAAAAGAGAATTAAAAGTACATAGCTATTACAAAACACCCAAAATGTTCATGTGGCAGATGAAATCCAATACGGTAAATGCCTTCAGCTTGTCGGTAAGTAGACACACAAACCAGGTCTGTGTACAAAGCCGTTCCGAATATGCAAATGAATGTAGCCGATGGTACTTTGCTCCTACGGACAAGAGGATCCTCTTATTATGTGTCAGAACTGTGAGTAACAAAAAAGATATCCGTACTCACATATTAGGTATCAGGAATCCGGCCTCCAGAACTGTAAGCACTGCTCCGTGCCGTGGACCACCCACCGAGGGAATCGTTCAGTTTCTGCAACTCAGGAAACAAAGTGCTTACACACAATTATCTTAAAAGAAACTGGCTAAGAAACCCGGTGATGTACTGCAGTGTACTTTTACAGGTACAAGTTTATTTTTAAACCAATTACCCAAGACCTGCTTAACGCGGTCAGATACTGCAGTCCTCACCTTAACGGGTTATTTCGCCAGTCTTTATCAAAACACTCCAAAGTTATAGGAGCCAGGAATAATGATCAACTCGTTTCAATACATTAAGTTTCTTTGTCAAGCTCTCAAATAAATTTGTACCTGTAAAAGTATCGATGCGCGGCGGACATGATACGCTACTTTCGTATCATGTCTGCTCGCACATTGATAAATATGCCCCTATAAATGCTGTTGGCATTTATCATGCACCAGCAGTTCTTGTTCTTGAGAACTGCTGGTGTAATGCCGCCCCCAGCAGATTCGCAGACAATCGGCCGCTAGCAGGGAGTGTCAATCAACCCGATCGTATTCAATCAGGTTGTTAACTGTCTGCGGTGTCAGAGCAGGTGGACAAGTTACGGAGTTTGATAAATATATTGGAGCAGTAAAAGTTTGGGTGTTGTAACTTTATATTTCTCTTTTTGATAAGATTTTATTTTTTTACTGCATATAAGCTCCTTCTGACAATAACAACCTAATATTAATTAAAGGGACATAAAACCCCACATTTTTATTTTGTTATTCAGTTAGAGCTTACAATTTTAAAAACATTCTAATTTACTTATGGGGGCATATTTATCAAGTTCCGAATGGAGCTTGATGCCCCGTGTTTCTGGCGAGCCTGCAGGCTCGCCAGAAACAGCAGTTATGAAGCAGCGGTCACAAAGACCGCTGCTCCATAACCTGTCCGCCTGCTCTGAGCAGGCGGACAGACATCGCCGGAAATCAACCCGATCGAGTACGATAGGGTTGATTGACACCCCCTGCTGGCGGCCCATTGGCCGCGAGTCTGCAGGGGGCGGCGTTGCACCAGCAACTCTTGTGAGCTGCTGGTGCAATGCTGAATACGGAGAGCGTATTGCTCGCCGTATTCAGCAAGGTCTGTCGGACCTGATCCGCACTGTCGGATCAGGTCCGACAGACCTTGATAAATAGAGGCCATGTTATCAAATTAGCTTTGTTCTCTTGGTATAGTATTTTTGCAAGAATGTTATCCATTTGTAAGAGCACTAGATGAAATGTAGTACTCCTAATACCCACCTTGGTATCTCTTAAACAAAGAATACCATGGGAACAAAGTACATTTGATAATAGTATTAAACTGGAAACTTTTTAAATACTGTATGCTCTGTATGAATCACAAAATATTTTTTTTGTGGTTTTATATCTCTTTAGCAATCAAAGGACTACTGAACTTATATGCACGTCATACATAAAAGGTGTGCATGTACCAAGGGGTTTATTACACTGGTTTTTAACCCCATACTTATGCACTTTTAATGGTTTTTATTAAACTTGTTTTATATATTTTTGTGCCTATCGTCTATTGCCTCCTTATATTCCCAAGTGGTGTTCACCTGCTGGAGGGAGCTGATAATTGTGGTGCAGTGAGCTGGAGCACTCTGAGTCTCCAGAACGCTTCCAACAGCACATTAGGGTGCTGCTACATTGTGTGAGTGCCTAGCGTTACCATAACGTATGTCTTTGAATCACATATTGATCTACACATGAAGTGCCCTTTTCTTTTTGCTTGTCTGGAATTTGTTTGACCCCTGAGGAGTATTGGTGAAGAGGATGAGCTTGAGATTGTTTGGAACTTGGAATTGAAAGGGGATCTTGAGTCTTCTTAGAGCCCTATAGATCTATTCCATGATCAATTAAACTTAGGGATTATCATCACTGGGCATTTTGGGGCTATATTGTACCTAGATAAGTTACTGGATCAGACTTTATTTCCTAACATTTATACACCTGTGGTTTAAATATTAGTGCCCCCTAGGGGAATTTGTTTCCTTAAAGGGACACTGAAATTTTTTCTTTCATGATTCAGATAGAGCAGCGATTTTAAGCAACTCTCTCATTTACTCCTATTATCAATTTTTCTTCGTTCTCTTGCTATCTTTATTTGAAAAAGAAGGCATCTAAGCTTTATTTTGGGTTCAGAACTCTGGACAGCACTTTTTTATTGGTGGATGAATGTATTCAACTATCAGCAAGAACAACCCAGGTTGTTCACCAAAAATGGGCCGGCATCTAAACTTACATTCTTGCATTTCAAATAAAGATTCCAAGAGAATGAAGAAAATTTGATAATAGGAGTAAATTAGAAAGTTGCTTAAAATGTCATGCTCTATCTGAATCACAAAAGAAAATATATAGGTTCAGTGTCCCTTTAAGATTTTTTCAGTCTTTGAATAATGTTTAAAGGGACATAAAACCCCAAAATACTATTTCATGATTTAAATAGAGCATACAATTTTAAACAACTTTCCAGTTTACTTCTATTATCAAATTTGCTTCCTTCCCTTGGTATTATTTGTTGAACAAGCAGCAATGCACTACTGGTTTCTAACTGAACACATGTGTGAGCCAATGACAATCAGTATATATATGCAGTCACCAAAAAGCAGCTAGAACCTAGGTTCTTTGCTGCTCCTGAGCTTTCCTAGATAAACCTTTTTGCAAAGGATAACAAGAGAAGGAAGCAAATTAAATAATAGTAGTAAATTGGAAAGTTGTTTAAAACGGCTTGTTTTTTCTGAATCATAGAAGAACATTTTTGGGTTTCATGCCCCTATAATTAAATACAGCTTGTTTGACACTTGAATAGAGTGGTGCACACACTGCTCATTGATTATCTGTATTCATTTTCTAAGGTGTAAGGCTTTCCTTTAATAGTGTGTTGCTTAAGTTGTGTAACTATTTCCTAGCGCAAGATTCTTGAATTAACACTTCCAAATTAATAACAGCTTTGCATACTCTCTGCATTCTCTCAATAAATTTTATGAAGTAGCCACCAGGAATACTTTTCCAACAGTCTTGAAGAAGTTCCAATATATGTATTTGTTAGTTGTTTTTCCTTTACGCAGAAGCACAGCTCATCCCAAACCATTTATACTGGGTTTTAATGAGCTGATTGTGCAGGCCATGCCATCTGATGCACCAATCCATCACACTCCTTTGTTGGGTTAAATAGTGTAAGACTCGTGGGATACTCCTCTATCAGACCAAACTCGGCCAGTAGTCTTGTTATCACGGCGTCAAGCCGGAAAGATAGGGAATATCCCAGAGCAGAGAGTATCAGGCAAATGAGGAGAGCGGCACTCACCACAGGCTGGACAGCACAAGGCAAATAGGCAGACAGGATCCGGCAACAGAAAGTCAGGCCAGTAATCAAGGGGTTAACCAGGTGGGAAGTGAGACAGGCAGGGTTCAGCAACAAGGAGTCAGTACAGCAGGTTAGGGAATAACCAAATAGCGTAGTGAGACAGGCAGGGTTCAGTAGCAAGGATCAGTCCAGCAGATAAGGGGTTAACCAGGTAGAGTAGTAAGACAGGCAAGGTTTAGCAACAAAGTATCAGTCCAGCAGTTTAGGGGTTAACCAGGTAGAGTAGTAAGACAGGCAAGGTTTAGCAACAAAGTATCAGTCCAGCAGTTTAGGGGTTAACCAGGTAGAGTAGTAAGACAGGCAAGGTTTCAGCAACAAAGTATCAGTCCAGCAGTTTAGGGCTTAACCAAGTAGCATGGTAAGACAGGCAAGGATTCAGCAACAAAATATCAGTTTAGCACACGATCTGTCACTCCCAGGAGCACAAGAAGTAGTAACTATACTTGGGCAGTGACAGATCGTCTGCTGCCCATTTAAATAGGCAGAGGATTGGCGCCACAGGACCGGCCAGCATCAGGAGCATGCGGCGATGACGTCAGCGCCGCACGCATCCAGAGCCGACACAGCCCTAGGCAACGAGCATGGGGAAGACGCCGCGCCCCTAGCAACGGCGCGGCATGACAAATAGCTCTTAACTATCCTGAACGTTTGTTTTAGTCATTGTCATGTTAAAAAACAAAGAAGGTCCCCACCAATCAAATGGGACTTTATGTCACTGCAGAATATTGCTGTACTCCTTCCAAATGCTTCTTTGTGATAACAATATATCCAGAAATTATCAGTTCATCTTTTCTATATATATCACAAAGATACAGTTGGAAAAAAAATCTCATTGTTGGACTCATCAGACCAACAGATTTCTGCTGGTTTGATGTTGTCTCCTGTGTTCCTTGGCCTAGGAAGTCTCTTTTCATTTATTTGTCACCTTCAGTAGTGGTTTCCTTGCAGCAAATTCTACAATGAATCTTGTACATTTAAAAAAAAAAATCAGTGAACGTTTCTGGACTGACTGACCTTAATTTCCTAAAGCAATGATGGACTGTTCTTGAAGTATTATGGACTACAACTAGAAATAATGACCGTCTACCAAAACAAGACAATTTAAAGCCCATCCTATCTCATCACAATGTTAAAAACAAAAAACAAAATCCAGTTTATCAATTTTGGAACGTGCATGTGTGTGTAATGCTCTATGGCAACTGTGTTTGCAACAATGTAGAAATGTTATACACCGTTGCAAACACTGCTTACATAAAGCGCTAGAGACGTGCACACTTCTGGATACCAAGGCCTAGATTTAGAGTTCAGCGTTAGCCGTCAAAACCAGCGTTAGAGGCTCCTAACGCTGGTTTTAGGCTACCGCCGGTATTTGCAGTCACTCAAAATAGGGTCTAACGCTCACTTTTCAGCCGCGACTTTTCCATACCGCAGATCCCCTTACGTCAATTGCGTATCCTATCTTTTCAATGGGATCTTCCTAACGCCGGTATTTAGAGTCGTTTCTGAAGTGAGCGTTAGAGCTCTAACGACAAAACTCCAGCCGCAGGAAAAAAGCAGGAGTTAAGAGCTTTCTGGGCTAACGCCGGTTCATAAAGCTCTTAACTACTGTACCCTAAAGTACACTAACACCCATAAACTACCTATGTACCCCTAAACCGAGGTCCCCCCACATCGCCGACACTCGATTAAATTTTTTTAACCCCTAATCTGCCGACCGCCACCTACGTTATACTTATGTACCCCTAATCTGCTGCCCCTAACACCGCCGACCCCTATATTATATTTATTAACCCCTAACCTGCCCCCACAACGTCGCCGCCAGCTACTTACAATAATTAACCCCTAATCTGCCGACCGCAAAGCGCCGCCACCTACGTTATCCTTATGTACCCCTAATCTGCTGCCCCTAACACCGCCGACCCCTATATTATATTTATTAACCCCTAATCTGCCCCCCTCAACGTCGCCGACACCTAACTACACTTATTAACCCCTAATCTGCCGAGCGGACCTGAGCGCTACTATAATAAAGTTATTAACCCCTAATCCGCCTCACTAACCCTATCATAAATAGTATTAACCCCTAATCTGCCCTCCCTAACATCGCCGACACCTAACTTCAATTATTAACCCCTAATCTGCCGAACGAATCTCGCCGCTATTCTAATAAATGTATTAACCCCTAAAGCTAAGTCTAACCCTAACACTAACACCCCCCTAAGTTAAATATAATTTAAATCTAACGAAATTAATTAACTCTTATTAAATAAATTATTCCTATTTAAATCTAAATACTTACCTGTAAAATAAACCCTAATATAGCTACAATATAAATTATAATTACATTGTAGCTATTTTAGGATTAATATTTATTTTACAGGCAACTTTGTAATTATTTTAACCAGGTACAATAGCTATTAAATAGTTAAGAACTATTTAATAGTTACCTAGTTAAAATAATAACAAAATTACCTGTAAAATAAGTCCTAACCTAAGTTATAATTAAACCTAACACTACCCTATCAATAAATTAATTAAATAAAATACCTACAATTACCTACAATAAAACCTAACACTACACTATCAATAAATAAATTAAATACAATTTCTACAAATAACTACAATTACATAAACTAACTAAAGTACAAAAAATAAAAAAGAACTAAGTTACAAAACATAAAAAAATATTTACAAACATAAGAAAAATATTACAACAATTTTAAACTAATTACACCTACTCTAAGCCCCCTAATAAAATAACAAAGACCCCCAAAATAAAAAAATGCCCTACCCTATTCTAAATTAATAGAGTTAAAAGCTCTTTTACCTTACCAGCCCTGAACAGGGCCCTTTGCGGGGCATGCCCCAAGAAAATCAGCTCTTTTGCCTGTAAAAAAAAACATACAATACCCCCCCCCCCAACATTACAACCCACCACCCACATACCCCTAATCTAACCCAAACCCCCCTTAAATAAACCTAACACTAAGCCCCTGAAGATCTTCCTACCTTGTCTTCACCTCAACAGGTATCACCGATCCGTCCTGGCATCCGGTGCTGAAGAGGTCCAGAAGAGGCTCCAAAGTCTTCCTCCTATCCGGCAAGAAGAGGACATCCGGACCGGCAAACATCTTCATCCAAGCTGCATCTTCGATCTTCTTCCATCCGGTGCGGAATGGGTCCATGTTGAAGCATCCGACGCGGATCCATCCTCTTCTTCCGGCGTCTCCCGACGAATGACGGTTCCGTTAAGGGACGTCATCCAAGATGGCGTCCCTCGAATTCCGATTGGCTGATAGGATTCTATCAGCCAATCGGAATTAAGGTAGGAATATTCTGATTGGCTGATGGAATCAGCTAATCAGAATCAAGTTCAATCCGATTGGCTGATCCAATCAGCCAATCAGATTGAGCTCGCATTCTATTGGCTGTTCCGATCAGCCAATAGAATGCTGTCTTTGTTATTTTATTAGGGGGCTTAGAGTAGGTGTAATTAGTTTAAAATTGTTGTAATATTTTTCTTATGTTTGTAAATATTTTTTTATTTTTTGTAACTTAGTTCTTTTTTATTTTTTGTACTTTAGTTAGTTTATGTAATTGTAGTTATTTGTAGAAATTGTATTTAATTTATTTATTGATAGTGTAGTGTTAGGTTTTATTGTAGGTAATTGTAGGTATTTTATTTAATTAATTTATTGATAGGGTAGTGTTAGGTTTAATTATAACTTAGGTTAGGACTTATTTTACAGGTAATTTTGCTATTATTTTAACTAGGTAACTATTAAATAGTTCTTAACTATTTAATAGCTATTGTACCTGGTTAAAATAATTACAAAGTTGCCTGTAAAATAAATATTAATCCTAAAATAGCTATAATGTAATTATAATTTATATTGTAGCTATATTAGGGTTTATTTTACAGGTAAGTATTTAGATTTAAATAGGAATAATTTATTTAATAAGAGTTAATTAATTTCGTTAGATTTAAATTATATTTAACTTAGGGGGGTGTTAGTGTTAGGGTTAGACTTAGCTTTAGGGGTTAATACATTTATTAGAATAGCGGCGAGATTCGTTCGGCAGATTAGGGGTTAATAATTGAAGTTACTTGTCGGCGATGTTAGGGAGGGCAGATTAGGGGTTAATACTATTTATGATAGGGTTAGTGAGGCGGATTAGGGGTTAATAACTTTATTATAGTAGCGCTCAGGTCCGCTCGGCAGATTAGGGGTTAATAAGTGTAGTTAGGTGTCGGCGATGTTGAGGGGGGCAGATTAGGGGTTAATAAATATAATATAGGGGTCGGCGTTGTTAGGGGCAGCAGATTAGGGGTACATAGGGATAACGTAGGTTGCGGCGGTGTACGGAGCGGCAGATTAGGGGTTAATAATAATATGCAGGGGTCAGCGATAGCGGGGGCGGCAGATTAGGGGTTAATAAGTGTAAGGGTAGGGGTGTTTAGACTCGGGGTACATGTTAGAGTGTTAGGTGCAGACGTAGGAAGTGTTTCCCCATAGGAAACAATGGGGCTGCGTTAGGAGCTGAACGCTGCTTTTTTGCAGGTGTTAGGTTTTTTTTCAGCTCAAACAGCCCCATTGTTTCCTATGGGAGAATCGTGCACGAGCACGTTTTTGAGGCTGGCCGCGTCCGTAAGCAACTCTGGTATCGAGAGTTGCATTTGCGGTAAAAATGCTCTACGCTCCTTTTTTGGAGCCTAACGCAGCATTTTTTTGAACTCTCGATACCAGAGTTAATTTTATGGTGCGGCCAGAAAAAAGCCCGCGTAGCGTTAACAGCCCATCTACCGCCAAACTCCAAATCTAGGCCCAAGAGAAGAAAGTATATTAGATAATAGAAATAAATTGCAAAGTTGCTTAAAATTATATGTTCTATCTGAATCATGAAAGAAAAATTTTAGGTTTCATGCACCTTTAACTAATACATTTTGGGGCATGTTCCAATTAAAGTAATCATTAGTCTGATATATACAAGTGATATTGTATTTTTTGCAATTTAAATTTATCATCTTGTACTTAAATAAGTTACATATTTATGGTAAAAAATATTTGAGTACAATCTCTTTAAAGGGACAGTCAATTCCAAAATGTTTATTGCTTAAAAAGATAGATAATCCCTTTATTACCCATTCCCCAGTTTTGCATAACCAACACTGTTATATTAATACACTTTTTACCACTGTGATTAACTTGTATCTAACCCTCTTTTGACAGCCCCCTGATCACATGACTTTTAATTTATTATCTATTGACTTGCATTTTAGCCAATTAGTGCAGTGTCATCCACAACCCTTGGGTGTGAGCATAATGTTATCTATATGGCTCACATGAACTAGTTGTCTCCTGTTGTGAAAAGCAAATAAAAAAGCATGTGATAAAAGTCTATCCACTGACTTACAAACAGGCAAACATTTAGAGGTTTAAATGTTATAAAGTATATTACTATAACAATGTTGGTTGTGCAAAGCTGGGGAATGGGTAATAAAGGCGTTATCTATCTTTTTAAACAATAACAATTTTGGTGTTGACTGTTCCTTTAAGTACACATCGTCCACTGTTTAAAAAAACCTGGATCATACAAACAATCTAATCTGTTTAAAAAATTAGCCAACCTTGTATAAAAATATTTATAAATTCTGTTTTTGAACAAGCCCTTTTTATGTGGTTAAGTTCTGCACCAGCGGTAAAGAACTAGAAACTTGGTTCAGGGACATATTTTCCTCTCTTTTTAATACACCACCATCTCCCCTAGTCATACAAGAGGGATCAAGGGCTATAGCTGTTTGATCAAGCTGGGAAAAAAACACAATTAATTTAGTCCTTTGCCCGGCTTTGAGGTTACTGAGTTATAAAGAGCCGATGAAAACTGTAAATGTTAAGCTATTAGATGTAAAGGTTAATACATAAATCAAACAGAAATGTCAAATGCCTTTTAACGTTGATTGAGATGTAATTTAGAGTTTGTAACAATATTTTTGTTACACAAATTCGCAAACCCACTTAAGTCATGTTATAAAAAAAGGGTTTTTTGGAATGCAGAGGAAATCATTTTTCCTTGTTTTGCTTCCACACTTGACTTAAGATTGATTGCTTAACCCCTTCACTGCCAGATGAAGCTCCAAAACAGTTAAGTGTAATGCATAAGAACGCATACCGACAGTCAAGAGGTTAGTACATCATAAAATAGATTTTTATATGATTCCTTTAGCATTCTAATTCTAAATATTTATTTTATGGCCAAATAAAAACTCTAGCATTTGTTTACATATATTGTTTGTTTAGAATAGTAAGACTCACATATGATATAAATATATGTTAATATAAGTGTTTAGTCTTATCAAGAAATATTTGTCTAGATTCTACATATTAAACTGGTATCCTAATAGTTCTATAAATTCTCAAATATTTGAATGAACTTTGTAAACATTTCCAAAATTATGTGTTTTTTCCCCATTTCATAGAAATAGAATGTTATGTTAATGCTGTTTATCTTTATTTTCAGGCTAAAAGGACATGTATGTATGTGTACAACTCAGGTCTTATGAACTGTTTATTGATTGTCTGATAAGTAGCTACCCCACTGTTTTATTGGTGGACAAGTTAGCTTAGAACCCACAGTAACTCTCTTAAAGTGTAAATCTAAAATTACAACAACCCAAGTACCAACTGTACAGATGTGGTTGGACAAAACCAAAAAAATAATGACTCTTGAATATAGCTACCTCAAATTTAAAAACGTACCCAATTCCATGACATTAAAGTTTATTTGGAAACGGCCTCACAGACCTATTTCACCTCAATAACCTAAAATGAGATAAAATGGCATTTGTGGAACTCCATTTCCTCCATTCCCTTCTCTCTCTACCTCTTAAGCCCAAGATCCTTCCTTACTTACCTATCTCTATACTACCACTCTTATACCACCACTCCCTATTCATCCTGCTCTAGATTTTGAGTTATGCAGAAATCCCTGCAAGATATGTAGACCAAATTGTAGTATTTGTTGTAGACTCTTCATACTGCTTTTGTAACAGACTACCTCTGATTGATTAAACTAAGGGCAATACCAATCCAGCCAGACCTGACCTTTTGGCAGGGCAATAGAGGGGTTAGGGTATGAGAAGGTGTAATGTAAATCCTGTATTTAGTTTATAAAGGGTGTTTATAGTATTAGAAGTTGTAATATACAGGGTTATTCTGTATATCGGATACACTAAATGTTGGGATAGGGGTGGGCCATACAGGTGGTGGAGAGTAATAAGGGGGCTGGGCTCAGAGGCTCCATAAACTGTTTTGCCCAGGGCATTACAAATGCTAAGGGTGGCCCTGACTCTAGCAGACTATTTCGGTCATAGACCTATGCCAAGTAGGTCTTGGTTTCCTTCATCAGAGACTAGACTCTCATTTTGTGGCAAACTGCCTTTTGTTAAAAACACTTAACAAACTTGGCGGACTACTAGAGACAATGGGGTCGATCACCATGTTTTATAAAAAACGTTTTAAATGATTTAGATACAAAAATCCCAATAGACTTTAATGGTGTTTTTCTATTGCAAATTATTAGATACGTTTTTCTGAAGGATTGTGATTAACCCCAATATGAATAATATATCGTATTATAGGAGCTTTGTATTGCATTGTTATGTTGTACTATTTTTGTGGTTTTGACAGATTGTTAAAATGTATAAGTGTATTCTTTAGCTATAATGTATAGACTAAATAATTTAATTTTGTTACATGCAACTGAAAATAGTAATTAATTAAAGACAAAACAAAACTAAACTGTAATACATTTTACCTTAAATGGATAGTAAAGTCCAAATTAAACTTTCATGCTTCAGATAGGGCATGTCATTTTAAATAACTTTCTAATTTAGTTTTATCATTAAATTTGCTTTGTTCTCTTTTTATTCTTAGTTGAAAGCTAAATCTAGGAGGCTCATATGCTTATTTATAAGCCCTTGAAGGCAGCCTCTCATCTGAATGCATTTGACAGTTTTTCACAGCTAGTGGGCTTTAGTTCATCTATTTCATATAGCTAATACTGTGCTCACGCATGTGAAGTTATTTAGGAGTCAGCACTAATTGCCTGAAATGCAATTCTGTCAAAAGGTGAGATAATGAGGCAGTCAGCAGAAGCTTAGGTAAAAGGTAATTACAGAAATAAAAAGTATATTTCTATAACAGTGTTGGTTATGTAAAACTGGGGAATGGTAAATAACGTGATTATCTAACTTTTTAAACAATAACATTTTTGGCGTTTACTATCCCTTTAAGAAGTAAAAAATATATATATTTTTAGATATAACTATGTAGGCATTTGCTTAGATTCCATAAGATATGGAGTTTTTCTTGTGAGATAAATTTCTTTAATTTATGCGTTATGTAGACATGTGCAAGGGCAAAAAAAATTGTTTTGTCTAAAAGATTTGTTTCTGATTTTTTTTAAACATTCAGTTTAGCCGATGATCGTCCACGCAGGAATTCAGATCGGACGAATATTGGATTTGGATTTGTTGCCATTAGTTCCAATTGGAACAACTAAAATAGACAATTAATATTAACAAAAATCTTACGTTATAGGATTTGAACAATTAAAAAATAAATATTTTTCAATGTTAAAAGAACATACAACTCATGTATGACTAAAATCCAGCATCTAGTGCCTGACTGGGTGTCCCTAACTTCAGTCATTAGTAATACTATAGCAGGATTAGACAGGGGCGATGGACAAATGTATAGTAAGAAGACCTAATGCACATCATTACAAACAAATAGGCTTATTAACCAAACAATATAATTCATTCTCACCATTCCTGTACCTTTTTTATTTTAATACAATATATTTGCAAGTGAGTCTCTAACATTTCAAACTGCAAGAGGTCAGTGGTCCGACAGGAAGCTGCAACGGAGCTGAGCTTCTCCCATGAAAAAGACAATAAGGCTTTCTGGAGTTCATTTGGCCTACTATACCATAGCACCCCAGCCACCACCTGAGGCATTTCACTCCTCACAACACTCAGCCCCAACATTTCTGTCATTAAAATGAAAGGCCTCAACCTCTCGTTGATAGAGGGTAACAGTTCTCCAACCCATAATCTAGCACATTAGGGGAGACACACAATTTACAAGACTAGCTTGACTAATTAGATTTCTACTGTACATCTCAGTCAATCTTATGGAGGAAGTATGCAAAAAAACACTCTGATCTTCAGAAAGGAGAAGAGGCCAGGATATAACTTACATCTGCTTATAAACAGATGCATTAGATCTACCTCTCCTAATGCAACATTGTTGGAAACACTCATCATACACCCTATTATTTTTCTCTTTTTCTTCCAGGCTACACAAATTCAGGGAGGTTCATATCATTAAAGTGGTATTAAGCTAAAAATGTAATTCCTCCTCAGTGTTTAATTATGTGCTTTAAATTAACTTTCTGTCGTGTAGTTACTTTAAAAGGACATTAAAACCCTATGAAATTGTTACTATATCAGCTCATTTATGACTATCTCTAACAAGAACATGCTTTAAACTAAGATAACTTAAATTACAAAATGGGGGCCTCATTGCTTTATACTTAATTTTCCAGTATTTAAACAACTAATATACCTTTCAACAATACATCTGCATATAGTTCCCAATATGACGCCTCCTTCAAAGACCAGAACAACCATCATTTGTTCTTCCCAAGGACATGCCATACAAATGGGCTGAGCATGCATGTGAAAGAGACCAGCTAATGTTATCTATGTCTAAAGATAATTAGATATTAAAATGCTAATTATGGCCGGGCACAGCCAATTATTTCAGATACAAAAAATTCTGTCTCTCGTCTACCCCCCCCCCCCCCGCCTCCAGTGCCATCACACTCACAATTATGATGACACCTGTATGTGAACAAGGTGCAAATCAGGCAGGCTGACACTTGCAGTGGTAAGCTCACTGGTCTCCAGCTGCAGATTCCCAGATAAGAGTTGTTCCGGCTGCTAAGGCTCTCACTTCAACTGTCCCGCGTGTACCACTCCTGATCTCCACCAAATGGAAATGGACACTCCACTAGACAGGAATCATGTATAATGCATGAAAATAGGCCCCCCGTCCAAACTGTAAACATATTCTGTTGTTTTGCAAGGTAATTTACGTTAAAAGTTTGTTACACCCTTGGCACAAAAAAAGATTTGTATCCTTTATTAAGTCCCAAAAAGTAAAGCAAGCAATAAATTGAATTTTAATTCCAAAATTAGACAATAGAAATGCATGGGCACCCCTATATAAGGGGAACCTTGCATTCAATCATCAGTGTGCTGTAGTGACAGCATGAAGACGCATCGGGTGGAAGTAAAAAAAAAAAGAGGCCTGCCCAGAAAATCCAGGAGCGCCACCAGGGTACAACCACAAGATGAACGCCCATGCCATAAACCCACCTGACTCTGCTCCCAAAGAAGCTGGATTCAAGTTGGTGAGAAAAACTTTGGGGTTTAACCGTAGTGTTTTTTTTGTGGGAGGGTTAGGTTTAGTATAGTTTTTTTTTGTTTTTTGATTTGTACAAATGAACCATAATCATTTGTTTGTTTGTTTTATAGGGTGGCTTTTTTTAAGAGAACTTTAGTTTTAGGATAGGGCTATTACTGGTGGGGTTTTTTATTTTTGGTAATATTTTTGTTTTTGTAATGGTAGTGTTTTTTTTTTATTGTAACTTAGGGGGCCTTAGGTTAGGGGTCTTGGGTGGATTAGCTTTTAGGGTGTTAAGTAGAGTAAGGGGTTATTGTGGTGGGGGTAGTGGCAGCTTATGGGTTAATGGTGCAGGGAGTTTATTACGATGTGCAATGTGGTTGTTTAGGTGTTAATGGTGTAGTGAGGGGATAGTATATGTCAAAAAAGGTAATTATTTTTTTATTTTTGTACAACTTTTTTCTCAGGTCAAACTCTTTGAACATGAAAATTCACCTGACACTCCATTTGGCTGGCCAGTAGTCTACTTATCCTGGCACCAGGTGAAGTGACAGGTAGAAAGTCTGGCAGCCAGAGGTAACGAGTAAGGGACCCAGAGGCAAGGAGGTTCCCACGAAAACTTGCAGCAAGTAGGCAGAGGAGGGCACAAACACAGAGGAGTAGTTAGCAGTCAGAATCGGCAACAGGCGGGCACAGAGTGAGGCAGAATCTTCAGGCAGAAGGAGAGTAAGAGACAGGCCAATGATCAGTATACCGAACAGTCAGTAAAGGTACCAAAAGGAAGAGCCAAAAGAGTAGTCAGGATAGTCCAAGAGGTCAGGGCAGGAAGCAAGCAGAGAGTAGTCAAATATCCAGGCAGAGATCAGCAGCAAACAGTAGAATACTAGAAGTAGCGCAAACAGGATACAGAGAACCATACACGGGCAAGGACAGGAAGCAGGAAGAAGCCTTTTATAAGCTGCTGATTAGGTAACTGCCTGCAGCTGACAGGCAGGTGGAGCTAGAGAATAAGCCAGTGCGGGCAATAGGATTCAATAATTACAGAGTTAAAGTCCTCCAGTGAGTTAAGTTGTAAGGCAAACAGCCAGAGACTGGAGGTTCCAAGTTCAACTCCAGGCACGCCAAGGAGCAGAGCATGCTCTGACAATCTATTTAGCAATACTTAGAACATATCCCCCTATTTGAAGAAAATTGGAATGTGAAATATTTACATTAAATACACAGTTAAACACTTTATTGAATATGAATATTGCATAAATATGATTTTAAATGTTTTCAGCTACTTGACTACAAAGGGCTCCAATGCACACAGACACACACACACACACATATATATATATATATATATATATATCCGAACATAAAAAGAAAACCAGCGAGCCTCAGGTAGAATTATGAATAAACTTTAATTCCTCTTAGTCACAGGAACTACATGTCAAGTAGTAAAAAACTGCACGGAGGCAGTGCTGTGTAGCATCTGACGCGTTTCGGCTAGAATGCCTTAATCGTAGATGCTTACTGATGGCTAATCAACTCTTAAATAGCCATCCTAATCTAGTTAATTGAAAAACACTGTTACAAAAATTTCTATAACACAATCAGACCTTGAGTGGATACAGGGAACATATATTGGGGTAAATGGATATACTGTGAATGTGGTTACATGGTGATTAGTATAGAATACAATTTACAAATATGCAAGTATGCAAATATAAACAGAAACATAAATATTTTATGTGTTAAATTACCAAAATTACCAAAATTTACCCTTGTTTATTTGAGCATTGACGAATTAGCCAAGAATAAAACATTATAACATTAAGTATATGTTAAATGTATTTAATAGAGATAAATTCTCGTGACTAATGCATGTCTATTAAGAGGGACTCTGTTCTACTCTATGAGACACCCCACTAAGGCTCATGGATGTGTGGAAACATGTTTCTTGTCTTTTAGAAAATTTACAAATTGCACTTATCTTTATACTTTTTGCCAAAAATTGATTATGTCACCACTAATGTTGAACCCTTGAGGCTTCCTAGTTCTCAGTAAAAATATCCAAAAGGCCTCTCTATAAAACATTTTCACTGTTTTATCACCTCCCCTGGGACCTACTTTAATACGTTCAATTACACACCAGTTAAAGGTGGCAACTTTCTTGTTGTGTTCTTGTATGAAATGTCGCACAAGATCTGAACAATCTATTTCTTGCTCAATATTATTAAGATGCTCCCTTATCCGTGAGCGCACCTCCCTGGAGGTGCACCCTACGTACTGTAATTTACATTGGGTGCATTCTGCAAGATAGATCACAAATCTTGTGCGACAATTCGTGCACTCACTCAGATCAAATACCTTTTGGGTTACATAGGATTGGAAATGTTTAGTGGGTCTCATATGATTACAAGCTATGCATTGTGAAAAATGACATTTATAGTGGCCTTTGGAAGTAAGCCAGCTGCTGGTTCTATTAAGCTTATTTGGTAACATAGATGGAGATAATATGTTGCCTAATGTTATTCCCCTCTTAGGGATAAAGCTGCAACCTTTTGACACATAGTCCTTTAGACTATCCTCTCCTGTCACTATTGATAGATGTCTTTTCACAATATTGCATATTTCTTCAAACTGTGGACTATAAGTTGTAACAAAACAGGGTCTATCTTCCTGAAATCTGTAATTGCTTTTGGTTTTGGAACCCTGTAATAATGAATCTCTGTCTAGTCTCTTAACTTCAAGCAAAGCCCTGTTCATAGTCTTTTTTGAATACCCTCTCTCCAGTAATTGATCCCTCAGTTTATCCGCCTCAACTAAAAAATCTGACTCAAGAGTACAATTACGCTTGAGTCTGATGAACTGGCCTTTAGCTACACCAAAACCAGTATGTTTTGGATGTGAGGACTTTGCATGGAGGATAGTATTGGAAGATATGGGTTTTCTATACAGACCAGTGGTTATTTTGCCTGTAGAGACTGACCCTTTGAGGATTACATCTAAATATGGTATCTCCACAGTTCCTGATTCTGCAGTAAATCTGAGGTTGACTTGGTTCCTATTGAGATAATTGATGAAATCTGCCTTTGCTTCGGTACCTCCTGTCCATACAAACAAGAGATCATCAATATATCTCTTGTATGTCTTGATACTGGACCTGAATGGATTCTGTTCCCCAAAGACGTGGGACCGCTCCCACCAGCCCATAAACAGGTTGGCATAGGAAGGGGCAAATTTAGCCCCCATAGCGGTCCCACGTCTCTGTAGGTAGAAGCCATCCCCGAATTTAAAGTAGTTGTGTTCTAGAAGGAATTGAATAACCCTCAACACAAATACTTTCAGATTATCATCATAAGTAGTATATACGTCTAGAGAAAATTTGATTGCCTCTAAACCATCTTTGTGTGGTATAGTGGAGTAGAGGCTGACTACATCAACGGTCAGCCATTCACACTCCTCATCCCAGGAGATTTTATCCATGCTATTGAGAAGGTGGGTGGTGTCTTTCAAATAAGAAGGTAACTGATAGACAATGGGCTGGAGTAGAGACTCTATCCAACCTGAAAGGTTTTCAAATAAAGAACCTATTCCTGAAACAATCGGTCTTCCTCTCACCTCCTCCAAGGATTTATGAACCTTGGGGAGGTGATGGAAGATAGGAATGACTGGTGATTGAACATTTAGAAAATCAAATGTAGCTTGATCTAGAATCCCCATCTCCAGCCCATCATCCAGCAAATCCACCAGTTCTCGCTTAAAATCAGCTGTGGGGTCTCTGTGTAAGTTAATATACACTTCTGGATCAGTAATCTGGCGTTCTGCCTCTTGGGTATATGACAGTCTGTCCATGACAACAATGCTGCCGCCCTTGTCAGCCTGTCTGATGACAATCGTATCTCTTTCTTTCAGGCTATCGAGGGCACGCAGCTCTTCCATGGACAAATTATTGTAATCTCTTTTATGATATTTAGTCAACTTGATCAAGTCTTCTTCCACCCTATGGTGAAAGGCCTCTATAAAGGGACCTCTCTCCTTAGTGGGGTAGAAGACAGACTTGGGTTTGAACCCAGTGTGTCTTGATTTGATGGAGAAGTGTTGAGAAGTAGAGGATTCCGCAAAGAGACTCTGTAGGGCAAAATAATCACAACCCTCATTGAAATCAATGATATCATAAATGTTGTGTTGGTCATTATCAGGATACTCAGGTAAGGAACCATTGGGTGCCTGATTTGAATACAATGATTCTTTATTAGAAAAAAACTTTTTTAGGGTGAGATCCCTAACTAATCTATTAACATCTATGATGGTTTCGAAAAGGTTAAACTTTTTAGTTGGCACAAATCCTAGGCCCATTCCTAATACTGATTCTTCCTCCTTAGTGAGTACTGTTTGAGATAGATTGATAACCTTTATACTTTGTACTTGTTCTTTGCTGGCCTGCCCCTTCCTCCTCTTCGTCCTCTTCCTTCTCCTCTTCCTCTTACTCCCCCCCCCTCTATATCTGTCATGACCTTTTGAAAAAAAGGATGCTGATTATTAGATTTCAAGCAAGATCTGGTTGTGATGCTCAGACTATCACCATCCCCCTCGCTGTCACTTAAAAATTCTGTCCTCCTGTGATCTAATCCCTGTGTTTGGTTGGTGGCTTTCTTGCTAGCATGTCTAGTGACTACCGAGTTATCTCTAATAATAGTAGTATCAGAATATTGCATAAATATGATTTTAAATGTTTTCAGCTACTTGACTACAAAGGGCTCCAATGCACACAGACACACACACACACATATATATATATATATATATATATATATATATATATATATATATATATATATATATGTATGTATACATATTTTATTTATGTGTTTATTTGTGTATATATGTCTGTAAATACATATATACACATATAAAGACAAATACATATGTACAGTCACACATATATATGTACATGTATGTGTATGTATCACCCTTTCCCTTTTCTTAAATTTGAGCCCTTATAACTCATTTCTGGAATATCTGCTCGCTCATGCACCTTTAGGAGGTAATGGACATTTTTTATTCCTACTTGGACTAATGTTTTCCTCCAATCTTGTATAACGTAAACTGTCGAATGTATAATTATGGTTTCTGTATTTACTGTCACCAGTGGCTGTGTACTTAGAAATTAACAAAACAAATTGAAAAAAAAAAAGAAAGAAATATGTATTTACGATAAAAAGTACATTGTTCTGTATGTGAAGTACATTGGAATGTGAAATAATTAAAATGCGTGTTCTTGAATCTACTCCTCTGGGGCGCGATCCGATATAGATCGCAGTTTGCGGCGCAAGCGAGGGAACCGGCGTCGCCCGCAGTTTCAGCTCGCAACTCGAGCTATCCCATATAGGTCGCCGTCAGATGCTAACGTGCCGTAAGTCTGACAAACCAGCGATGTCCAGAAATCTGCGTAAGTACAAATTTCTGGCGTCGCCAGTGACTTGCGCCACGTTAGAAACTGCCGGCGCCTATAAAACCTGACTAAAGTCTAAAACACCCGCACTGTCTAACACGCCTCCCTAACATAGCCCGCACTGTCTAACACGCCTCCCTAACATAGCCCGCACTGTCTAACCCTCTATCCGCTATCCCCCCTCACTAGCCTAACAATAAAAAAGCTATTAACCCCTAAACCGCCGCTCCCGTACCCCGCCGCAACCTAATAAAGTTATTAACCCCTAAACCGCCGCTCCCGTACCCCGCCGCCAGCTATATTATATCTATAACCCCCTAAAGTGAGCCCCTAACACCGCCGCCATCTATATTAAAATTATTAACCCCTAATGTAAGCCCCTTACACCGCCGCCATCTCTATTAAAATGATTAACCCCTAATTTAATCTACCTACCCCGCCGCCAGCTATATTATCTATATTAACCCTAAGTATATTATAGTTAATATAGGTATTACATTATATATATTAACTATATTAACCCTAATTATATTAGGGTTAATATAGTTAATATAGTTACTATAGTATTTATATTAACTATATTAACTCTATCTAACCCTAACACCCCTAACTAAATTTATATTAAATTAATCTAATTCATTTATAAACTAAAATATTCCTATTTAAATCTAAATACTTACCTATAAAATAAACCCTAAGATAGCTACAATATAATTAATAATTACATTGTAGCTATGTTAGGGTTAATATTTATTTTACAGGTAAATTGTTAATTATTTTAACTAGGTATAATAGATATTAAATGGTTATTAACTATTTAATATCTACCTAGTTAAAATAATTACCCAATTACCTGTAAAATAAATCCTAACCTAAGTTACAAATACACCTACACTATCAATAAATACACAAACTACAAACATCTATCTAAAAATACAATTAAATTAACTAAACTAAATTACAAAAAAAAACAAAACACTAAATTACAAAAAATAAAAAAAAGATTACAAGATATTTAAGCTAATTACACCTATTCTAAGCCCCCTAATAAAATAATAAACCCCCAAAATAAAAAAAATTCCCTGCCCTATTCTAAATTAAACAAATTTCAAAGCTCTTTACCTTACCAGCCCTTAAAAGGGCCTTTTGTGGAGCATGCCCCAAAGAATTCAGCTCTTTTGCATACAACAAATACAATCCCCCCCCCCCATTACAACCCACCACCCACATACCCCTATTCTAAAACCACCCAAACCCCCCTTAAAAAAGCCTAACACTACCCCCCTGAAGATCTCCCTACCTTGTCTTCACCACACCGGGCCGAACTCCTGATCCGATCCGGGCGATGTCTTCCTCCAAGCGGCAAAGAAGAATTCTTCCTCCGGCGACGTCTTCCTCCAAGCGGCAGCAAAGTCTTCATTCTTCCGGCGGCATCTTCAATCTTCTTTCTTCGCTCCGCCGCCGTGGAGCATCCATCCTGGCCGACTGCTGTACTTGGAATGAGGTACCTTTAAATGACGTCATCCAAGATGGCGTCCGCCGAATTCCGATTGGCTGATAGGATTCTATCAGCCAATCGGAATTAAGTTAGAAAAATCTGATTGGCTGATTGAATCAGCCAATCAGATTCAAGTTCAATCCGATTGGCTGATCCGAACAGCCAATCAGATTGAGCTCGCATTCTATTGGCTGATCAGAACAGCCAATAGAATGCGAGCTCAATCTGATTGGCTGATTGGATCAGCCAATCGGATTGAACTTGAATCTGATTGGCTGATTCAATCAGCCAATCAGATTTTTCTAACTTAATTCCGATTGGCTGATAGAATCCTATCAGCCAATCGGAATTCGGTGGACGCCATCTTGGATGACGTCATTTAAAGGTACCTCATTCCAAGTACAGCAGTCGGCCAGGATGGATGCTCCGCGGCGGCGGAGCGAAGAAAGAAGATTGAAGATGCCGCCGGAAGAATGAAGACTTTGCTGCCGCTTGGAGGAAGACGTCGCCGGAGGAAGAATTCTTCTTTGCCGCTTGGAGGAAGACATCGCCCGGATCGGATCAGGAGTTCGGCCCGGTGTGGTGAAGACAAGGTAGGGAGATCTTCAGGGGGGTAGTGTTAGGCTTTTTTAAGGGGGGTTTGGGTGGTTTTAGAATAGGGGTATGTGGGTGGTGGGTTGTAATGGGGGGGGGATTGTATTTGTTGTATGCAAAAGAGCTGAATTCTTTGGGGCATGCCCCACAAAAGGCCCTTTTAAGGGCTGGTAAGGTAAAGAGCTTTGAAATTTGTTTAATTTAGAATAGGGCAGGGAATTTTTTTTATTTTGGGGGTTTATTATTTTATTAGGGGGCTTAGAATAGGTGTAATTAGCTTAAATATCTTGTAATCTTTTTTTTATTTTTTGTAATTTAGTGTTTTTTTTTTTTTGTAATTTAGTTTAGTTAATTTAATTGTATTTTTAGATAGATGTTTGTAGTTTATTAAATTTATTGATAGTGTAGGTGTATTTGTAACTTAGGTTAGGATTTATTTTACAGGTAATTGGGTAATTATTTTAACTAGGTAGATATTAAATAGTTAATAACTATTTAATATCTATTATACCTAGTTAAAATAATTAACAATTTACCTGTAAAATAAATATTAACCCTAACATAGCTACAATGTAATTATTAATTATATTGTAGCTATCTTAGGGTTTGTTTTATAGGTAAGTATTTAGATTTAAATAGGAATATTTTAGTTTATAAATGAATTAGATTAATTTAATATAAATTTAGTTAGGGTTAGATAGAGTTAATATAGTTAATATAAATACTATAGTAACTATATTAACCCTAATATAATTAGGGTTAATATAGTTAATATATATAATGTAATACCTATATTAACTATAATATACTTAGGGTTAATATAGATAATATAGCTGGCGGCGGGGTAGGTAGATTAAATTAGGGGTTAATCATTTTAATAGAGATGGCGGCGGTGTAAGGGGCTTACATTAGGGGTTAATAATATTAATATAGCTGGCGGCGGTATAGGGGGATTAGATTAGGGGTTAATAATTTTTTATATAGGTGGCGGCGGTGTAAGGGGTCAGATTAGGGGATAGATAAGGTAGATGGCGGCGGTTTTAGGGGCTCACAGTAGGGGGTTAGTTTATGTAGATGGCGGCGGGGTCCGGGAGCGGCGGTTTAGGGGTTAATAACTTTATTAGGGATTTCGGGGGGGGGGGGGGATCGCGGTTGACAGGTAGATAGACATTGCGCATGCGTTAGGTGTTAGGTTTATTTTCTAGTTAGTTTAGGGAGTTACGGGGCTCCAATAGTCAGCGTAAGGCTTCTTACGGCTGCTTTTTGTGGCGAGGTGAAAATGGAGTAAGTTTTCTCCATTTTCGCCACGTAAGTCCTTACGCTGCATATTGGATACCAAACTGCGCTGGTTTGGTATACCTGCCTATGGCCCAAAAAACTACGGGCGACGGCAGAAATATACGCGCATAACTTCTAGGTTACGCCGTATATAGGATACCAAATCAGCGTAAATATTGGCGTCGCCGGCTTTTGCGGGCGACGCTTTATATCGGATCGACCCCCTGATCTTGTAGCAATTCTTAGTCTTCTCACCTGGGTGTAACTTATCTCCCTGTCTCCAATCAATTAAACTCAGCTGTCTGCTGTAGGCTTATAAATTTAGGACCAGTTAGGGGAGAGTGTTAGCTGGGGTCTGAGCGTTTGCAGATTATTCCATCTCTCTAAGCTTCCATCGGTCTAAGTGACCATCTTTAAGTGACAGCACTGAGAATTAGACAAGAATTGAACAAGATTTGAGGCAAGCAAAATATATATATTTTTTTTTTTTTCAAAAAAGAGTTTTGCTCTTAACATTCTGCTATGTTTTCAGAAATGCTTTTTCTTTTAACAGTCTCATGTCTATTCCACAAGCAGGCTCAAATACTCATACCTTACCCTTCTCCACATGAAGTTTATATAGGCCCCTCTCTCCTTTCCTCTCCATACCTTAGCTCTCACGAACTACTCTCTTATTTAAAATCTATGTCCCTAAACTGCACCACCACACAGAAATGCCCCCACTGCTATAAATCTCATTCTCACCTACTCTTACTTTCCATCTTGATGCTATTAGCATCAGATGACATCTCTCCAAATCCTGGGCCCACCCTCATTCCCACCATTACCCAATCTCGCACTCCATATAGAAACTTTAATAAAAGCAACACACATAACTTCATTTCCATCCAATGCATCCCACACGCATACACTCCTTTCACCTGCGCACTATGGAACTCTCGCTCTGTCTGCAACAAACTTACAGCAATTCATGACCTGTTTATATCAAATGCTTTCACCATTTTAGCAATTACAGAAACCTGGCTATCTCCTTCTGACACTGTTTCCATTGCTGCTCTCACACACGGTGGTCTTCACTTTAGCCATACCCCTAGGCAAGGTGAGAAATGTGGCGGCGGTGTAGGCATCCTGCTCTCCCCCTCCTGCACTTATCAATACCTACCTCCAATCCCATCTCTTTCCTTCTCCTCCTTTGAAGTCCACTGTATTCGTCTGTTCTCCCCCTATCCCTAAAAGTGGCAGTCATCTATCGCCCTCCTGGACCAACCTCCCAATTCTTTGACAACTTCGCTGCCTGGCTTCATCACTTTCTCTCTTCAAATATACCAACCCTAATTCTTGGGGACTTCAACATTCCCATTGACAACCCATCTGCCCCTGCTGCCTCTAAACTTCTTTCACTCACATCCTCCTTCGGTCTCTCACAATCCACCCCATTCCCGACTCACCGTGATGGACACTCCATCGACCTGGTATTTTCCTACCTCTGCTCTATATCTGACACCACCTGTCGCCCTTTTCCCATTTCAGACCATCACTTGGTCACCTATAATATTAATGCAACAGCTAAACCCACTTCTCCATCCTGCCCCCGCACCTGTAGAAATACACATGCTGTGGATCCGCTCCAATTTTCAAAAATCATTCAAAATCTCCTCCCTCACACCTCCACTATAACCTGCCCTAATCTCGCTACAGCCCACTATAACAAAACTCTCTCCTCTGCATTAGACACACTTGTCCCTCCCCAGCTGCGCAAAACACCATGCCGTCAGTTACAGCCCTGGCATGCTCAGCAAACACGCTATTTGCAAAAATGTTCCCATACTGCTGAGCGTGTCTGGAGGAAAACTCACTCTGAACCTGATTTCATACACTATAAGTTTATTCTTCGCTCATACACTTCCGCCCTTCACTTAGCCAAACAAACTTACTTCTCTTCTCTCATATCTACTCTTTCCTCAAACCCTAAACGACTCTTCTCCACCTTTAACTCTCTCCTCTACCCACCTGCTCCAGCACCCCCGCCTGTCTTTAGTGCTCAAGACCTGGCTGACTACTTTTTAAACAAAACACATACTATCCGAAGGAACATCCCAACACCAACCTGCAATACTCCAACAACAGGCCCAATTACTCCCTCTGCCACCCTCTGTTACTTACATCCAACCACTGAGAATGAAGTTTCTTCCTTACTATCTTCCTCACGCCTCACTACCTGCCCACTCGACCCTATCCCTTCCCATCTAATTCCTTCCCTATCTTCCACACTCACTCCTGCTCTTACCCACATCTTCAACCTATCTCTCTCTACCGGCTCATTCCCATCTTCTTTCAAACACGCAAGTGTCACTCCCATACTCAAAAAACCCTACCTCAACCCTAATTCTCCTGAAAGCTACTGCCCCATATCACTGCTTCCACTAACATCAAAAATCCTTGAAAAATTAGTTTACAATCGCCTTACCCACTTCCTGTCCGCCAACTCCTTGCTTGACCCACTGCAATCCGGATTCCGCCCAAAACACTCAACTGAGACTGCCCTTACCAAGGTCACAAACGATCTTCTCTCTGCTAAAAATATTGGCCACTACTCTATACTCATCTTACTTGACCTCTCAGCTGCCTTCGACACAGTTGACCACCCCCTCCTCCTACAGACCCTTAGCTCTTTTGGCCTCTTTGACACTGCTCTTTCCTGCATTCACTCCTATCTTTCTCACAGGTCTTTTTCTGTGTCACTTGCCGGCGACTCCTCCTCTCCTATGCCTCTGTCTGTTGGAGTACCTCAAGGATCTGTTCTGGGTCCTCTACTCTTCTCCATCTATACTTCTTCGCTAGGTAAACTTATCAACAGTTATGGTTTCAAATATCACCTCTATGCTGATGACACCCAGATCTACCTTTCCACCCCTGCTCTCTCTCCCTCTGTCCTCTCTCATGTCAGCAACTGCTTATCTGGTATTTCTTCTTGGATGTCCTCTCACCACCTAAAGATTAACATGTCCAAGACTGAGCTCCTTCTTATCCCCCCCTCAAGCTCTACGCCGACTTCTGACTTCTCTATCCCTGTTGACGGCATCACCATTTCCCCATCGCCCCAAGTCCGCTGCCTCGGAGTCACACTTGACTCAAACTTATCCTTCATCCCCCATATCCAATTGCTTTCTACATCCTGCCGCAATCATCTACGCAATATTTCTAAAATTCGCCCTTTTCTGAGCGCTGACACCACAAAGCAAATAATCCACTCCCTTGTTATCTCCCGACTTGACTACTGCAACAACCTACTTGCTGGCCTTCCTCTTTCCCACCTCTCCCCCCTTCAATCCATCCTAAATGCCTCTGCCAGGCTGATCCACCTTTCCCGTCGAACTGTATCTGCTGCACCTCTCTGTGAGTCCCTTCATTGGCTCCCCATTCACAGCAGAATTAAATTCAAAATTCTCACCCTTACATACAAAACTCTCACCAATGCCGCTCCCCTCTACCTATCCTCTCTAATACACAAGTATACTCCAGCCCATCCACTAAGATCCAACAATGACCTGCTCCTTGCATACGCAACTATCACCTCCTCTCATGCTAGACTGCAGGACTTCTGTCGTGCAGCACCTACCCTCTGGAACACTCTCCCTCGTGCTGTCAGGCTTTGCCCTAATCTTTCTTCCTTTAAATGTTCCCTGAAGACTTTTCTGTTCAGGGAAGCCTACCACCCAACTCAATAATAAATTAATTTCACTTACCTAATATTTCCCTCATCTAACTCTGTTTTAACATCCTTCTCAGTCTTGCAGTCCTCACCTCCTGTTTAGGGAGTTAATATGTTTATTATAGTGGCGGCGATGTCCGGTTCAGTAGATTAGGGGTTAAATTTTTTATTTTAGTGTTTGCTATGCGGGAGGGCCTAGGTTTAGGGGTTAATAGGTAGTTTATGGGTGTTAGTGTACTTTTTAGCACGTTAGTTAAGAGTTTTATGCTACGGCGTTGTAGTGTAAAACTCTTAACTACTGACTTTAAAATGCGGTACCAGTCTTGACAGAAGAGGGTCTACCACTCACTTTTTGGCAGACTCGTAATACCGGCGCAATACAAGTCTCATTGAAAAAAGATGATACGCAATTTACGTAAGTGGATTTGCGGTATTTCCAAGTCTGGCCAAAAAAAGTGAGCGCTACACCTGTACCTGCAAGACTCGTAATACCAGCGGGCATTAAAAAGCAGCATTAGGACCTCTTAACGCTGCTTTTTAAACCTAACTCACAACTCGTAATCTAGCCGTGTGTATTTCCAAGGCAGCAGTTTAAGTCAGTAAGCCAAGTTAAGCAGCAAAAAAGCCCCTTTTACTTCCTGTGCAATGTTTTTTTTTTATCTCTCTGATTAAACGCACCTCTTTTCTATTCATTGGTGAAATTCGGGTACGCCCTTACTCGGAGCTTGTCTCTCATTGGTTATTGGGAAATGTCATTCAATTTCCTTAAACTGAATCTCTCTGGCTGTTTTCCCATATTAAACACCGGAGGGCAACAGACAACAGAATGTAGCTTTGTAGGCGAAATCTTAACTGTTTAAAGATATCTATATTTTTATAGAAATGTACATTTAATACCTCTATAATTTCCTATCTTTAATAAATTATTTGTTCAGTTTATATGTCCTATTATAATTTAGCATGTATTTATTGAGACTAAACATGGGTATATTTCTAGTATCATATTAGTAAGTAATTATACTGTTAATTATTTGATCTTAATAGAATCATAGCATTTAATATCCTGGTATTACATTGCATTTTCCTAGTCACCTTTTCCAGTTATCATTTTAATAGCACATATAGTATATACCTTGTGATGTAATTAATCATATAGCTATTTTTAAATTTGATTATTATTACATTTTAATATAAATACAGTTATATATTCACTTTGCTTCTTATTTAGTTTATTATATGCTTTCAATTATAATTCTGTAGTAATTAATTATACAGATATATTTATTTGATTCTCATTCCCTTTTAATATAAATATATCCCACACTCTCTTGATAATGTTATTTTATTTATTTTTTAAATACTTTTTTTTTATTGAGGTTTTTGTATGGTACAACCAAAAGGAGAATATAAAGTTTGTCACACATACAATAAATAAATATACATTAACTTTTCAGGTAAGAAAATTAACGCTCACAGTTGAATGTGTGTTTTGTTCATAACAGTATAATGGTCAGGAGAATAGGAAGCCTGAAAATCCGGGCTGAGTAATAATAAACAGGTATATAATTGGATGTATATAGCTTACAAGCTCCATAAGTCTCTATTACACTAGAAGTGACAAAGTAAAAATGGCTACCTGTATATGAAAAGTATAAAATTAGGCATTCTTTATAACAATAGATGTCTGAAACATGAGTAAAAAAAAAAACAAAAGAAAAACTGGACAAACATAAATGAAACCTCATTTTTCTTTTAGAACATGGATGTGAAGTAACTACTGCAATGGTCACTATTGGGCCAATTTTAACATGAATGTTATGTCAAATGGTAGTTTCTTAATACCAATTTATAAACATACAAGTGTATGGTAAGCTGAAATGTTGTGTAAAATTTTAGGTAAAAGGATACAGCGGACAAGAGACGCTCGTGTAATAGGGAGGGGGGCATGTCCTTCTAGTTCCCATATAGATATCTAATGAAAAGTAAGATCACCAGTGCTGGGTCTAGATATATAAATATCTTAGACCTTATTATAGTTAGTAAAGGTATGCTAATCCATACTAAGATTGGTGCTTATGGCTCATAAGGGTTACACTAGTGTACTTTTATTCTCTTATGTTATGGCATATGTGAAACAGTTAACTAGTTCTTAGGGCTACACAAAAACCATAGCATGGAAATTTTGAGGTACATAAATATTTGTTGTGAAGTAAATATTATCTTAGACAATTAGATTATCTTGAGATATAAGGAAATATAGAGGAGTCCTAACAAAATTTAAATAGATATGTTCTCCATGTAAAACCTTGTATTAGTTTATGGTGAGCAGAACTCCTTTGTACTAAAAATATTTGGGTTTGGAGTATACAGAAATGAGGTGATGATGTTAGCTTTCTATGTACATAGCAATGAATAAATTATATTAACATTTCCATATCTCCCAATAAAACAATTTACTGTGCATATTGTAAGTGCCTGGGCGTAAGGGAGAGAGCTATTGTATTGTGGTAATACTATGAGAAAGAAAATAGTAGATTCTTGGGCCTTAGCAAGTATATATATATAAATATATATATACACTGTATATATAACACTACTGTAACAACCTACTAACTGGCCTTCCTCTCTCCCACCTCTCCCCCCTTCAATCCATCCTAAATGCCTCTGCTAGGCTAATCTACCTCTCCCGACGCTCTGTATTCGCTGCACCCCTCTGTGAGTCCCTTCAATGGCTCCCCATTCACAGCAGAATTAAATTCAAAATTCTCACTCTGACCTACAAAGCCCTTACAAATGCAGCCCCCCATACCTGTCCTCACTCATCAACAAATATACCCCAGCCCATCCTCTAATTTCCAACAACGATCTACTCCTTGCCTCTTCTACCATTACCTCCTCTCATGCTAGACTACAGGACTTCTCTCTTGCGGCACCAACCCTCTGGAACACACTTCCTCGAGCTGTCAGACTTTCCCCCAGCCTCTCCTCCTTTAAACGCTCCCTAAAGACCTTCTTGTTCAGGGAAGCCTATCACCAAATCAGCAACTAATGAATTCCACTTGCCTAATAGTTGCCCTCATCTAACTCCACACTAACATCATTCCCACCTTTGCAGTCCCCACCTCCTGTTTCTCACCCTCCTACCCACTTAGATTGTAAGTTCCCACGGGAACAGGGCTCCCAATTCCCCCTGTATTTGTTTGTTAAATTTTGTCTGGTGTCTCATATTGTACTGTCCTTTTACCTTTGTTACCCATGGACAGCGCTGCAGAATCTGTTGGCGCTTTATAAATAAAGAATAATAATAATAATAATAATATACAGTATATATTTATATATATATATATATATATATATATATATATATATATATATATATATATATATATATATATATATATATATATATACATATATACAGTTGTGCTCATAAGTTTACATACCCTGGCAGAATTTATGATTTCTTGGCCATTTTTCAGAGAATAGGAATGATAACACAAAAACTTTTCTTTCACTCATAGTTAGTGTTTGGCTGAAGCCATTTATTATCAGTCAACTATGTTTACTCTTTTAAAATCATAATGACAACAGAAACTACCCAAATGACCCTGATCAAAAGTTTACATACCCTGGAGATTTTTGCCTGATAACATGCACACAAGTTGACACAAAGGGGTTTGAATGGCTATTAAAGGTAACCATCCTCACCTGTGAGAGAAAGAGAGAGAGAAAGAGAGAGTGAAAGAAAGAAAGAAAGAAAGAAAGAAAGAAAGAAAGAAAGAAAGAAAGAAAGTGTAAGGACCTTGCCCTTACCCAAGATGGCTGCTGTAATAGTTGTATTGAGGAAGAGAAATGCCATCTGGGAAGGGGGAGGAGTTGTTAGTGCTGAGGAGATTTTCTTAGGTGTTAAGAGAAGTGTGGAGCTTGCACAGACTTTGAGATGGGGGAAGAAAGTTGCTGTTTCCAAGCTGAAAGAAGTTATTCAGACTAATGCATGGATTCCAGAGACAGTTCAGACATTGCTACATGTGGCTGCTGAAGACAGAAGTTGGAACCTGTGAGTGTCAGCCATTATCTGCTGTTTTAAGATCTCCATAACTTCATGTTAGCTAAATGCAAGAGAAAAAATATACTAGTCATATCTGATGTGCTGCAGAGTTGTTGTATATTAAAGAGATAACCCAGAGAATATTCTAGAAGTTATTCTGCTTAAACAGTTTGCATAAATACACTAAATGGATTGAACAGCTGCATTACATAAGGAAGTAACTGAGTGTGATGTGCTGCAGAGTTGTATATTAAAGAGATAACCCAGAGAATATTCTAGAAGTTATTCTGCCTAAATAGTTGCATACATACACTAAATGGATTGCACAGCTGCATTACATAAGGAAGTAACTGAGTGTGATGTATATTAAAGAGATAACCCAGAGAATATCCTATAAGTTATTCTGCCTGAACAGTTTGCACAAATACACTGACTGGATTTGTAAAGCTACATTACATAAGGGCATAACTGTGAGATTTCCTCAGCTGTTTGTAGTAAAAGAGTGACTGACTTTGCAGTATAAGGCAAGTGGATTGCTGAAATTCAGTAATAAGGTAGAGACTTATGTTATTCAGTATTTCTGAGGAGAAGTTTCCTTGAGCACTGCATCGATCACAAGCAGCGCTCTCTAGCTTCGTTCACAAGCAGCAAGGGATAATTACCTCAACTAAATTCTATTTAGTATATGAAATTGCATTGTACAGCACCACCTCAAACTATTTTACAGCAACAGTTATGTTATTATTTCATGAGCTCATGAAGGACTTCTGAGTTAAAAAAAGGTATACTGATGTCATAAGAAGATATTGTGATTAATATTATTATTTGTATTTGTTGCACTGTATGTTATTGGTTAAACACTTTATAATAATCAAAGTAACATTTTATTTGAAGATTTTTTGTGTGGTTATTACTTGTTTTCTTTTTGTACTAAAATCTTATAGGACCCCACACCCTATTATTCTAGGGTGTCCCCTATAGGTGGAGGCACTGCGTCATACAGGCATCCCTTATATACCTGATTTCAACCCCCCTCCTACTCCCACTCTGTGGAGGCTTAGTTCTCATACACGAAACAGGTAGACAGCATTACACTATCACCCACCTCAGGGAAGGTCAGGAAAGGGTGTTACAGATGGAGGCACTGCTGAGATCGAGAGGTGGGGCAAAATCAGAAGAGATGCATCTTTTAAAATTAGAAGAGGTGAGAGAGTGGGCAATGCAGAAAAAGGTACCAATTAAGCAGGCAGTGGCTGTGACTTGGATACCAGTAGGAACCAGTCGAGATAAACTATGTGAGTCACTCCAGAGAGCACTTCAACTAAGAGAGTACCCTAAGATAGTAGCATTCAAAAGAGTACCAGATGACACTTGGGGTAGCATATTAATAGACACCAACCAATGTTTCTTAGAAGTACCCAACCCCTCTGAGCTACAGCTACCAGGGTTACCTTCAGTCAGACTACCCCTCATTTATGCCATAAAATCAGAACTGCATATAGTCAAGGAAAATGAAGTTCAGGGTGTTAGAGGATCTCAAAATGAATCTAATATGGAGTCTAGTCTATCTGAAGTTCTGAAGATTTTGGCTACCAGCATCACAGACAGCTCACATACATACAGTTACCGGAAACTAAAGATATTTTCAGGAAACCTTCCTGTACCCTTAGGAGAGGAGGGTATTGCGGCATGGTGTGATCATGCTAACATGGTGCTGCAAGAATGGAGTTGCCCAGAGACAGTGAAGTGTGTCCGCCTCTTAGAAAGTGTTAGGCCACCAGCACAAGTATTGTTGCAACACCATAGAGAGGAACACCCTGAAGCTAATGCTGTAGAGTTAATCTCTTTCTTAAAGACCTTATATAGTCTATTTGAAGATCCAGAAGATCTCTTGTATAAGTTTCGGTTACTTAAGCAGCGAGAGACAGAGAAGATGTCTGACTTTCTATTAAGATTACATGAGCAGCTTGTATTATTGGTTCGAAAAGGGGTAGTGACCCGACAAGATATGAATAAATGGAGGCAAGATCAGTTCCTTCGTGGCATTATACCAGACCACCCAATAGCCATCTTTCTTAGAGCCCAATTGCACTCTCAAGCACCAAAAGAATTGGAGGCCCCTATGCCTATGATAAGGACTCAAGAAGAAGAAATGAGTTTCCACACTGTGCGCAAGTCTGGCGAAGCTTGCATGGGTAAAAGTGAGACTAAAATAAAATTAGAAGACTCCAGAAATGCTCATTCTTTGTTGAAAGAGCTTATGGAGAATGGACTGCCTGACCAAGTAAAGGCTGAGTTGGAGAGAGCAAAACTACCTGTAAAACTCCAAAATACTACTCGACCAAAAGGGAGTTGTTTCACTTGTGGAGAGATAGGCCATTTCTCAAAGGATTGCCCCAGCAAAATACATTCATATGCTGGTGATTTTTCGGGAAGCCTTACAGTCCCTCAGAAGAAGGGAATGACTGATATTTCCTTTGATTTATCTGAAGATGATGTAGCTGGGCCAAGGGCTTTTATTGGAGTAAAAGTTTGTAACATTTCTACACAGACGCTGTTGGACACTGGATCTCAGTGCACCATAATCTATCGTAGTTTTTATGATACTTACCTTAAACATCTTAAAATCAAGCCTCCCTCTCAAATTGATTTAAGAGGTGTGGGTGGAAATAGGTGTGCTGTTGATGGAGTTGTCACTGTAGTCATTAGTATAGTCCAGTTACATACTAGTATGATATACCCCATGAAAGTGAAGGCTTTAATCTGCCCAGAAACCTGCAAAGATTCAGAAGGCCCTATAATTCTAGGGACCAACACAAAATATGTACAATCTTTGCTAAGGAAATTCATGATGGAGGTTGGAGGGCAAGACATAGACAAGTCATTACACCCAACTTTACGTCAGGAGGTTGAAAAGATATCTTTGAGACAATATGCTGGTCAGTGCTACAACCGTTCTGCTGGAGTGACTTACATTTCCCCAGGAGGGATGAAAGAGTTAAAATGTTTGGTGGTGTACCCTGACGGCAGACCCAAAGAGGACTGTTTTATTCTTGAAACGCCAGATGAAGAAGCAACCAAGCAGGGTTGGATTTTGGTACCTGAAATCTTACACAGAAGAAAGGATGGGCCTCCACCAAAGTGGCTAAGTGTTAAGGTCCAAAATTTGGCCCCATACCCTGTTGGTATTGATTTTAATCAGACTTTGGGATATCTTTATCCAGTAGTAGACTCATCATTGGCTATTCGTAAATGTTTCTCTCTCTCAAAAACAGAAACAGAAAAACTACAATTTAACTTTGAAGGATCTACAATGCCTAAGGAGGCATGTGAGCGGTTGCAGAAGGCTATGAAGGCCCGTGCAGGAGTTTTTTCTGCCACAGAAATGGATGTAGGACGTTCAAAACATATGCTTCATACCATTCGCCTAACAGATTCTGCCCCTTTTAGGGAACGCTCTAGGAGATTGCCTCCTCGTGATGTTGAGGATGTTCGTGCCGTTTTGGCTGAGATGGAAAAAGCTGGAATAATTTTTCCTTCTTGCAGTCCATGGGATTCACCCATTGTAGGGGTTAGAAAGAAGAATGGGTCTATACGTTTGTGCATTGACTATCGGACTCTCAATCGAAGAACTATACCTGACCAATATGACCTACCTCAAATTGAAGAGATTTTACATTGTCTTAATGGCAGCTGCTGGTTCAGTGTTCTGGATCTGAGATCCGGCTATTTTCAGGTAGGGATAACTGAAGAAGACCAAGAGAAGACAGCTTTTATTTGTCCACTAGGATTCTATCAGTTTACACGGATGCCACAAGGGATCTGTGGAGCTCCAGCCACATTCCAAAGGCTAATGGAACGTACTGTGGGAGATATGAATGGACGTGAGTGTCTTGTCTATCTAGATGACCTTATTGTATTCGGTAGTACTTTGGAAGAACATGAGACAAGGTTGCTGAAAGTATTGGATTGTCTTCACGAAGAAGGCCTAAAGTTAAGTCCGGAGAAATGTAGATTTGGGCAATCATCTGTGACCTATGTAGGTCATGTGGTCTCGGCAGAAGGGGTGTCTACAGACCCTGCTAAGGTGGAAGCAGTAACCGCATGGCCACAGCCTAACAACATTGGTGAACTTCGATAATTTCTTGGATTTTGTGGATACTATCGAAGATTTGTGAAAGGATACTCCCAGTTAGCTCGACCCCTAAACGACTTGCTGAAACATAGTGAAGATGATCCTAAAAAGCCACTAAATGCAAAAACTCCTTTGGGAACTCGGTGGACATCAGAGTGCTCCAAAGCGTTTGAGAATTTAAATAAAAATTTAACTGAGGCACCTGTCTTGGCCTATGCAGATCCCGAGAAACCTTATGTGCTACATATAGATGCTAGCTATGTGGGTTTGGGGGCAGTTTTACACCAAGAGTACCCTGGAGGGTTGAGACCTGTTGTTTATCTAAGTAGGAGTTTGTCTAAGAGTGAACAGAATTATCCAGTCCACAAGCTTGAGTTCTTGGCTCTAAAATGGGCAGTAGTGGATAAACTCCACGATTACCTTTATGGAGTATAATTTGAAGTTCGAACAGATAATAATCCACTTACCTACATCTTGACTACAGCAAAGTTGGATGCAACCGGTCATCGGTGGTTGGCTGCACTATCAAATTACACTTTTAAGTTACGTTACAAGCCAGGGCCTAAGAATATAGGGGCTGATGCAATGTCCCGACGACCAGGACTACCAGAACAAACAGGTGATTCTCAATGGGAAGAAATTCCTTCACTTGGTGTGAGAGCATTCTGCCAAACCAGTGTCTTCAAAGACGAAACCTCTGTTTTTTCAGATTTGAGAGCAGTAGATTCATTGGGATGTCATCCACAAGCTCTGCCTGTATATTATTGTAAACCATCTGTAGTGGAATTAGCCAGATGGTCTCGAATACCTCCTGAAGAATTAATAAATGCACAGGAACAAGATCCTTTAATTGGACTACTTCGAAAAGCTGTTCAAACTGATAGCCCACACTTACTGAAGAGAATTCCTAGGGAATGCTCTGGTCCACTAAATAGAGAGTGGGATAAGTTTCAAATTCAAGATGGACTTCTGTTTCGAGTAGTTAAATACCACAATCATCCAGATCGAAGACAATTGGTGCTACCTGCCAAACTAAGAAAACTTGTTCTGTCATCCTTGCATGATCAGCACGGACATCTTGGGATAGAAAAAACGTTTGGCCTCTTGCAGGATAGATGTTATTGGCCAAAGATGAGAGAGTATGTAAAAGACTACATTCATAAATGTTTTAGATGTGTACAGAGGAAAACTCTTCCAACTCGAGCTGCCTCTATGGGTCATCTGAAAAGTGAAGGCCCCATGGATCTTGTTTGCATGGATTTTTTGTGCATTGAGCCAGATTCTAGTGGCATTGGAAATGTTCTTATTGTAACAGATCACTATACCCGTTATGCTCAAGCCTTCCCAACAAAGGACCAGAAGGCTAGTACAGTGGCTAGAGTTCTTTCGGAAAGGTTTTTCATTCATTATGGTCTTCCTAAGAAACTGCATTCTGATCAAGGTAGAGACTTTGAGAGTCGCCTCATTAAAGAAATGATGAATGTTTTGGGAATTAAGAAGATAAGAACTTCTCCCTATCATCCAGAAGGAGATGCTTTGCCTGAGAGGTTTAACAGAACTTTGCTAAATATGTTAGGGACCCTGCCAGAGGCTGAAAAGAGAACTTGGAGTCATCAAGTAGAAGCACTAGTTCATGCCTACAACTGCACCCGACATGATTCCACAGGTTATTCACCATACTTCCTTATGTTTGGGAGAGAAGCGAGACTACCTATAGATCTCCAGTTAGGGGTGTCATCAGATGGAGTTTCTCATAAGAGTCACTATCAGTATGTCAGGCGATTGCAGGAGAGTTTACAAACAGCTTATAAGTTGGCTGAAGAAGCTACTGCTCGATTAAATGAGGCTAATAAACAACGATATGACAAGAGAATAAAACATCAGGATTTGCAACCAGGAGACCGTGTCCTTTTACGGAATTTAGGGATACCAGGCAAGCACAAGTTAGCTCCTAGATGAAGGAATAGTATCTATAGAATAGTCAGACAATTGCCAGGTCTTCCAGTTTTTCAGATAGCAGATGAAAATGGTGTTGTGAAGACATGGCATCGGAATCATTTGTTGCCTATACCTCAATTCCAGCATGATGTTACATATCATGAGGACCAAGGCCCAAGCATGTCAATTAATAATGAATATAGTATCCCACATGAAGACTCATCAATTCAATCGGACCCTGAAATGAGATCTCCATTGCAAAGAGAGACCTATAATGATGAGCATGCCTCCTCTGTTGCCCCAACCTCTGAACCTGATATGCCATCCTTCCCTAATAGTCCTATACCAGATAGCGAATCTCCAAACCCTATACATTATGATAGTAGAAGTCCCTATAGAGAGAAAAGACCAGCAAGAAAGAGACATCCCCCAAAGAAATTGACATATGATACACTAGGAAACCCTGGTTATAATGTTGAACCCTTGTTGCCTGCTCTAACATCTGCTGTACGATGTGTTTTGAAAGATGTATACCCTAACCATAATTTAACTTATGATGAATATGTGATTTTGTTAGTAGACTTGCTAAAGAAAATGTATTGATGTGTTGCTCTTGTACCCCTTGCTGGGGACAGCAAGTTTTTTTTTGGGGGGGGAGTATGTAAGGACCTTGCCCTTACCCAAGATGGCTACTGTAATAGTTGTATTGAGGAAGAGAAATGCCATCTGGGAAGGGGGAGGAGTTGTTAGTGCTGAGGAGATTTTCTTAGGTGTTAAGAGAAGTGTGGAGCTTGCACAGACTTTGAGATGGGGGAAGAAAGTTGCTGTTTCCAAGCTGAAAGAAGTTATTCAGACTAATGCATGGATTCCAGAGACAGTTCAGACATTGCTACATGTGGCTGCTGAAGACAGAAGTTGGAACCTTTTATTTGTACTGTGAGTGTCAGCCATTATCTGCTGTTTTAAGATCTCCATAACTTCATGTTAGCTAAATGCAAGAGAAAAAATATACTAGTCATATCTGATGTGCTGCAGAGTTGTTGTATATTAAAGAGATAACCCAGAGAATATTCTAGAAGTTATTCTGCTTAAACAGTTTGCATAAATACACTAAATGGATTGAACAGCTGCATTACATAAGGAAGTAACTGAGTGTGATGTGCTGCAGAGTTGTATATTAAAGAGATAACCCAGAGAATATCCTATAAGTTATTCTGCCTGAATAGTTTGCACAAATACACTGACTGGATTTATAAAGCTACATTACATAAGGGCATAACTGTGAGATTTCTGCAGCTGTTTGTAGTAAAAGAGTGACTTACTTTGCAGTATAAGGCAAGTGGATTGCTGAAATTCAGTAATAAGGTAGAGACTTATGTTATTCAGTATTTCTGAGGAGAAGTTTTCTTGAGCACTGCATCGATCACAAGCAGCGCTCTCTAGCTTCGTTCACAAGCAGGGATAATTACCTCAACTAAATTCTATTTAGTATATGAAATTGCATTGTACACCACCACCTCAAAGTATTTTACAGCAACAGTTATGTTATTATTTCATGAGCTCACGAAGGACTTCTGAGTTAAAAAAGGTATACTGATGTCATAAGAAGATATTGTGATTAATATTATTATTTGTATTTGTTGCACTGTATGTCATTGGTTAAACACTTTATAATAATCAAAGTAACATTTTATTTGAAGATTTCTTGTGTGGTTATTACTTGTTTTCTTTGTGTACTAAAATCTTATAGGACCACACACCCTATTATTCTAGGGTGTCCCCTATAGGTGGAGGCACTGCATCATACAGGCATCCCTTATATACCTGATTTCAACCCCCCTCCTACTTCCACTCTGCGGAGGATTAGTTCTCATACACAAAACAGATAGACAGCATTACACTATCACCCACCTCAGGGAAGGTCAGGAAAGGGTGTTACGAAAGAAAGAAAGAAAGAAAGAAAGAAAGAAAGAAAGAAAGAAAGAAAGAAAGAAAGAAAGAAAGAAAGAAAGAGAGAGATACAGAGAGAGAGAAAGAGAGTGAAAGAAAGACAGACAGACAGAGAGAGAGAGAGAGAGAGAGAGAGAGAGAGAGAAAGAAAGAAAGAAAGAAAGAAAGAAAGAAAGAATGAAAGAGAGATATAAAGATAGATAGAGAGAGAGAGAGAGAGAGAGAGAGAGAGTGAAAGAAAGACAGAGAGAGAAAAAAAGATAGAGAGAGAGATACATAGAGAGAAAGAGAGAGAGAGAGTGAAAGAAAGAGGGAGAGAGAGATATAGAGAGAGGGAAAGAGAGAGAGGGAGGGGGAGAGAGAGAAATGAAGAGAGAGAGAGAGAGGAAGAGAGAGGGAGAGAGAAAGAAACAGAGAGAGACAGAGAGAGAAACAGAAAGAAAATGAGAGAATGAGAGAGAGAGAGAGAGAGAGAGAGAGAAAGACTAGTCAAACTGTCAGTTTTCGAGAGTAGATGAAATCATTCTATTATCTTATTTGCTTCAATCTTTAGATATCTTTGTTGAAGAAATAGCAATGCACATGGGTGAGCCAATTACACAAGGCATCTATATGCAGCCACCAATAAGCAGCTACTGAGCCTATTTAGGTATGCTTTTCAGCACAGAATATAAAGAGAATGAAGCAAATTAGATAATAAAAGTAAATTCGAAAGTTGTCTAAAATGGCATACTCTATCTGAATCATGAAATAAAAAAATTGGGTTTAATGTCCCTTTAACATTGAGTGGACTAGTAACTTTTCCCCTCTGTGCTAGTAGCTTTAAACCCATGATTAGTAAACCATAGTAATATTTTTCCATCTCTGTGTGTGTGTGTATATATAAATATACTGTATATATAGAGAGTGATGAAGCTGGGTACAGAAGATAACCGGCGGATTATCAATTTTACTCTAGGAGCATCTGAGTATGCTACCAGACATGACCGTGGCTTAGACACGCTCCTCTGCATGCTCGATAATGTTATTTTGAATGCAAGAAAACACAAATATGATATAATTTATTGGACAACTCTCTGATTTCTCACAGGTCTGAAAAACAAAGGAGATGTTATTTATTTTAAATATACAGTCCTATGTTCATTTAATATATTATGTAAAACTGGGACATATTTCTTAATATTTTTTGAGTGCATGGACTAATGTTTATGACAATTATTTATAGGACTGCTTATTTAGCACACATTCATTTCTTATTTGGAGCCGAATTCCTGAAACAAAAATAAATAAATGTATTTTTATTCTGAAACAGTTTGCTAAACAATTTAAATTCACCAATATAGCTACCCACTCAATTCAGCAGATACATATCTAATATTGTACTGTTAGGCATTTCTCTCAGATCCATAAATATAAATTTATAAAATACTGAGGTACACCATAACTGAAAGTTTTACTATATGACTTAAACACAAGTAATTAACGCCTAGATTTAGAGTTTTGCGTTAGAAGGGGTGCGTTAGCTACGCATGCTTTTTTCCCCCGCACCTTTTAGACAACAGTGGAAAAAGCAGAGAAGAAGGCGCCACAATAGTGCTCTATCAATGGGGTAATAAAGTCACGCACAAGTCAAATGTGAACTTACGAGATCCAAAGCACTTGAGAAGTGCCACATGTGCAAGCTGAACTATTAAAGCTGTCCAGCGAGCTTTCCTCTCCGTAAGAGTTGTTAAGCGACAGCCTCGCAGTTGCCAGACTTGGATCACCGTATTGCTGTATCAGTAAAAATATCAGCACATGCACCCAGTAAAAGGATGAATAAAAATGAAGCTTGTGATATCTATATAAAATCAACTTAGTTTATTTATTGAAACACAACGCGTTTCCCGGTCCTCCGACCGTTTCATCAGGTGTATACATATTAAAAGACATCACAGCTTATAAATCATTTGTCGGCGTCTAACAACATTGAGTGCGCCTGTGTAAAAAAATAACAAACCAATCAGTGCATCATAAAAGTCGGCATTACCCTTTCTTGTCAGAAACGAGGGTGTGTCTGTATGTTGTCCAACGAGGCAAATAGCATCACTCGACATATTCACACCCACACATAAGAACCAATAGCAATACAGAGATTTGTAACTCCGTATTCCTGGTGCACAATACTGAGAATTGGTTAATACCAACATGGACACACCTAAACTATAGTAACTTGGCAAATAGTCATTCTAACATCCACAAAAACATAAAACAATTACATATATACAAAATTATCAATTCTAATGATATTATTGAAAAACATTGATTGCGTCTACGTACGAAAGTAACAAACCTTAATAAAATCGGCATGACTCATATTTATCAAAACCGAAGGTGTGTCTACACCTATCAACTCAAGCATATAGCATCACTAGATGTATTAACACCCACACATGTGAACCAATACCAATACAGAGATATATGGCTCCGTACTAGATGGTGCACAACAATGGGGGTTACTACCAACAAAGACACACACAAATACTAAACCATCCTAACAGATAAACATTCTAACATACATGTAGCAATGGTCAGTAAATACATAATAAAAATATAAACATTATCTCGACAAAGTTAAAACATTATCAAACATATCGCTGGGTACTATGTAATTCATGGACCCGTGAGTATAAAATGAACATATTTGATTAGGCAAACCAAAGGAATTGAAGTACCAATATGCATTAACCCCTTGGTCAAAATGTTCCCAAATGAGAAAGTGCTCATTATCAGATGTAATAATAAACATCACCAAAGGGAAAAAGATATTGATCCTCAATTACCATTTCCACAATACAAATATCAATAAGACATATGTAATAAAAACATTTCTTCCTCAAATTAATAACATAGGGTCAGATATAAATTATTAAAAATAATAATCACAAAATGTACCGCTACAAGCGGACTAGAACTCGCAACCTTAAGGTGGTTAGACAGGTTGCCGCTCACCCTTAAGGTTGCGAGTTCGGTTTTGATAAATATGAGTCATGCCGATTTTATTAAGGTTTGTTACTTTCGTATGTAGACGCAATCAATGTTTTTCAATAATATCATTAGAATTGATAATTTTGTATATATGTAATTGTTTTATGTTTTTGTGGATGTTAGATTGACTATTTGCCAAGTTACTATAGTTTAGGTGTGTCCATGTTGGTATTAACCAATTCTCAGTATTGTGCACCAGGAATACGGAGTTACAAATCTCTGTATTGCTATTGGTTCATATGTGTGGGTGTGAATATGTCGAGTGATGCTATTTGCCTCGTTGGACAACATACAGACACACCCTCGTTTCTGACAAGAAAGGGTAATGCCGACTTTTATGATGCACTGATTGGTTTGTTATTTTTTTACACAGGCGCACTCAATGTTGTTAGACGCCGACAAATGATTTATAAGCTGTGATGTCTTTAAATATGTACACACCTGATGAAACGGTCGGAGGACCGGGAAACGCGTTGTGTTTCAACAAATAAACTAAGTTGATTTTATATAGATATCACAAGCTTCATTTTTATTCATCCTTTTACTGGGTGCATGTGCTGATATTTTTACTGATACCGCAATACGGTGATCCAAGTCTGACAACTGCGAGGCTGTCGCTTAACAACTCTTACGGAGAGGAAAGCTCGCTGGACAGCTTTAATAGTTCAGCCCGCACATGTGGCACTTCTCAAGTGCTTTGGATCTCGTAAGTTCACATTTGACTTGTGCGTGACTTTATTACCCCATTGATAGAGCACTATTGTGGCGCCTTCTTCTCTGCTTTTTCCACTATTTCTAGATTCCTGCTTGTTTTTGTCAAACAACTTTGGAAGAAGATTGCTGCCTGTTTTCTACACGGAATCAATTGGATATTTGAGACTGCCTCCTTAATCGATCTCAAGGGTGTCCTTCGTTTGGAATACTCTGATGGGAACTTTATCTGTGGTTTGAGAATACCGACCTTTGATTTTGCTTATTTAGGCATTTCATTATATTATCACATTGCTTTTTTAAGCATTGGTTTATTACATCTTTGCTGCATTTTACTTATATGTGTTTATTTTTAAGTTGTACCACATATATTTATATTTATATTTTTGATTTTTTTGATCACAGCATTGAGCACTTATGTTCGCTTGGACAGCAGTGATTTTGTTTTTTCTATTACACATCACGATCTCATATATTTAGTTGGGTATTTACGCTATCTAACATTATATATTTATGATTCGTTGTCCTTGGAAAGGGATATACGATTTTTTAGTGATACATCACTATTTCACATTTTTTAGGCGCCTTTAACATATTACACATTCCAACTTTTAGACAACGCTGGTATTTAGAGTTCTCAGAAGGGCTGCGTTAGGCTCCAAAAAGGGAGCGTAGAGCATAATTTACCGCCACTTCAACTCTCAATACCAGCGGTGCTTATGGATGTGGCCAGCTTAAAAAACGTGCTCTCGCATGATTCCCCCATAGGAAACAATGGGGCAGTTTGAGCTGAAAAAAAAACTAACACCTGCAAAAAAGCAGCGTTCAGCTCCTAACGCAGCCCCATTGTTTCCTATGGGGAAACACTTCCTAAGTCTGCACCTAACACCCTAACATGTACCCCGAGTCTAAACACCCCTAACCTTACACTTATTAACCCCAATCTGCCGCCCCCGCTATCGCTGACCCCTGCATTATATTATTAACCCCTAATCTGCCGCTCCGTACACCGCCGCAACCTACATTATAGCTATGTACCACTAATCTGCTGCCCCTAACATCGCCGACACCTATATTATATTTATTAACCCCTAATCTGCCCCCCCAACGTTGCCGCTACCTACCTACACTTATTAACCCCTAATCTGCCGACCGGACCTCGCTGCTACTCTAATAAATTTATTAATCCCTAAACCGCCTCACTCCCGCCTCAAAAACCCTATAATAAATATTATTAACCCCTAATCTGCCCTCCCTAACATCGCTGACACCTAACTTCAAGTATTAACCCCTAATCTGCTGACCGGACCTCGCCGCTATTCTAATAAATGTATTAACCCCTAAAGCTAAGTCTAACCCTAACCCTAACACCCCCCTAAATTAAATATAATTTTAATCTAACAAAATAAATTAAATCTTATTAAATAAAGTATTCCTATTTAAAGCTAAATACTTACCTGTAAAATAAACCCTACGATAGCTACAATATAACGAATAATTATATTGTATCTATTTTAGGATTTATATTTATTTTACAGGCAACTTTGTATTTATTTTAACTAGGTACAATAGCTATTAAATAGTTAATAACTATTTCATAGCTACCTAGTTAAAATAATTACAAAATTACCTGTAAAATAAATCCTAACCTAAGTTACAATTAAACCTAACACTACACTATCATTAAATTAATTAAATAAACTACCTACAATTATCTACAATTAAATCAACTAAACTAAATTACAAAAAAAACAAAACACTAAATTACAAAAAATAAAAAAAGATTACATGCATTTTAATCTAATTACACCTACTCTAAGCCCCCTAAAAAAATAACAAAGCCCCCCAAAATAAAAAAATGCCCTACCCTATTCTAAAATAAAAATTTTACAGCTCTTTTACCTTACCAGCCCTTAAAAGGGCCTTTTGCGGGGCATGCCCCAAAGAAAACAGCTCTTTTGCATTTAAATAAACATACAATACCCCCCCAACATTACAACCCACCACCCACATACCCCTAATCTAACCCAAACCCCCCTTAAAAAACCTAACACTAAGCCCCTGAAGATCTCCCTACCTTGTCTTCACCACCCTGGGTATCACCGATCTGTCCAGAAGTGGGTCCGAAGTCTTCATCCTATCCGGCAAGAAGAGGGCATCCGGACCGGTAGACATCTTCATCCAGGCGGCATCTTCTATCTTCTTCCATCCGGCGCGGAGCGGGACCATCTTGAAGCAGCCGATGCAGATCCATCCTCTTCTTCCGGCGACTCCCGACGAATGAAGGTTCCTTTAAAGGACGTCATCCAAGATGGCGTCCCTCGAATTCCGATTGGCTGATAGGATTCTATCAGCCAATCGGAATTAAGGTAGGAAAAATCTGATTGGCTGATTGAATCAGCCAATCACATTCAAGTTCAATCCGATTGGCTGATCCAATTAGCCAATCAGATTGAGCTTGCATTCTATTGGCTGATCGGAACTTATTTGGGGTATGTGGATGGAGGGTTGTAATGTTGGGGGGGTATTGTATGTTTATTTAAATGTAAAAAAGAGCTGTTTTCTTTGGGGCATGCCCCGCAAAAGGCCCTTTTAAGGGCTGGTAAGGTAAAAGAGCTATAAAAATTTTATTTTAGAATAGGGTAGGGCATTTTTTTATTTTGGGGGGCTTTGTTATTTTTTTTAGGGGGCTTAGAGTAGGTGTAATTAGTTTAAAATTCATGTAATCTTTTTTTATTTTTTGTAATTTAGTGTTTTTTTTTTGTAATTTAGTTTAGTTGATTTAATTGTAGATAATTGTAGGTAGTTTATTTAATTAATTTAATGATAGTGTCGTGTTAGGTTTAATTGTAACTTAGGTTAGGATTTATTTTACAGGTATTTTTGTAATTATTTTAACTAGGTAGCTATTAAATAGTTATTAACTATTTAATAGCTATTGTACCTAGTTAAAATAAATACAAAGTTGCCTGTAAAATAAATATAAATCCTAAAATAGCTACAATATAATTATTATTTATATTGTAGCTATATTAGGGTTTATTTTACAGGTAAGTATTTAGTTTTAAATAGGATTAATTTATTTAATAAGATTTATTTTATTTCGTTAGATTAAAATTATATTTAATTTAGGGGGGTGTTAGGGTTATGGTTAGACTTAGCTTTAGGGGTTAATATTTTTATTAGAGTAGCGGTGAGGTCCAGTCGGCAGATTAGGGGTTAATACTTGAAGTTAGGTGTCGGCAATGTTAGGGAGGGTAGATTAAGGGTTAATAAAATTTATTATAGGGTTTTTGAGGCGGGAGTGAGGCGGTTTAGGGGTTAATACATTTATTATAGTAGCGGCGAGGTCCGGTCGGCAGATTAGGGGTTAAAAAGTGTAGGTAAGGTAGCGGCGACATGGGGGGGCAGATTAGGGGGTAATAAATATTATGTAGGGGTCGGCGATGTTAGGGGCAGCAGATTAGGGGTACATAGTTATAATGTAGGTTGCGGCGGTGTGCGGTCGGCAGATTAGGGGTTAAAAAAATTTAATAGAGTGGCGGCGATGTGGGGGGACCTCGGTTTAGGGGTACATAGGTAGTGTATGGGTGTTAGTGTACATTAGAGCACAGTAGTTAAGAGCTTTATGAACCGGCGTTAGCCCAGAAAGCTCTTAACTCCTGGCTTTTTTCTGCGGCTGGAGTTTTGTCGTTAGAGTTCTAACGCTCACTTCAGCCAAGACTCTAAATACCATAAATACCAGCGTTAGAAAGATCCCATTGAAAAGATAGGATACGCAATTGACGTAAGGGGATCTGTGGTATGGAAAAGTCGCGGCTGGAAAGTGAGCGTTAGACCCTTTCCTGACTGACTCTAAATACCAGCGGGCGGTAAAAACCAGCGTTAGGACCCCCTAACGCTGGTTTGGATGGCTAACGCAGAGATCTAAATCTAGGCGTAAGCTTGTAAAGTTTCAATCTTATGCTTTCAAAATACACAGGTCTTAAAAAGTTTTCTTTGTTTTCTCCTGCTATTTTCCATAAAGACGTAACATCTGGAATTTTGTGTATTGAGAACTCAGTAAGGGACAATTTAAATTTAAACCCTAGATGTGAATTATTTAAATTGCTGGTCATCCTGAAGTCTTGCTAGCTTCAAAGGACTAATTACTGTAGACTGTCTCTCTCTGAACAGCAGGAGATCTGAGTAAACATACTTTCTATGTAGTGAAACTTACAGTATGGAGTTTTAATTAAAGCATTCATATATATATAGATGAATTAATCAACATGATATTTATGCACATAGCTTCCAATGATATTTCACCTTTTACATGATATATCGCTCACTTGCTAACCCGACACCATGTTAGGCCTACAGCGCTAAACCTGAAATGAGTAATAAATATTTTACCTTCCTATGTTCTTCACATAGGATAAAATTTTCTTTTTATTTATAAATATATATATATACATACACAGTAACACACATATTTAGGCATGCATGTATAGATATGTATAAATATGTATACACACACACACACACACACATATATATATATATATATATATATATATATACACACACACATATGTATAGACACACACACATATATATTATAGCCCTTTCCATTCAAACACCTTTTCATATACCATATACCTTTTAACCCTTAATAAAAATGTAATTAATATTTATACAAATAATTTTAATAGATAGTGTATATACAAGTGTAACACGTTTACTTTAATGCATTTATGTTGTGTTTGCTGCAACTTTTAATTTTTCCCTAACTCTTTGTGCAAGGACTTCAGTCACGCTAACCTGATGAGCGCAAATTTAGTTTGCACTTGTGTGGTCGTGATTACTTTCAACTTGTAATAAGCATACAAGTTAACTCATGCACAATATTGCGATTTATTTGTAATTTGTATTTTCCAGCTATACATTGTAACCCATTGTGGACACTGGCACGAAAGTTAACCCTTTACTCACTCATTAACACACAATACAAGACAACTTGTTTGTAAAAGTCCATAAGAAAAAAAGATTTAGGACCACAACAGGTTCAGGATGCCATTACGGTGAAACTGTTGGGGATCTGGTGAGTTTGACCCTATCACTACAGAGGAGCAAAACTTCATACTTTTCCTTCATAATTGGGAAAGAGTCTGATATAAGGTGGCATATTGTGTATCAGCTGATGAGATTAACACCTTGACATTTGCTACATTTTCTTTTAAAATAATCTTTTATTGAGGTTTTACATAAATGAACAACAATTAATGATTACATGACGTGAAAATACAATAATGAAACAGAATAATATTGCACATAATAAACAAATGATTTGCAATAGGTTTCCCGTAGTTATTAACAAGAAACCTAATTTACAATAATAATAGCTTATGACTGTATTTAATGTACTGGTCTAAAAAGCCATCTGGCATAGGAGATGTGAGTGCATATGATAACTACGTAATGGACCTTTTTAGGTCTTAGGTTAGAGTGATGGTTGGTTGCAACCATACATTAGTCATTATTTGTTAATTACCAATATTATCTAAAGCTAGGAAGTTATCCTATAAGTTTTAAGTAGAAGCTGGTTAGCCTCTTAATCACACATAGATAGGGAGAGGTACGGGAGAGGGGGGAGAGTAGAGAGAGAAGACAAAAAAAGGGGGGGGAAGGCTGGGGGTGAACGGAGAATCAGAGGCCTAGATTTAGAGTTCGGCGGTAGCCGTCAAAACCAGCGTTAGAGGCTCCTAACGCTGGTTTTGGGCGCCCGCTGGTATTTGGAGTCAGTGATTAAAGGGTCTAACGCTCACTTTTCAGCCGCGACTTTTCCATACCGCAGATCCCCCTACGCCATTTGCGTAGCCTATCTTTTCAATGGGATCTTTCTAACGCTGGTATTTAGAGTCGTTTCTGCAGTGAGCGTTAGAGCTCTAACGACAAGATTCCAGCCGCCTGAAAATAGCAGGAGTTAAGAGCTTTCTGGCTAACGCCGGTTTATAAAGCTCTTAACTACTGTACCCTAAAGTACACTAACACCCATAAACTACCTATGTACCCCTAAACCGAGCTCCCCCCACATCGCCGCCACTCGATTAAAATTTTTAACCCCTAATCTGCCGACCGCCACCTACGTTATACTTATGTACCCCTAATCTGCTGCCCCTAACCCCGCCGACCCCTATATTATATTTCTTAACCCCTAACTTGCCCCCCACAACGTCGCCGCAAGCTACTTAAAATAATTAACCCCTAATCTTCCGACCGCAAATCGCTGCCACCTACGTTATCCCTATGTACCCCTAATCTGCTACCCCTAACACCGCCGACCCCTATATTATATTTATTAACCCCTAATCTGCCCCCCTCAACGTCGCCGACACCTGCCTACACTTATTAACCCCTAATCTGCCGACCGGAGCTCACCGCTATTCTAATAAATGTATTAACCCCTAAAGCTAAGTCTAACCCTAACACTAACACCCCCCTAAGTTAAATATAATTTTTATCTAACGAAATAAATTAACTCTTATTAAATAAATTATTCCTATTTAAAGCTAAATACTTACCTGTAAAATAAATCCTAATATAGCTACAATATAAATTATAATTATATTATAGCTATTTTAGGATTAATATTTATTTTACAGGTAACTTTGTAATTATTTTAACCAGGTACAATAGCTATTAAATAGTTAAGAACTATTTAATAGTTACCTAGTTAAAATAATAACAAATTTACCTGTAAAATAAATCCTAACCTAAGATATAATTAAACCTAACACTACCCTATCAATAAAATAATTAAATAAACTACCTACAATTACCTACAATTAACCTAACACTACACTATCAATAAATTAATTAAACACAATTGCTACAAATAAATACAATTAAATAAACTAGCTAAAGTACAAAAAATAAAAAAGATCTAAGTTACAGAAAATAAAAAAATATTTACAAACATAATAAAAATATTACAACAATTTTAAACTAATTACACCTACTCTAAGCCCCCTAATAAAATAACAAAGCCCCCCAAAATAAAAAATTCCCTACCCTATTCTAAATTAAAAAAGTTACAAGCTCTTTTACCTTACCAGCCCTGAACAGGGCCCTTTGCGGGGCATGCCCCAAGAATTTCAGCTCTTTTGCCTGTAAAAAAAACACATACAATACCCCCCCCCAACATTACAACCCACCACCCACATACCCCTAATCTAACCCAAACCCCCCTTAAATAAACCTAACACTAAGCCCCTGAAGATCTTCCTACCTTGTCTTCACCATCCAGGTTCACCGATCCGTCCTGAAGAGCTCCTCCGATGTCCTGATCCAAGCCCAAGCGGGGGCTGAAGAGGTCCATGATCCGGTCAAAGTCTTCATCCAAGCGGGGCAGAAGAGGATCTTCCATCCGATTGAAGTCATCATCCAGGCGGCATCTTCGATCTTCTTCCATCCGGAGCGAAGCGGCAGGATCCTGAAGACATCCAGCGCGGAACATCCATCCGGACCGACGACTGAACGACGAATGACTGTTCCTTTAAGGGACGTCATCCAAGATGGCGTCCCTCGAATTCCGATTGGCTGATAGGATTCTATCAGCCAATCGGAATTAAGGTAGGAATTTTCTGATTGGCTGATGGAATCAGCCAATCAGAATCAAGTTCAATCCGATTGGCTGATCCAATCAGCCAATCAGATTGAGCTCGCATTCTATTGGCTGTTCCGATCAGCCAATAGAATGCGAGCTCAATCTGATTGGCTGATTGGATCGGCCAATCGGATTGAACTAGATTCTGATTGGCTGATTCCATCAGCCAATCAGAAAATTCCTACCTTAATTCCGATTGGCTGATAGAATCCTATCAGCCAATCGGAATTCGAGGGACGCCATCTTGGATGACGTCCCTTAAAGGAACAGTCATTCGTCGTTCAGTCGTCGGTCCGGATGGATGTTCCGCGCTGGATGTCTTCAGGATCCTGCCGCTTCGCTCCGGATGGAAGAAGATCGAAGATGCCGCCTGGATGATGACTTCAATCGGATGGAAGATCCTCTTCTGCCCCGCTTGGATGAAGACTTTGACCGGATCATGGACCTCTTCAGCCCCCGCTTGGGCTTGGATCAGGACATCGGAGGAGCTCTTCAGGACGGATCGGTGAACCTGGATGGTGAAGACAAGGTAGGAAGATCTTCAGGGGCTTAGTGTTAGGTTTATTTAAGGGGGGTTTGGGTTAGATTAGGGGTATGTGGGTGGTGGGTTGTAATGTTGGGGGGGGGTATTGTATGTGTTTTTTTTACAGGCAAAAGAGCTGAAATTCTTGGGGCATGCCCCGCAAAGGGCCCTGTTCAGGGCTGGTAAGGTAAAAGAGCTTGTAACTTTTTTAATTTAGAATAGGGTAGGGAATTTTTTATTTTGGGGGGCTTTGTTATTTTATTAGGGGGCTTAGAGTAGGTGTAATTAGTTTAAAATTGTTGTAATATTTTTATTATGTTTGTAAATATTTTTTTATTTTCTGTAACTTAGATCTTTTTTATTTTTTGTACTTTAGCTAGTTTATTTAATTGTATTTATTTGTAGCAATTGTGTTTAATTAATTTATTGATAGTGTAGTGTTAGGTTAATTGTAGGTAATTGTAGGTAGTTTATTTAATTATTTTATTGATAGGGTAGTGTTAGGTTTAATTATATCTTAGGTTAGGATTTATTTTACAGGTAAATTTGTTATTATTTTAACTAGGTAACTATTAAATAGTTCTTAACTATTTAATAGCTATTGTACCTGGTTAAAATAATTACAAAGTTACCTGTAAAATAAATATTAATCCTAAAATAGCTATAATATAATTATAATTTATATTGTAGCTATATTAGGATGTATTTTACAGGTAAGTATTTAGCTTTAAATAGGAATAATTTATTTAATAAGAGTTAATTTATTTCGTTAGATGTAAATTATATTTAAGTTAGGGGGGTGTTAGTGTTAGGGTTAGACTTAGCTTTAGGGGTTAATACATTTATTAGAATAGCGGTGAGGTCCGCTCGGCAGATTAGGGGTTAATAATTGAAGTTAGGTGTCGGCGATGTTAGGGAGGGCAGATTAGGGGTTAATACTATTTATGATAGGGTTAGTGAGGCGGATTAGGGGTTAATAACTTTATTATAGTAGCGCTCAGGTCCGCTCGGCAGATTAGGGGTTAATAAGTGTAGGCAGGTGTCGGCGACGTTGAGGGGGGCAGATTAGGGGTTAATAAATATAATATAGGGGTCGGCGATGTTAGGGCAGCAGATTAGGGGTACATAGGGATAACGTAGGTTGCGGCGGTTTACGGAGCGGCAGATTAGGGGTTTAAAAAAATATGCAGGGGTCAGCAATAGCGGGGGTGGCAGAATAGGGGTTAATAAGTGTAAGGTTAGGGGTGTTTTTGACTCAGGGTTCATGTTAGGGTGTTAGGTGCAGACGTAGGAAGTGTTTCCCCATAGGAAACAATGGGGCTGCGTTAGGAGCTGAACGCTGCTTTTTTGCAGGTGTTAGGTTTTTTTTCAGCTCAAACAGCCCCATTGTTTCCTATGGGAGAATCGTGCACGAGCACGTTTTTGATGCCGGCCGCGTCCGTAAGCAGCTCTGGTATCGAGAGTTGCATTTGCGGTAAAAATGCTCTACGCTCCTTTTTTGGAGCCTAACGCAGCATTTGTTTGAACTCTCGATACCAGAGTTAAATTTATGGTGCGGCCAGAAAAAAACCCGCGGAGCGTTAACAGCCCTTTTACCGCCGAACTCCAAATCTAGGCCCTAGTGTTTAAGATTCTAGGTGTTCACATGCTCAGTATCTAGTTTGTAAAGTGAGTATCCCAAGTGGACCAGATTTCATGGTAGAGGTCAGATTTATTGGTGGTTCTGAAGACGTATAATTCCATGGTTTTAATATAGTCCATGATGGACATTATTTGGGACAATATAGGAGGGAGAGGTCTTTCTCCAGTGTCTGGCTATAGCAAGTTTGGTGGCCATAAGGAGATAAGTCAATAAGTATTTATCTGATTTACTCAAGTTTAATATAGTGTTTGCGATGCGGGAGGGCGGCGGTTTAGGGGTTAATAGGTAGTTTATGGGTGTTAGTGTACTTTGTAACAGTTTAGTTATGAGTTTTGTGAAACATTTTTGTTTTGCAAAATCCATAACTACTGGTCTCAGACGGTGGTATGGATCGTGTCGGTATAGGCTGTAATGCAAGTATTTTAGCCTGAACACACAACCTGTAATACCGGCGCTATGAAATTCCCACACAAAAACGTATTTTTTTGAGTGCGGAATGGACGTTGTGTTACAGGCTAAAATGCTTGCGGTATAGCTATTCTGACATGACTCGTAATATGCGTTCCTGGCCATTCCAGCGTAATGGCCAATTTTTCAGCGTTAAAAGCAGTAAATCGCTGTAATGCAAAACTCGTAATCTAGCCGTTAATCTTCTACAGCCACGACAGCATAAAAATGTTCATTAGCAAATGTGGTTAAAGAGGACAAGCCTGAATACAAAAACAGGAAAAATTTACAGAAGGTAAATGAAGGGATATAAACAAGTCTCAGCACATTAATATTATGCATACAAGTATCAAAGTGTATTCAATGGTAAAAGTAAAGAAATACATTTTCACAAAATATGCCCCAAAAACTCTCCTTATTCATACAAATCATCCATCCACAGAAAACAATATCAAAAATAGAAAAATCGCAAACAAAAAAATCTCACTAGATGTCCCAGGGCAGGGCCATCTCTCATCACCATCAAAAAATGTTTTCATAAACCATATAATATGTCTAAAATTCTGATAGCTTCAAGACTCTAAGTTCAAAAATAAACCGTCCCTTGAAGATGTTATGCACATGGGGTAGTCCATCTTTGAAATGTCCTAGGTAAAAAAACATATCCAAAATGTGTAATGATCTAATGTCACTCAGAAGAGATAGTATCACTCTGTCCAGAATAGTAATAAATATATGGTCACAATTCAGCAATGATATACATCTGGCTCTTTAATAAGTTCATGCACTTTGTTATCCAAAGCATGGCGATTTGTTGATAGGGAACACCTTTAAATGCCACTTATGCCTTTAGCAATATTCTGAATGGCCACACACACACACATATATATATATATATATATACATACAGTATATATATATATATATATATATATATATATATATATACACACACACATATATATATATATATATATATATATATGTATACACACACACACACATATATATATATATATACATACTAACACACACACATATATATATATATATACTGCATATATATATATATATATATATATATATATATATATATATATATATATATATTGATTGATTGATTGGATTAGCCATGTTAGTCCAGAGATTTAGATATCCATGAAGGGAAATAAAAAAAATAACAAGAGTATTGCATTGAGCAATGATACTTTTTTATTGGACTAAGTATACATTTATAAGTTGACAAGCTTTTGGAAGAATGCTTTCCTTTTTCAAGTCTGAAGCAATACTCGAGTATTGCTACAGACTTTACTTTCAGAAGGCGTTCTTCCGAAAGCTTGTCAACTTATAAATGTATAGTTAGTCCAATAAAAAAGTATCATTGCTCAATGCAATACTCTTGTTATTTTTTTTATTTCCCTTCATGGATACCTCTCTTATCTCTATAATTGTGATCTTTCCCTGTGCTTTTTGCCTGAATGACCCCTAGCTCAAATGTCCATAGATATCCCCTCCCTTAACTTTTTTGCAGGCCCATCTAACACAAATATATCTCTCTCCCTCAGCTGAATTTAAAGTATATCTGCCACAGTCTAAAGAAATTCAGACCTGAATACTTCAACTGTCCCACTGCTCTCTGCAACCAGGTAGCCTCTGGAAGTTCAAGCATACCGGCTCTATGAACGATCACTGTGTATATAGACAATGGCGAAATATATTCACTAAACAAACAAAATTGGCCAAGGCCCAATATTTCTGTGAAAATCTGAACAATAACATATCAAACCCTAGAAAGTTTTGGAAAATCATAAATAACGTACACACTCCACCAATCCACTCCCAACCATCCACTGTCAAAGTGGACAACCAAACCCTGTAACTTCCCTTAGAAGTAGCAAATTCCTTCAACAATTATATTGTCGGACGTTCCACCACCCTGATTGACAAACTAATAAATGAAACGCATCCTGAAACTACAAATGTGGATCAGGCCCCTGTAAATCTGCAAAGACCCAATATAGAGAAGTTCAATTTTAGACCTGTACCCATCAGTGTCTTTAAGAAACACCTTAATAATCTAAAAATGAAAACCAGTCTGGACCTGATCAAATCCCAGCAATGCTGTTGAAGCTCAGTGCTCCGGCAATTGCTAAACCTGTCACAACCCTAATTAACGAATCCTTGGTGTCTGGATACATACCCACACTTTGGAAGACTACAAGAGTACTGAATATCCATAAAAGTGGTGAGATAACCTTGTTTTCTAATTATCGCCCAATATCATTACTCCCAGTATTGTCAAAAATCTTAGAAAAGTGCGTCCATATGCAACTATGTGATTATTACCAGCAATCTGCCAATCCCTTCACTGGCTTCCTCTTGCCTCTAGGATCAAACACACAATTCTCATTCTGACATACAAAACCCTCAACTGCACTGCTCCCCCCTATATCTCAGACCTTGTCTCCAGATACTCTCCCTCCCATCCCCTTCGCTCTGCTCACGACCTCCTACTCTCCTCCTCTCTTGTCACCTCATCACACTCCCGTTTACAGGACTTCTCCAGACTGGCTCCCATCTTGTGGAACTCTCTGCCTCGCTCCACAAGACTTTCTTCTAGTTTTAAAAGCTTTAAGTGCTCCCTAAAGACTCTACTGTTCAGGGATGCATACAACCTACGCTAACCTTTCTTTATACCAGTTCCTCTCCTCCATTGCTATCCCCTGAACCCCCTTAGCATGTAAGCCTAAGAGTCCAGCTGTTTGTAGATCACCTTCTTAAGAGCTGACTACAACAGTGCAACTCTTGGCAGGGCCCGCTACCCATTTGATCCCTATAATTGTTTTGCTGTACTCCGCCTTTGTTTATAGCGCTGCGGAATTTGTTGGCGCTCTACAAATAACCAATAATAATAATAATCTAACTATCTGACCCCTGATCAATCAGGTTTTCGCCCGAACCACTCCACTACTACTGCCCTCCTAAAAGTTTGCAATGACATCCAAACTGGCATGGAACAAGGAGACCTAACTGGAGCTATTTTAATTGATTTTGCAAAGGCCTTTGACACAGTAGACCACGACATACTACTGCTCAAATTAAAAAACTCTGGTATTGGTGATCGTCCGCTAACCTGGTTTTGATCATATGTATCGGATCGATCACAGTATGTCTCCATTTCTGACAGTGACTCCCTCTCCCAGTCACGTGTGGTGTTCCCCAAGGTTCCATTCTTGGCCCCCTACTATTCACATTATTTATAAATGATCTGCCAAATGTCTGCAAATCCTCAACTGTACACATGTACGCAGACGACATGGTAATCTATGCAAACAAATCCAATCTGCCGCAGCTTGAGGCAGTGTTCCAAGACCAGTTCACAGAGGTAGAAAAGTGGATATCAAAAAACAAACTCTTCCTAAACACTGACAAAACTGTCACAATGATCTTTGGAACGGTACCTAAATTACACAAACTACAAAATTCCCATCTACGCATCAAAACAAAATCAAATTGCACGATGACCGAAGTCCACTCTTTCAAATACTTGGGTATGTTGTTAGACCCCAATCTATCTTTTGGCCTCCACATAGAAAAACTTGCATCTAAACTCTATCCAAAACTAGGTGCCCTATACAGAAACAAATCCTGTCTAAGCCCTACAGTAAAGGAAAAGATTGTACAGCAAATGCTGATGCCAATCATTGATTATGGGGATGTAGTATATGCACCTGCACCACAAACTCACCTTAATAAACTAAATACATTGTATAACTCGTTCTGCCGCTTTGTGCTACAATGTAACTACAGGACCCACCATTGTGACATGCTAAAAGAACTAAACTGGCTGTCGCTGGAATCCAGATGCACCCTTCATCTTTCCAGCCTTGTGTTTAAGAGCTTTTCTGGGAAGTTCCCACCCTACCTGAGCAGAATGCTCTCCAGCTGTTCCCACCTCCTATAACCTCTGATCCAGTACCAGCACATTATTTAGTTTGCCACAATATAAAAAGAAAGCTGCTCGATCCTTCTTTTCCTACAGAGCACCACAATTATGGAACCTCCCGCACACTTTCAAACCTTCCCCAAGCCTGAAATCCTTTAAGAGATCCCTCTCTACATATCTCAAAACAGAATGCACCTGTCATGGTTGATTATATATTTCCTACCTGTTCTATGTTAAATTCTGCATATATTATGTATTATTATTGTTTCTGTATTTTACTGTACCCTATTGCAACAATGTAATGTTTTGTGGACCCAGGACATACTTGAAAATGAGAGAAATCTCAATGTATCCTTCCTGGTAAAATATTTTATAAATAAATAAATATATTTTTATATATAAAAGCCATCTATTTACTTGCAGAATGTCTCTTATGTGTAACACTCAATGTTTTGCTTTAAAACTTTATTCTTTAAATGCAGTTCAGTTCCATATACAAACAATATTATGAATGTATCTCCAGCAAGCTACAATCTATAAGAATATATCAACTGTTGTTTAAGGAGGAAAATTTTGGGCATATTTTGTGAAAATATATTCCTTTATTTATACTATTGAATAAACGTTGATACTTGTACGCATAATATTGATGTGCTGATACTTGTTTATATTGTTTAGAGTTGGGTATGATGGCAATACCTTCTTGTGCACCCTAGGATACTTTGAGAATTTATAATATGTAAAAATGATCTTAGTAGAGAACATTGTTTTGTAAATTAAGGGATATTTAAGCTCTCATCCTACACTCTGCCCATCAATGAGATAGACATATTGAATAAAGGTTTATACTTTAGCCCGTCAAATAACCATCAGCTTTTTAAGCTTTTGGAAGATTTTTTTTATTTTGAAACTTTTTATTGAGAAAGTGAGAAGCGTACATACACAAGCATCCAGTATATCCACATAGGGATAGGATAGAAAAACAAGTACAGGATAAACAACTTGTATAAACAGTTACATGTTATGCCAGACCAAGAGCTAACATATTAACCTGAAATAAGACCAATATAAATTTAGAAAGAAATACTAATTAATACCATATGTAGGAATTAAATTGTGACAACTGGTCTTCAGGTAGGAGCAACAATGTAAGAATGCTCCAGGTCATGCAATTGTTTCTCATTTTAAATTTTAGTACTCAGAGTCCAATATCTCTCATAGGTTGTACAGAAAAAACGAAAGAGAGAGAAAAAAAAAAAAGGGGGGAAAGAAAGTTAGGATTCATAGTCTACCTCAACGGGGGAATGTCTCTACCCACGGTGCCCAAATTTCGTAGTAAGTCTCTACTTTATCCAGAACTGAGTAAGAGTATGCTTCCATCTTCTGTAAGTAGTGTACTGCGGCAATAATTTGAGAAATGGAGGGGGGTGATTTTTGCTTCCAAGCTTTTGCACTTTCGGGTTTGATTGACATTAGTAAATAAATGAGTAGTGATTTTTGCGCGGAGGATATCGCTGGGAAGTCTAAGTGAAGGAGACATGTTTGGGGACTGAGTGTAGGGGTAATGTTCAGTGAGCTAATTATGTCAAAAAGCTGTGTCCAGATTGGTTTCATTTTTGGGCAGGACCACCAAATGTGACTTTGTGTCCCTAACTGTCCACACCCTCTCCAGCATGTTGGGGGGGGGGGGGGTGATTATTATAGATCCTACAGTATGTAGTGCTGTGGGGACTAAATACCAACGTACTGTGAGCTTATAGTGAAGTTCCCATAAGGTTGCGCAATGTAAGAGTCATTTAGTGAATATGATTTCTGTGCCAGGAGTCAGTGTCAGCGGTAAAATTTAGTTCCCTCTCCCATGCTAAATGCTGGGAGATTTTATGGTGAGAGGAGGGCTCAAAAAGTATATCGTAGTGGAACGACAGTGTCCCATTGAGCGGATTAATTTGTGTCCACCTCTGTTCCCATCCAGTAGCATCTCTGAGGATCCTCCTTGGGAACCCTCATGCTCTAATAATGGAGCAGAGGCGAAAAGTCTCAAATCTGAGTGTCAATGGAATTTGTAAATTGTTGCAAATTCTATCATATGACAGCGTGTTTGTATTGTCATATAGATCTGAAACATAGGTTGCAGCGATGTTTTTCCAAACAGTCATATGAGAGTCAGACAGAAGAGGGAGCTGGCGATAGTTTGTTGTGGTGATGGATGGGAGGCAATATTGGGTAACTGTCTGGTCTGATCCCAAAAGTGTAGGGTGTCAAGGATCATGGGATGGCTAGATTTAAGGTCTCTCCTACAGTGCGAGGGGATCCAAGGGAGATCACACAGGTGTAGACCTACTGGTAAAAGGGATTGTTCCACATCTTTCCATGAAGATATGTCAGCTGTATTACTCCAGTTCATTAGATGGGTTAGTCAAGCAGCCTGATAATATAGAATAAGGTTTGGAAGGCTAAGTCCACCTTTAGTAGAAGTTCGTTGTAAGGTCTGCGTAGAGGTTCTGGATCTTTTGCCCTTCCAGACGTACGTGGTGACCAGGCTCTGTATCCTAGGGATAAAGGACATTTTGATAGCAGCTATCCTGCCTGTCCAAGAGATCTCTCGATATTCCCAAGGGTCGAGGAGTTTTCGCCATTCAGGGAGTTTGTCAGAGAAGTTTTTAGAAATGACGGTGGTTGTGGATGGACTGAGGTGTGTTCCTAATAACTTAATGGAATGTGCCGACCACTGGAATTTATATATTCTCTGTAATGGGAGTAGCTCATGGGGTGGTATGTTAGTATGTAGGGCTTCGGTCTTGGCTATGTTTAATTTGTAATAACTGATGGTGCCAAAGTGGGCGAGCAATTTGAAAACGGCCAGCAGAGATGTGGATGGATTAGTCAAAAGAAGAGTAATGTCATCAGCGTAGAGTGTGATTTTGTGAGAAGTACCTAGAATAGAGTACTCTGCTATGTCTGGGTCAAGTCTTATAGCCTGCGCCACAGGTTCTATAGAAAGCGCAAACAAGAGCATCGAGAGGGGGCAGCCCTGTCTGGTCCCATTAGATATTTTGAAGAGGTTAGACTGAAAGCCTACTCCCTTGACTTTAGCCACCTGATTAGAATATAGGGCCTGTATGGAGATTATAAATTCATTTGGGAGATTAAAGGCATGCAGAGTTTCTCATAAGTATTCCCAGCTCACCCTGTCAAAGGCCTTTTCGGCATCAAGTGACAGGGTGAGCATGGGCACTCCCCTTCCAGCTGCCTCAACAAGGATGTCTAGAACTTGTCTCATAGCGTCCGGTCCTTCTCTGCAGGGGGATAAAGCCCACCTGGTCCGGGTGGACCAGAGTGGAGACTATCTTAGAGAGGCAAGCAGCTATAATTTTGGCGTACAATTTAGTGTCCAGATTGAGCAATGATATGGGGCGATAGCTGCCACAATCTGAGGGGTCTTTGCCTGGCTTGAGTATGGTTGTGATCGTGGCCTCCAAATACTCCTTATGGAAGCTGCCTTTATGCTGTACTTCACTAAAAGTTCTGCATAGAATGGGGGCAATTACAGGGGCATAGGCTTTGTAAAATTGCCCAGTGAAGCCGTCTAGCTTTTGGAAGATTTAAATTGTTTTACACAAAGATTTGCTCTCTAGAGATACTTTGCAAAAAAGAAATTAAAAGGTACAAATGTTAATCTAATACTTACAGATAGCATGGGTTTTAAAAAAAAAACAAAAAAAAAACCCAATGTGGTTTATGATCCTGATGATCCGGTTGAAAATCTGTATGGTGATTGCATAGATACAGACCCTTAATTGCCATCTAATGTTAATCCACCTAAACAAACAAGTCATTTATAGATTTCTTTCAGAGTCTTAGGGGCCGATTTATTATCCTGCGGATGGACATGATCCGCTGTAGCTGATCATGTCCGCCCGACATCGATAAATGCCAACGGCATTTATCATTGCACAAGCAGTTCTGGTGAACTGCTTGTGCAATGCCGCCCCATGCAGATTTGCGGCCAATCGGCCGCTAGCAGGGAATGTCAATCAACCCGATCGTATACGATTGGGCGGATTGCTGTCTGCCGCCTCAGAGGTGGCAGACGAGTTAAGCAGCGGTCTTAAGATGCATTCGGCCGTCAACAAATCGGCCCCTTATAATGAATTATTTTAACAACTACTACTATTTAACATAAAAACCTCTAATATTAATCTATGGTAGAAAATTGTTCTTTTAAAAACTCAAAGATAATGCAGATATTATCATCCGTGCTGAGGATAAAGGAGGAGGGGTGGTTGTACAGAACACCGGAGACTATTTGAAAGAAACAAATAGAATCTTGGAAGATAAGACCTATTATAGAAGGCCAATTGTTAATCCCACCATAGAGTATACTAAAAAACTAATCAAGTTGGTTGATGGGGTTACAGTAAACAAATTGTCACAAAGAAAGAAAGGGATTTCATTATTTCAGAGAATCCACCTGTGGCACATGACTATTATTTGTCTGAGATACGTAAGAGCCTTATTGATCCACCTGAGAGGCCCATTATCTCTGGCATAGGGAGTCAAACTAGTAACCTTTCCAGATATATAGACTATTTCCTCCAAAAGATACATCCAATTTAACCCACAAGTTAAGAAATATTAAAAGAACACCTAAATCTATCTGGATTAGTTGTGATATAGCATCTTTATATTAGAATATAGAACATAATTTAGTAATAGTTATCAAATATTATCTTGAAAAATATCTATTTATGCCATCTAAACAAGTTGATATTTTGTTGGATTGTATTCTGTTTATATTACATCACATTTATTTATTTTTTATTTCAAGATATCTATTATTTACAGATAAAAAGTATGGCAATTGGCACTAGCTTTGCCCCAAACTTTGCCAATGTCTTCATGGGTTATTTTGAAGACTCGTATTGTTCTATGGCCGCTACATTGATGATTTACTTTTTATTTGAGATGGGGATGAAACATCAGCTATCAATTTTATCTCTCACTTCATTACAAATAATTTAGGAGGAAAGACCATTATGTCTTGTACACACATGTTTTCACTATTATGTTAAGTGAATAAATATACTGGCCATAGGCACTAGGTTTACCCTGAGCTTTGCCATCTTTTTATGGGACATTTTGAAGAATCTTATATTTATGGTTCGGAATTTGGGGCAAACCTATTCTTGTATAGCCGCTACATTGATAATTTACTTTTACTTTGGGTTGTTGATGAAACTTCACCTATCAGTTTTATATCTCTTAACAAAAAAATAGGATTTAATTGTTCCCATGTTTTAGACAAGAAAAGTATAAACTTGCCTAATCTAACTGTTAGCTGGCCAGAAGAAGTTTTAGGTAATACCAAAACTTGCACATCTCTCTGAAATAATGGGTGTAGTGTTTTGCTGGTCTAACTGAACAAAGAGCTGGATATATTTGCTATCACACTATCCAATCACAGAACAGAAGAATAAGAAGAGAGTAGACAATTGTACAGCTACCAGAGAAGCTGTGAAATCTCTGCCTGCTTGCCTTACACCTTCATTTTGGTGCCCTACATTTATGAGTAAGCTACATTTTAAAGATAGATTTGGAATCTAGTAAATGGTGTACATTACATGGCACTCTCTTTTGTCTTTTCCAGACAAACCATAGCGATTTTAGCGAAGTATGTGTAAGAATATTTTCACTGCACAGCTTGCTATATGTTTGCATATCTGAAAAATCTGAAAAAGCCACTTTATGGATCATACCTCTGTGACAAGTGTGAGCAAATTGTCTCTTTAGAAGCTTGCATTAGAGTACTAGAGGAATGAACTTGCAACACTAAATGATATGCAAACACTTGAAAGAGAAATGGATATGACTGTACAGGTTTGGTCATGGTTCTAGTAGTGGATTCATAGGGAGATACTCAGGGAAAGAACTGGGTCACAATTAGAAGGGGAGGTAGGAGTAAGCAGAAGAGACAGGCCAGTTCTGTGCTGGTAGATTTGCCTGATTGAGTGAAGATGTTGGGGATATCAGTTCAGGTGTGTAATGTAAGAGAGGGCTTTTCTGCCTAACAATCCATGGGTGTGTTGGGGTCGGTAAAGGATTGTAGTATGCTTAGAGAAACATTTAAACTAGGGTATGGGAAGGGTTGCCATATTGCCGCTTTAAGGGAGGACACATGAAAAATACAAATGTGAAGGGCTGTTTAAAGAAATGTTTGAATAAATGTTGCATTATAAGAACCCTTATATACATATTTTTCATGTGTGTCCCCCCTTAAAGTGGCAATATGGCAACCCTAAAGATGGGGGATGGTCAGTCCAAAGATAATAGAACTGATCAATTAGTTTGGGAAAATTATATATCTGGAATATCTCAAAGCATGGATGACAGAATGTAGTCTTAAACAATGCTTGGAGGTAAGAGCACTAAGGGCTAGATTACAATTGGCACACAAATGATAGCACGTGATAACCAATTTTGCTTGAATGTGCTACCATTAGCGCAGAACTTTTATATTACATGGTAAAACACTAACCAGAAAAGGGTTAGCACACCTAACTTTGCTAACGTGCAGTCTATACCTTCAATGGATATCGGGACCACATACATTACACACACATACATACATTTTAATAAAAATAAATCATGTTAAATATTGATAAATATGTTTTAAGGGTTAAAAATAGATATGGTATATGTCAAAGTGTTTAGTTTGTTTTACACACACACACAAACACACATATGTATGTATATATATATATATTATACACACACATATACACACACACATAAACTGTGAGGCTACTTTATTAGGTACAGCTAGTGTGTTGAGCCTCCTTTAGCCTTCAAAACAGCCTGAATTCGTCTAGGCAAGGATTCAAAAAGATGCTGAAAATGTTTTGGATGTATTGTGTACCATGCAGACATGAGTGAGTCACACAACTCCTGGAGAGGTGTAGGCCTGCAGCAAATAGCCCTTTCAAGTTCATACCAAAGATGTTTAATAGGATTTAGAACAAGGGACTGAGCGGGCCACTGCAGCAGAGAAAAGTCATTGTCATGTTCCAGGAATCATCCCATAGTTATGCAGGCTTTGTACACCGGCACATTATCCTGCTGGAAATAACCATCTGCTTGATGATAAACTGTAAACATTAATAGATGTACTTGGTCAGCAATTATGTTTACGTAAGCTGTGGCTTTCAGACATGAATCTAGGGGTATCAATGGACCCAATGTGTGCCAGGAAAATATTCCCCACACCATAACACTTTGCAAAGTTTTCATCAGATGTGATGGGTCCATGGATTTGTGATGTTTTCGCCAAATTTGGAGCCTGCCATTAACATCACGCACTAGGAACTTTGACTCATTAGACCAAGCAATTTTTTTCTAGCCTTCAAAAGGTCCAGTTCTGGTGTTTTTGTGCTCACAGAAGGTGTGCTCTCTTGTTCTTCTCTGATAACAAAGGCACCTGACGTGAATGTCGGATGTTGCAGCACATTTACAACAAGGTGTGCCTAGTGGTGGGTTGCAATTTGTTTTTTCTCCGCACCAAGGAAGAATTCTGATGTGATTCGCAAAATTGTGGTCTGTCTGTTTGCTTACCAAAGTCCTCCTCTGACCTCTCTCATCAACAAGCATTTTCCTTCCACAGGACTGCTTCTGACTGGATGTTTTTTGTTCATCTAATCATTCTCGATACACCCTTGAAACTGTGGTACGTGAAAAGTTTAGGAGCACTGCTGTTTCAGATACACATCGTCCAACACTTCTTGCACCTACTATCATGCCATGTTCCATTAGATGCCTTCTCTTCCCCACTCTCGCTGTGGCTTGTATGCTTAACTGATAGTAGGAAGGTTGTTCTGCTGAATTTATACCAAAATTGTGGCCATGCGACATAGTGAAACTAATCATTTGTTTGCACAGCAGGGCTGTACCTAATAATTTAGGAGAGAGAGAAGAGAAAGAAAGAGAGAAAGAGAGAGAAAGAGACTGTAGAACTAAGCACTCACTGGACTTAAATAAAAAAACATATTTTTTATTCCATATGTGATGTTTCGGGACCACTTGAGCCCCACTTGAGAACCAAACTAAAATGAACCACATGACAAACATTTAAAGACAACATAGAACCACTCCCCCAAGCAGCTCCCATCAAAGAGCAGCCTGTACAAAAGCAAACATTGACATGTGTAAAAAAAAGCATTGTGTACAAAAAAACAAAACAGTGTGTCATAAACCACCCTGCATGTTATAAAAAACAGCACTTGTTTTGCTCAACTCCGCCCCACAATTAGAGCTGCAAAAGTACAAAACTTGTATAAACCCTTCACCTCTCTCACCTCTCATGCAGTAACAGCTGGTATCCGATTCACCAATGCTGACAAAGCCTAATTCCATAATCCATCCCATCTGAACAGCGATTGGCTGGTGACCTGCCCATGGGGCATATCAAGTTGCGTAGGCGGCTGATGATCTTAGGCATGGCCTTTGGTAACTAGTATGGTAACTACTATGTAAATTACTATGTACCTTATGTTTACGTGAAGATAGCTTGACAGATTGTGCAACATGGCAGCCCGGATGACACTCAATAAAAAACACTGTTAGAGGATGGAGAAGGAATATTCTAAGCCTGTTGTGAAGAGGTCATAACTGTCTGATACATAGTAGAAGAAGTAGCTGGCCTATCCGACAAAGTCTGCTTACTATTGTTGAGTATAGGTTTGTGTGTTGGTTGCAAGGAAACTACTTTAGGAAAATTCAATATTTCATGATTGGATATATTAGGTGCACTACTGTTAGTATCCTCTTCAGAAGAATCATGATCAGTGTCTGAAAATGAAACCTGTTTTTTTATTATAAGGAGATCTAGATCTATTTCTGCGTCCATTATGCCCATATCCTTTAAAGTACTGAGACCTTGTCTTTTCAAAGGTAGGCCATGTATATACGCTGTTATTTGAATAATCTTGATTGTCCCTATCAAACTTATTCAACTTCATCGTGTTAATCTCTAACATAATCTTAGATATCGTTGTTTTAAAGGGACAGTTTACTCAAAAGTTTTCTCCCCTTTAATTTGTTCCCAATGATCCACTTTACCTGCTGGAGTGTATTAAATTGTTTACAAGTAGATCCTTTACCCTTATATTGGCATTTGAAATAGTTGATTTAGCATGTGGTATCCCCACCTATTCTGAAAGTTTGTGGCCGCAGGTCCCAGCTATAGATAAGCTTTGTAAACACAGCCAGCAGAAGAAATTATACTCCCAGTGAGATATAGCAGAGATGAGGTAATAAAATGTTGATTTTCCATTGTTCTCTCCAAGTACTGGTGATTGTTTTAAGGACAGATATAAGATTAAGAAACATGTTTATGTACACAATGTGATACAGTAATGAGATCTGATTATACCTACAAGCTCAACCCATTTTATTAGGTTGTGGCTTCAAAACACAAAATCAGAGCTTTAATATTCACAAATAAACCTTAAAAAGCTAATTTTCATACATTTTTTACTCTGCAGTTGGTAAAAAAAAGCAATTGTAAACACATTAAGGGAAAACTATTTTACAGTATACTGTCCCTTTAAGTATACTGTCTAGTTTCAAATATTCAAATATTTCAAATAAAGGTAACAACATCTTAATTGTTTAATAAAATAACTGCACTAGGCAGTATTTTGGGGGTAAAGTTGGTGGGAGTGGGGTGTTAGAAAAAACAACGGCACTGAAAAGTGCCTTTACATTGTGGTCTATGGGAACTGTTTGTTCCCAGTAAATATATATATGTATATGCTTATATACTTATATATTTATGTGTTAACATATGTATATACACATATTAACACATAAATATATATGTATATAATCATATACGTATATATTTACAAACTACTGCCATCACTGCGATACTTACAGTACCTCCATGCTGCGCTTAAGTTCTGTGTCGTCTGACGACATCAGCACGAGGCTCCAATTGGAGCCCATGGAAGTGCGCTCTCGTAAGCGCAATTCTTCAGTGCAATTCACATCTTGTGATACGAGTACACATTAGAGTGCACTGATATTACAAAGTAGAGCGAAAATATCACTTTAGCGAAAGCAATATATTGAGCTCCACTTATAATCTGGGGCTAAATAGTTTGAGATAAGATAAAGAATAAAATGTGACCCATGAGAGAACTTTAGACACATGCCATGTTTAGCTCACTATCCAAGGCCACAAGCTAATTTTTACAGAAGAAAAATATAGTATGCTATGAATTTTGTACTATTTGGGATGATTTTAACTTAATTTTTTAAAATTATATGGCTCATTAATTAATTTTTTTCTGTGTAGATAAAATAAATATTGTTGTAAATACTTTAAATATTAATTAGCAGTCAGCTAGATTACGAGTTTTGAGCGCTATAGGGAAATTAACGACCGCAACATTTTTGGTGTTATTTCACCTCCCTATAGCGCTGCTATTACAGGTTTTAAAAAAGCAGGCTTGTGCGGGAGAAATGGTTGTGTTGAGCTCAAAACCGCACCGACATCAAGCGCTGCTTTGACATGCTTGAGCACGATTTCCCCATAGACATCAATGGGGAGAGCCGGGGGAAAAAAAGCCTAACACCTGCGATCGCGGAAACAAAAGCTCCGTAATGCAGCCCTATTGATGTCTATGGGATAAGAAAAAGTTATGTTTAAACCTAACACCCTAACATAAACCCCGAGTCTAAACACCCCTAATCTGCTGCCCCTAACATCGCCGCCACCTACATAATGTTATTAACACCTAATCTGCCGCCCTTAACAACGCCGCCACCTAAATAAAAATATTAACCCCTAATCTGCCACCCTTAACATCGCCGCCACCTACATTACAGTTATTAACCCCTAATTTGCCGCCCGACATAGCCGCAACCTACATAATGTTATTAACCCCTAATCTGCCACCCTTAACATCGCCGCCACATAAATAAAAATATTAACTCCTAATCCGCCGCACCCAATGTCGCCGCCACTATACTAAAGTTATTAACCCCTAAACCTCTGGCCTCCAACATCACTAACACTAAATAAATATATTAACCCCTAAACCTAACCCTAAGCATAACCCTAACGTAACCCTAAGCCTAACCCTAACACCCCCTAACTTAAATATAATTAAAATAAAGCTAAATAAACCTTGCAAATATTACCTAAATAATTCCTATTTAAAACTAAATACAAACTTACCTGTAAAATAAAACCTAAGCTAGCTACAATATAACTAATAGTTATATTGTAGCTATCTTAGGTTCTATTTTTATTTCACAGCTAAGTTTGTATTTATTTTAACTAGTTAGACTAGTTAGTAAATAGTTATTAACTATTTAATAACTATCTAGTTAAAATAAATACAAAGTTACCTGTAAAATAAAACCTAACCTGCCTTACACCAAAAACTAACATTACAATAAAAAAAAAATAATTATTAAAAGATAGACCCGCTCCGCGCCGGATGGTTGAAAATAGAAGATGCCGTCCGGATAAAGACTTCTTGCCGTCTGGATGAGGACTTCGCCGGCTGGATGAAGATGGAAGAAGCTGCCCGGATGAAGACTTCTTGCCGCCTGGATGATGACTTCGCGGACTGGATGAGGATGGATGTCTGAACTTCGAAAACTGTAAATGGATTGTTGGGAGTTAGTGTTAGGTTTTTTTTAAGGTTTTTTTGGGTGGTTTTTTTTTTAAGCTTATGGTTTGGGCAATGTAAAAGAACTAAATGCCCATCCAAATGCCCTTTTCAGGGCAATGGTTAGCTTAGGTTTATTTAGATAGGTTTTTATTTTGGGGGAGTTGGTTGGTTGGGTGGTGGGTTTTACTGTTGGGGGGTGTTTGTATTTTATTTTACAGGTAAAAGAGCTGATTTATTTGGGGCAATGCCCCACAAAAGTCCCTTTTTTTGTAATTTAGTGTTTATTATTTTTGTAATTTAGAAAATTGTATTTTAATAATTAAATTTATTTTATTTTTTTGTAGTTAGTTTTTAGTGTAAGGCAGGTTAGGTTTTATTTTACAGGTAACTTTGTATTTATTTTAGTTAGGTAGTTATTAAATAGTTAATAACTATTAACTAGTCTACCTAGTTAAAATAAATACAAACTTAGCTGTGAAATAAAAATAAAACCTAAGATAGCTACAATATAACTATTAGTTATATTGCAGCTAGCATAGGTTTTATTTTACAGGTAAGTATGTATTTAGTTTACAATAGGAATTATTTAGGTAATAATTGTAAGGTTTATTTAGCTTTATTTTAATTATATTTAAGTTAGGGGGTGTTAGGGTTAGGCTTAGGGTTACGTTAGGGTTAGGTTTAGGGGTTAATATATCTATGTAGTGTTAGTGATGTGGGAGGTCAGAGGTTTAGGGGTTAATAGTTTATTTAAGTATATTTCGTTTGGGGGGGCTTGCGGTTTAGTGGTTAATAGGTTTATTATAGCGGCGGTGTGGGTGGACGGCAGATTAGGGGTTAATAATCTTTAAATAGTGTTTGCGATGCGGGAGGCTGGCGGTTTAGGGGTTAATAGGTTTATTATAGTGGCGACGATGTCGGGGAGCGGCGGAATAGGGGTTAATAAATTTTAATAGTGACGGCAATGTCAGGAGCGGCAGATTAGGGGTTAATAAATTTATTATAGTGTTTGCAATGCGAGAGGGCCTTGGTTTAGGGTTTAATAGGTAGTTCATGAGTTTTATGCTACAGCTTTGTAACGTAAAACTCATAACTACTGTCTTTAGATGGCGGTACGGATCTCATCAGTATAGAGTGTACCGCTCACTTTTTGGCATCCCAGGCAACTCGTAATACCGGCGCTATGGAAGTTCCATTATAAAAGTGCGGTACTGATGTTGCGTGATGTCCAAAAAGGTGTGTGGTACACCTATACCTACAAGACTTGTAATAGCGGCGTTAGGGAAAAAGCAGCGCTATGAAGCATAACGATGCTTTTTCACTCATAACGCAAAACTCGTAATTTAGCTGAGTGTTATTTAAATTTGCATTTTGCTGAGTGCTTTTAATATGGTTTATATTGCGCACTTTTATTAAGAATTTACATCGTACTTTCAAAGCAATTTTCAAAATGCAAATACATACACACACACACACACACACATATATATATATATATATATATATATATATACTGTGTATATATCAGCAGTGATCACCAATATACAAATCACCAATTTTACTTCTTTGTCCATAGCATAAATTACAGTCATTTGACCCTTTCTTGACTTCCAGTAGCAAACAAAGAGAGAAAATATTATCCTTGTGGCTACACATGACACACACACACAGATTGGTGCCAGTAACACATAAGTATACAAACCCTAAATAAGGACAAACAATACCCCACTGCCCAAGATAACAATTCTATTTTTAAATATCCATACTGAGTTATTTCTCAAATAGCACACAATTTTAAGTATGATTACAGTTTTAATATAATATTATACAAAACACAAATTACAGTAGGTACATCTTGGATTTACAAATTAGATTTTCCTACCTTTAAACTCTAAATCTAACAGTGGTATGATCCCATTACAAGCAAAAAGTGAAAGCCACACTAGCTTGTCATGTGGGTGATTCTAACAGAAGAGCGTGTTTTGATACCATGCTGACCTCTAGTGGACTATTGTGAGTTTACAGTTTGACATAGGCTGATAATAACCAAAAGTCACAGAAGAAACCTGTAATATAAATATCCAGTTAGAAAAAGCTGAACATTGTTAATAGTTATTGGTCAGTTATTAACACCAATATCTGGGACTCCTTAAAATAAAATGAAGAATTCCTAGGATAGGGCTAAAATAAAAATGTAACTGAACTTTTCTCCCAAAGAGGGAAATATAATTTCAAATTGTTTCCTCTGTATGTGTTTCAGTGATAACCCTGACCTGCAGTTAGGAGTTACCACCTTTCCGGGAAAAATTACCAGTCATACTCATTAGCATACATAATAAAATAAATAAATCAGCAACTAAAACTGCTAGAACTGATTTTAAACGATATATTTTTCCAATACATTCAGAAGTTTACCATAATAGTATCTTTATTTATAAATTGAATCTTTATTTTCAATATAGACCTGAACCTTAAAAATATCAGTCATGGGCTAATTTCCATTAAGTCATAAAAATGAATCCGTTAGCTAACGAAGCAGCCGGCAACTAAAAGTAGTTTACAGCCCCATTTTAAGACCAGGGTTCCATTGAAATATTTTGCACAATGCGCACAGTCGGTCTTTTCATGTATGGGTAAGTTAACACTGTGGTAATGCTTCCAACAGCGCCATAACAAGTTTGTTGCTATAATGACCCGACCTTAGTTTATAAAATTAAAATTTTGCGCCTGCACTCCTTACCTGTGATCCCCTGCAGAGAGAAAGACATGCAAGTGATTTGCAATGTTGGTAGTTTAGTTGGTTTTAAGCTAAGTAGAGCGATTTCGAGAATTTTTTTTTTTTTTTTAAATGTTATTGTAGGTCATATAATAAATATCCAAATCATTATATATGGCTATTAAGGCTTACTATTTGGGAGTACGGCACGAGCCAACTAGAGCTATGTTGCTCTCTAAAGAATGTTAACATTTTTGTCTTGAAAAAGGCCCAAGTTGGGGCCAAAACGTTGACATTTTTTTGGAAATAAAGATTTATTTGGATTGCAAAAAATCCTGTGAGTGCCCTTTATATTTGAGAATTTTGTATAAGCACCATTGAGGACAGCACCCAGGTATTGGATATACCCTGGAGGTTGGAGTGCTGGGCTACCGGCTAGTTACTATATATATATATATATATATATAGATATCCAAATTTCCAGATCTTACCCACAAGTGGAAAACTGCCTGGGTGCAACTTTAAACAACAAATAGCATCCAAAAGAAAGTGCACTCTCAGGTCTTTCACAGCAAAAGTTACTTTATTGATGTAACGTTTTCGGAGGACTTGCCTCCTTCATCAGCAGACCGACATTTTCTTGGTTTAAATATATTTTTAAATTGATTTTTATATGTGACTTTACCTGCACAACCCTCTAGGGTTTTAAGAAAAACACGCCCAAACCGATCTCAAGTTCAAAAGGCCTGGGCCCTGTTTATTTGTAGTTCACAGCAGAAATCCAGTAAATCAAACAGATAGCTTAATTTTCAGCATAATCCAGGAAAATAGCAAGTCTGCTTAAAACTGGTTCATTCCAGTGTATTTCACTCCAGCATTTTCCTATACCACAATGACACCCTCATTAATAACTTAACTAGACCATTATAGCCTCAGCACACTCCAGGGAACTTAATCAGACTCATTAACTTAGTGGGAAATGTCATGGATACCAGGTTGCCAAGGCTACCCTCACCCCCCACTACCTGGCTCACTCCTTTTTACACCGGCTTTGGCCTTTTCGGGCTTTACGGTATCTCCCAAATTCTTCCTGTATCTCCTCACGGAAGAGCTAATTGCTGACCGCCGAACCTCTTTCCAACTGTCCGGGCTCCTGGAACTTCCAGCCGGCCACATCACCCCGGATACCCGCTAACCTTTACCCCAAGTCGCTCCAGTGGCCCTTTGCCCCAGAGCTCCACTCTTTTGGGGATTGGTACCCCCTAGGGAGGGCAAGAGGTGGGGTGATTGCTGGAATGGAGCTCCCTTGGGAATTTGGGGTTTCAGACCCTCCTCTACAAACCCTACCCATGGCTTACCTGGTGTACGTTTGATCAGCCGCTGCTCCGGCCCCCAGCGACAGATGATGTTGATTATTGGACTGTGGCATCTGGGGACTGAGGGCTTTCTAACCACACCCTGAAGTGCCACCACTCCCCCGTGATCACCCCGAAACCACCAACTTCATATCACTGGGACTCTATGAGACTATGGACACTATGGAGGGTGCCAGCCTGTCTGGAGGGGCAGGAATGGCGGGAGATCTGGGGGTCTGATAAGACCCTTATCAAGATGAGCTGGCCCTGGGTGTATATAAAAGAGTGTGTGTTTTCACAATAAAGTATGTTCATGTTCCACCTGAATACTGGTTCTCTCTGGTTATTTGGATGGGTTCCAGCTATAATCACTTTCCTCCGCTCTATAGCTACAAGTTCAAGGGACAGAAAGGACCCTCTTGGCGGAGCTACCCAGTCGAGGTAGCCAGTGTCCATCACAACTGGTTGGCAGCGGTGGGATGCTTCCGTCTACCTGGAACATCCAAACCACCAACTGAAGCTCTCTTCAGATGGAGCAGCAGTTCTCTGAGCTCAGGAAGGGTATTCTCAAAGACCTATTGGAAGCTCATGGACAAGTCGCCGGCAACAAGCTAAAGGCAGCGATCATTGCCGAGCTGATGGAAGATGATTGAGCCAACGAGCCGGCTAGTGAGCCAGGCAGCAGTCAGAGCAGTGACCGGCCCAGCAAGACATCAACCGGGGGACAGCCATGTCTGAAATCCAGAGAAATATCCAGTGGCAACTGGACCTCTATGGGATCACCAGAGTTATCACTCGCATAATCTCTGATGCCACCCGCCTCATAATGTTGGAGGTCCAGAAGTCTATGGGGGGAGCCGTGCCTATCACTCTAGAGCCTCCTCCCCCAGCAAAGAAACTACTACACAAGGCTTTCTGTGTCTTTAAAGATGGAGACAAGGAGATAGACAGATACCTCCAAGTGTTCAAGATGTAGTGTGAACTACAGGGTATTCTGACAGAGTCACCCTCCTGATTGGAAAACTATCAGGGCAAGCCCTAGAGGTCTTCCACACTGTTCCCTCAGAGGACAGAAAGAACTATGACCGGGTAAAAGGAGTGCATCCTAGCCCTGTATGCTATCACATCGGAGGCTCACCGGCTAAAGTTTTGAGGACTAAGGAGACAAGAGAGGCAGCCTTTCACGGAGTGGATGCACCGGTTCACCTGCTCTTTGGACTATTGGTTCACAGGCTGCCAAGTAACCATCTTGGCTGAAGCCACCCAGCTAATTCTTCTCAAGCACTTCTATGAGCACTCCCGCTGGAGGTATGAGAGTGGGTCAGGGATCAGAAGCCTGAGACAGTCAACCAAGCTGCCATCCTGATTGATCAGTTCCTGGATGCTCAACGTCAGGTACGACCTGAGCTTTGCCCAGTGAGTCGCTACACCCCAGTCTTTGCTCGCCCACTGGTGGCTCCCCGGTACCCCCAGACCCAGCAGCCACCCTCCGCCCCTCTGGGCCCAGTTCACACTGGAGGTGCTACGGGTGTAATCAGACAGGTCATCTCAGTGCCTACTGTCCAGCGGGGGAAAGAGCAAGGAATCCCCCCCAGCTCAATGGACCAGAACCCCTTCTGGGGGTTACAGGGCCGCCACCCACTGTTAAGACTCAGAGGGCCTAGCTGACTATGCTGATTGGCTAGAAGAAGAGGCCGGGGTCCTGCATGAGGTGGACCCCGTACAAATCGCGACAGGCAACAACAGCCTGCATCACCACCAGGTAAGCCACTACGCCCTGACTCCTACCCCAACCAGCTCTCCTTGGCATCCCCCATCGACTTTGCCCAGGAGACATTCAGAGACCAAACTTTAGCTCCCTACCATGCCCAGGCCGGGACTGACCCAGATGGCCTAGGAGGAGACTGGTTTAAATGGGAGGGAGGGCTCCTATACAGGGTTACCGTGTGGGGGGGGAGGCATGCAGATGCCCAAGCGCCTGCTCCATATAGGTCATGACATTCCCCTGGTAGGTCATCTAGGAATCTTTAGGACCCACCACCGACTGACTCAGACCTTCTTTTGGCCGGGGGTTACAGGGGATGTTAGGCAGTACTGCTGAACATGTGATATTTTCCAGAGAGTGGGCAAGACAGGGGACCACTCCAAAGCCTCCCTGCACCCCCTTCCCTTCATTGACAAACCCTTCAGCAGAGTAGCTGTAAATATTGTTGGTCCCTTGCCCCATCCCAGCCTTTCCGGTAAAAAGTATATAATGACAGTAGTAGATTATGCCACCTGATACCCGGAGGCAATTCCCCTGTCCAATATACAGGCCGAGACAGTGGCCAATGCACTGCTCCGGATATTTGCCAGGGTGAGTTTTCCCTGGGAGGTGATCTCAGACAACGGAACCCAGTTCACTGCTGAACTCACCCAGCAGCTATGGAGGCTTTGCGGGATAAGATCCCTGACGAGCTCTCCATACCACCCCCCAGACTAATGAGTTGTGCGAGAGGTTCAATGGGACCCTGAAGCAGCTGCTTAGAACGTTCTCAGCCTCTCACAAAGACTGGGAGAGATACATGCTGCACCTACTGTTCACATACCGAGAGGTGCCCTCAGTTATCTACTGGATTCTCCCCCTTTGAATTAGTGTATGGCCGGAGGGTGAGGGGGCCCCAAGACCTACTTAGAGCCCACTGGGAAGGATCAGTGGAGGAGGAAGGGCGCTCGATTGTGGGGTACATCCTGGAGTTCAGGGACCGACTGAAGGACTTCGCCGAGAGGGTGCGAGAGAAGCTTCAGGTCGCCCAAAGTAAGCAGAAGCAGTGGTACGACAGGAATGCTCTTAACCAGACCCTAGATGTAGGGCAGAAGGTCCTGGCCCTGAAGTCTGTCAAGACAGACAAACTACAGGCTTCCTGGCATGGACCCTATCGAGTAGTAGAGCAACTGTGTGACACAACCTATCTGGTAGCCAAATGCTCCGATGACCGGGTCCGATGGACCTTCCATGTGAACATGCTAAAGGCATACCAGGAGAGGCCAGAGGAAGTAGCCGCCATACGTGCTCCGGCTATGGAAGACTCAGAAAGTCTCCCCACACCAGGGCTACCCGGGCGGAATACGGCACCCACAGGCATAGGTGACATAAAGCAAACAAAAGGAGAAGCTAGACAAGAAGCTAGGGACTAGGCAGAGGGAGCAAGTCAGACAGGTGCTAGACAGCCGGCGAGACATGTTTTCCACTGACCCTGAGTATACCACAGTAGCAGTGCACCGAGTGGAGACCCTGGGACAGGCACCCCTGCAGCAGCCAGCGTACCGGGTCCCTGGTTCAGTTACATACAATATGTGCAGTGAGCTCAGGGAGACGCTGGACACAGGCATTATTGAGCTGTCCAACAGTCCCTGGGCATCCCCAGTGGTACTAGTACTCAAATGAGACGGGACCACCTGGTTCTGCATAGACTACCGTAGGCTCAACCACAACCAATGCCTAACTAATCCATTCTGAAGTTGGCATTCATCACCCCATTCGGCCTATACCAGTTTAAGGTCATGACGTTTGGGATGAAGAATGCTCTGGAAACCTTCCAGAGGATGGTTGATCGCCTCTTTGATGGCCTCCAGGATTATGCCTGCACCACAGGGTACTACCGCAAGTTTGTCCTCATATACAGTAGCCTGGCCAAACCCCTGACTGACCTGACCTGCAAACAGTTGCCCCGACAGGTCCTGTGGTCCCCTTACAAAGCCTCAAAACTTCTGCCCCTATCCTGGCTGCTCCTAACCCATCCAAACGTTTTTGTGTCCATACAGATGCCTCCATGTTCAGGTTGGGAGCAGTGCTGAGCCAGGTGGATGAGGAGGGCCATGAGCCCCCTGTTGCGTATATCAGTAGGAAGCTATTGCCCAGAGAAGTAGGCTACACGGCGGTGGAGAAAGAGTGCCTGACCCTGGTGTGGGCCCTTAAAAAGCTACAACCTTACCTGTATGGAAGGGCTTTCACTGACCTCATGGACCACAAACCCTTGGTCTGGCTCAACAGAGTCTCTGGGGACAATGGAGACCTGTTGCGGTGGAGTTTAGCCTTGCAGCCCTTCAACTTCACTCTCCAATACCAGCCGTGAAAGAGCAATGGGAATGCTGATGGAACTTCCCGGCAAACTGAGTTAGAATAGCTCCCCGGACAGTCCCAGGCTGACCCGTGTGTGGATCTAGCCAGGTCTGCTGGACTTTTCAGGGGAGCACTGTCACGGATACCAGGCTGCCAAGGCTACCCCCACCCCCCTACTACCTGGCTCACTCCTTTTTACACCAGTTTTGGTCTTTTCAGGGCTTACCGGATCTCTCAATATCTTCCTAACTCTTGTTTTTTGTTTTTTTTTTAATTTTTTTTTTTTATTGAGAATTAAACATTACAACAGATGTCACAACGCAGGTGACTAACAGGTTTACATAGATATAAGTATTATGTTGTTATAATAACACAGTAGACATTGCTATTAATGAAAATGCTAAGCACATAATTCAGGTATGTCAAATATGAAATAAGATATCTATCATATAAACCTCTCTTTCAATTAATATGAACAAAAAAAAAATATTCACTATGGAAACCTAATTTTTGAACAGTATAGACAGGCTTTAAATACAAGGACCGAGTAATACTTCAGTCCTATATATTGACTCAACTTTTCTAGGGACTTCGTGAAGTCAGCCCAGGGATACTTGACCGTATACTTCATTTAGTAATTGCAGTGCGCATTTCCAGGCGAGGGAAGCCTGTTAAGGGAAGAGGGGGGGGGGAAGAGGAGGAGGCTGAGCTTCCTTATTATAGGAAGGGGGGGGGAGGGCAAGAGACAAAGAGGGGGGGGGGGGGGGATCAGTTTATGGCAGGAAGTTTAAAGAAGCAGGTGTTATTGTCTAATTAGCATATCTCATCTGGGTTTAGAAGTGGAATTATGATAATGGGAGTGGCCAGAACCATCAGTTCGGCCATAAATTTAGCTTTGATCTCCCTGATGGTTAAACCAGGTCTCCCAGATCCGCCAGTACAGCTCTTCCTTGTCCATATTGGAGTAGAAACTTTGTTCCATTTTGGCATAAACCCGCATTATGGATGTAACAGCTGTAATATCTGGGGCTTGGGTTTGTTTCCAGGCTCTTGCTATCGCTAGTTTTGTGGCCGCTAGGACAAAGATGACCAATTTAGAAACGTGGGATGAAATGTTCCTCTGGAAAATGTGTAGAAGGGCAATTGCGGGAGTGAGTGGAACAGAGAGCCCAAGGTCCAGAGGGGTGTCAGCTTTGGGCAGTCCCACCAAACATGCATATCTGTGCCTCTTTGCAAGCAATCTCTCCAGCATAAAGGGGACGTTGTAGGAAACATCTGGGACAGCCTCGTGGGAGTTTAGTACCATTTCAGGAATAATTTCATGTAGGCCTCTAATGTATTTGCACAGTGTACCGTTTTTTTAGTTAACGTCATAGCTGTACATAGGTCTTTATCTGAAATAGGTCTGGATAAATCACCCTCCCAAGCCCTTAGCTGCCAGGGTCTGTCTTTGTTAGTGGACATCTGCAAGAGATCATAGTGGAACGATATGAGTCTAGGAGTCTTAATAGGAAGTTGCCATAGCTTTTCCCAGTTAGTCAGGGGCCTGTTTAGGTCTTTGGTGAATCCCCAAGATGTCATAAAAGCGTAAAGCCTCGAGTATTCAAAAGAGGCCCACGGGGGGGGGCTCTGGGAGAATTGTACTTAAATTATGGGGTGTGATCAGGATGCCCGAGAGGTATATGTGCGAGACCACCTTCAGGTCCCATTCACTCCACTGTTGTATGTGCGTGTCGGGGAGGGCTGCCAGTAAGGCTGGTATGGAATGAATGGGGGACGGGTGTGGGGCAATGTCGCGCAGATTCCTAAGGTTGTACCAAATTTTCAGATTATCTCTGATAATAACATTTTGTAGTCCCAGGCTGTCAAAGCAATGACTAGGGATCCAGGGTAAGTCTGCCAACTTTAGGCCCAGAGGGAGGGTCAATGCTTCTATGCATTTCCAACCCTGTTGTTCCCCTTTGTCTGCCCACGCTGTGATATGAGAAAGCCTGGCTGCCTCATAGTATCCACGTATGCTAGGCATTGCAACCCCTCCACGTTCATATCGTTTTTGAAGTATTTTCGCAGCTACTCGGGGCCTGGACTTATTCCAAATATAACGTTGCCCAAGAGATTGGAGCTTATCTATTAAAGCGTTGGGTACATTGAGAGGGATACATCGAAAGTAGTACAGAATTTTTGGCAAGATCGTCATTTTGAAGGAGGCGATACGGCCCAGCCATGAAATTTCTTTAAGACTCCATGAGGAGGTAAGCTCAGTTACCTCTCTAATAAGATTTGTGTAGTTAACGGAAATAACTAATTTCGGGTCAGGGCCAAGTTGGACCCCTAGATGTCGAAGGGTGGTTCGCGACCATTGGAAGGAGTACGATGTTTGTAGGATATCCAGTTCAAATGTTGGGATGTATACTGGTAGAGCCTCCGTTTTAGTGACATTTACCTTGTAGTAACTATGAGCTCCGAACTCAGTGATAATATCAAAGAGCGCTGGTAGGGAGCCTATTGGGTTTGTTAAAAAGAGTGTAACATCGTCTGCGTACAGTGCGATCTTTGCAGTCGCTCCTCCAAGTTGGACCCCTCTCACTATATGTGATTGCCTAATAGCCTGGGCTAGGGGTTCAATAGCCATGGAAAAAATTAAGGGTGACAGGGGGCATCCTTGTCTGGTGCCATTGGTGATACATATTTCTGGAGAGGCAAACCCCATCCCCTTAACCTCTGCAGTGGGGCAGGAATACAGGGCCCGGATTGCCTTAATCACGTCCTCTGATATGCCAAATTGAGCAAGCATGTGCCATAAGTATTCCCACCTGACCCTGTCAAACGATTTTTCTGCGTCCAGTGACAGGGCCAGCATGGGCAATCTCAAACGGGAGGCTTCTGTAAGTATGTTCAACATTTTTCGGGAATTGTCTGGGCCTTCTCTACCAAACGTAAAACCGACCTGGTCCGTATGTATCACCTTCGGGAGTAGGCTATTAAGGCGGTTAGCCCATAGCTTTGCGTATAGTTTTACGTCACCGTTGATCAAGGAGATCGGTCTGTAACTCGTACATAGTGAGGGATCTTTGTTTGGTTTAGGAATGGGCAGAATTACTGCTTGTAAAAATTCTTTATGGAATGATCCTGCCTCTCGGGCTTCAGAAAAGACTCCGAGGAGGATCCTATGCAATTCCGGTTTGAACAATTTATAGAAGGCTGTCGGGTACCCATCTGGACCTGGAGCCTTGTTATTCTGAGTATGTTTAATGGCTAAATTAAGCTCATTTAGGGAAAATGGATCTTTGAGTGCATCTCCATCTTCATCTGGGAGGGTTGGCAAACCCAGCGTCTGTAAGAAGTGTACTACCTCACGTGAGGAGGACTCATTGGTAGCCATCAAGGGCTTAAGATGGAACAGGTCAGAGTAATAATCCGCGAACGTCTCTCCAATTTCTTTAGGTGAGTAGACCGACATATTGCCTCTCTGGAGGGATAAGATCCTAGCTGCTGCTGTCCTGCTCCTTAATTTATGGGCAAGTAGGGTTGAGGCCTTATTACCTTGGCAGTACATCAGCTTCTTGAATCTAGCATAAGAGTCTTTAACTCTCTGCAGATCTCTATCCGCCAATTGCATTCGCAGTTCCTTAATTTTATCGGCTAAGCGTGTAGTTGGAGAGTTTTTATTCTCCTGTTCTGCAGCACGAAGCTCGGCCATAAGGCCTAACTCTTGTTTTACTATTTGTACCTCCTCACTGAAGAGCTAATTGCTGACTGCCTAACCCCTTTCTGGCTGGCCGGGTTCCTGGAACTAGCGGCCGGCCGCACTACCCCAGAAACCCGCTAACATTTACCCCAAGTCGCTCCAGCAGCCCTTTGCCCCAGAGCTCCGCTCTTTTGGGAGGGCAAGAGATGCTGTGATTGCTGGAAGGGAGCCCCTTGGGAACCTGGGATTTTGGACCCCCCTCTACAACCCTACTCCCCTGGCTTACCCAGTGTACATTTGATCAGCCATCACTCCAGCCCCCAGTGATGGATCATGTAGCTTTTTGGACTGTGGCATCTGGGGGCCGAGGGCATTCTAGCAACACCCTGGAAGTGCCGCCGCTCCCACAGGATCACCCCGAAACCACCACATCTATATCACTGGGACTCTATGAGACTATGGACACTATGTGGGGCACCAGCCTGTCTCAAGGGGGAAAGAATGGCGGGAGATCTGGGGATCTGATATGACCCTTATCAAGATAATCTGAGTGTATAAAAGAGTGTATGTTTTCACAATAAAGCATGTTCATGTTCCACTTGAATATTGGTTCTGTCTGGTTATTTGGGGTGGCTTCCAACTATAATAACTTTCCTCTGCTCTGTAGCTACAAGTTCCAGGGACAGGAATGACCCTCTTGGAGGAGCTACCCAGTCTCGGTAGCCGGTGTCCATCACAGGAAAGAACCCAGAAAAATCTGGACTGGATCCTGTACATTCAATTACTCTGATAGGAGGGTGGAGAATCAGCCCATCCTTCTCTTCCACGTACTCCACCCCAGGTAACTGTCAGGGTTTTTACCTGTTTTGTTTGCCATGTGCTGCTGGCAGCCATTTTACTCACCTCTCTTGCAGACTATGGTGCATTGTGGGGGATGCTGCTCATTTCCTGCACTTCCTTTTATGGCCAGACTGGTGTGCATCATCCATGTGAGACAGGATGCAGTCTCAGAATTGTGATGTCATCACTTATTATTTAAAGGGCCTCTGTTCAGTATGCTTTGCCTTTGCGTTGTCTCAGACCTGTTTGTGAGAGCTCCTGTATATTACCTGGCTATCTGACATCCCTCCTGGTTCCTGATCCCTGGCTTGTTACTGACTCTGCTGTTTTCCTTGTTCCTGATTCTGGCTTGTCTGCCTACTTGCTTTGGCTCCTGACTCGGCTCGTCTGACTACCAGCTCTGGTTTTTGATTCCTGGCTTGTTATTTGTCTTGTGGACTTTTTATTTTTTGCTATTAATAAAGGTGTGATTATTTTTGCTCTTCTCGTCTCAGTCTGATTCCTGGCACCCTGACATTACGCAAAGGCCATGAATCCTGATGGTTCTGATAATCCACCTTTACCTGCCATAATTTCCAGGATGGATGAACTGGATCACCGCATGCATCAACTTGCACTAGCCCTGCAAACCCTGCTGACTCGCACCGCATATTTGGACCAAAGTGTCCCACAAGTTATGGCTGCTCCTGTTTCTGCTGCTGCACCTAGTCCTACCAGGAGCATGTCCGGTTCTGCACCTCTACCTCAGCGATATAGAGGTGATCTTAATCAGTGGAGAGGGTTTTTGAACCAGGTGGGCATTTACTTTGAGATGTTACCTCAGGCATTTCCCTCTGACAGAGCTAAGGTGGGATTTCTCATCATGTTACTCTCTGACACAGCTCTTGCCTGGGCTAATCCCTTGTGGGAGACTAATAAACCTTTGATTTTGTGGTCTCCGCAATGTATTTCCACTTGTCTTTGGAAACCAGTTAAAGTCTTGTGCACTTCTTCGGTATCTCAATTGCCAGAGGAGTACCGAGAGTTCAGAGACGTTTTTGACAAGGTGCGTGCCGGTACGTTGCCTCCTCACCGATCTTACGAATTGTGCCATAGACCTGCAACCTGGAGCCATTCCTATTCGGGGCTGGGTTTACCCTCTGTCTGTTGCGGAGAATTGTGCTATGGAGGAGTATGTTGCCGATGCTCTGTCGTGGGGGATCATCCGCAAATCCTGCTCTCCTGCAGGGGCTGGCTTCTTCTTTGTGAAGAAAAAGGGTGGCGAGTTAAGACCATGCATCGATTATAGGGGTCTTAATCTTCTTACCATTAAGAATGCTTACCATATTACGCTCATTATGGAACTCTTTGACCGCCTCAAGGAAGTTATGGTCTTTACTAAACTTGATTTGAGAGGAGCGTACAATCTTGTTAGGATCAAGGAGGGCCACGAATGGAAAACAGCATTTAACACCAGGAGCGGGCATTATGAGTATCTTGTAATGCCCTTTGACCTATGTAATGCTCCTGCTGTTTTCCAGGAATTTATAAATGATGTCCTTCGAGATATGTTGCAACAGTGTGTTGTGGTGTACTTAGATGACATCCTCATACACTCACCCACACTTGAGGCTCATCGTTCTGATGTTACACGGGTTCTTCAGAGACTACATGAGAACGGCCTGTTTTGTAAACTCGGGAAGTGTGAGTTCCATCAGACTCAAGTAACCTTCCTAGGTTATTTTATCTCCATTGCAGGGTTCTCCATGGATCCTGACAAGTTATCTGCAGTTCTGCAGTGGCCTCGCCCTGTTGGTCTTCGGTCTATTCAACATTTTTTGGGGTTCGCCAATTACTATAGAAAGTTTATTAAAAACTTTTCTTCCTTGGTCAAACCTATCACAGACATGACCCGTAAAGAGAATGATCCACTCCATTGGTCACCTACTGCTATTAAGGCCTTTGATAGTCTTAAGACTGCCTTTGCTGCCGCTCCAGTTCTGGCTCATCCTAACCCTGTCCTGCCTTTCGTTCTTGAGGTCGATGCATCTGAGACTGGAGTAGGTGCCCTCTTGTCTCAACGTCCTACGCCTGACGGTTCCTTGCATCCGTGTGGTTTCTTCTATAAGAAATTGTCTCCAGTGGAGAGCAATTATGAAATTGGCAACAGGGAATTACTGGCTGTAATTTTGGCACTCAAGGAATTGGGGCATCTTCTTGAGGGTACTAGCGTGCCAGTGCTCATTCTTACTGACCACAAGAATTTAACTTATCTTTCTGAAGCAAAACTTTGTCACCCCTACAGGCCAGATTGTCTCAGTATAATTTTGTGGTCTCCTACCTGCCTGGTAGTAAGAATGTTAGGGCTGATGCCCTCTCTTGACAATTTTCGCCTCTGTCCAAGGAGGAGTCTGTACCTACTCCAGTTATACCTCCTGACCATATTTTGGCTACCATACATACTAATTTGACTTCTCCCTTGGGGGAGGAGATCCTGGCTGCACAAACCAATGAACCTCCTGAGAAACCTAGTGGTAAGTGTTTTGTTCCTGAGAATCTTCGAACTAAACTTTTGCACACTTACCACTATCCTAAAGCCGCAGGTCACCCCAGGCAAGAACCAAATGATTTGGTCTGTCACTCGACAATTCTGGTGGCCAGGTCTTCGTTCTGATGTTGCTGCGTATGTTGCCTCCTGCTCAGTTTGTGCACAGAATAAGACTCTTCGACTTCTTCCTGTGGGTCTTCTTCAACCTATTGCTAATGGTGAGCGTCCTTGGACACATCTTTCCATGGACTTCATTGTTGAGCTCCCTGTTTCCAATGGCAATACTGTTATCCTTATGGTGGTTGACCGTTTTTCTAAAATGTCACATTGTATTCCCTTGATGAAGTTGCCTTCCGCTCAGGAGCTTGCTTCAATTTTTGACTGGGAGGTCTTCCGTTTACATGGGTTACCCAAGGAGATATTGTCGGACCAGGGTAGCCAGTTTGTCTCCAGATGTTGGTGTTCCTTTTGTGCTCAAATGGGGATCCAGCTTTCCTTCTCCTCTGCATATCACCCTTAATCCAATGGGGCTGCGGAATGGTCTAATCAAGCTCTGGAACAGTTCCTCCATTGCTATGTCTCAGGTCACCACAATAATTGGTCTCAACTGTTACCTTGGGCTGAGTTTGCTCGTAATAGTGCTATTAATGCTTCCTCCAAGTTATCCCCGTTCATGGCGAATTATGGGTTTCAACCATCCTTGTTGCCCGATTCATTCATGTCTCAGGATATTTCCGGCTTTGGAAGAGCATCTCCGGTAACTCTGTTCCATCGTTCTATGCAACGCCAAAAGTTCCAGGCTGATCGTAGGCGTCTGCCCGCACCTTCCTACCAGGTTGGTGAGAGAGTTTGGCTGTCCTCCCGCAACTTGAACCTTCGTGTGCCTTCCAATAAACTGGCTCCCTGTTATGTTGGTCCTTTTCGAGTACTCCGACGGGTCAATCCTGTGGCTTACGCTCTTGACCTTCCTCCTGCAATGCGCATCTCCAATGTTTTTCATGTCTCCCTCTTGAAACCATTGGTTTGCAATCAGTTTACCACTGTGTTGCCTCGTTCCCGTACTATATTTGTTGACAACCATGAGGAGTATGAGGTCAGCAGCATTATTGACTCTCATATGTCCAGGGGCCACGTACAGTATTTGGTTCACTGGAGGGGCTACGGTCCAGAGGAGCGTTCATGGGTTCCCTCCTCTGATGTTCATGCTCCTGCCCTCCTCCGTGCCTTCCATGCCCGTTTCCCCAACAAGCCTTTTGTCCTCCCGTGGGGGAGGGGTCATTGAGGGGAGGGTACTGTCAGGGTTTTTACCTGTTTTGTTTGTCATGTGCTGCTGGCAGCCATTTTACTCACCTCTCTTGCAGACTATGGTGCATTGTGGGGGATATTAAACATTAAACAAGATAACTCTATTGGTGAGCAGTGCCGTGCCTTTACAAGCAGCTCAGGAATTATTTTTAAGTTTTATTTGTGGTTAATTATTAACCCCTAATGACCAGCGCTGTACATGGTGTGTTGTGGTCATTAAGGGGTTAACATCAACATATAAACATACAGATAACTCTAAAGGATTTTGTAATTAACATTTTTATATTGGAAATGCAACAATTTAACTTTTTGTGTTTGTTGCTTCTAATGGGGGTTAACATTAATACTAACATCAAAGGATACCCTTGATAGCAATCTCTAAATCTTACATTAAAGGGACATGAAAGTCAAAATTAAGCTTTTATATGTAAGATAGAGTGTGCCATTTTAAGATTCTTTTCAATGTGCTTCATATTTACTTAATTCCCTTGGTACCCTTTGAAAAAAAAGCATTCCTAGGTAGGCTCAGGAGCAACAATGGACTACCAGCTTGGTGGTTACACACATATGCCTCTTGTCATTGACTCTCCAGATGTATTCAGATATCTCCCAACAGTGCAATGGGAGGTGCGAGTTCAGCATTCAAGATGCTAGATTATGGGTGTCAATCTCCCATACATGATATTGTGTGTAGATACCCAAAATACAAGGGCATTAAATCAATGGTATGTGTTACTAACACAAAGAAAGATGTTACTGTCAGTGTGTTTGTGTTCATGACAGAAAAAAATATTTAATAATTTGAAACAAATATATATGGTGGGGTTAGGTCACACCTCTGTGTTTTTGTAACATTATTTAAGACCCTCGTTATAGAGATATGGCATGTGAAATAGAATTAATTATTTTCATCATAACCAGAACTTACTGCACATAATCCATGTCAATTATTGAATGGGTCCATCCAGCTGGAAGGAAAAAAATCACTATTGTATGCATTAGTGACAGAAAGCTTTAAAGGGATACTGAACCCAATTTTTTTCTTTTCTTTCGTGATTCAGATAGAGCATGCAATTTTAAGCAACTTTCTAATTTACTCCTATTATCATTATTATTCTCTTGCTATCTTTATTTGAAAAAAGAAGGCATCTAAGCTAAGGAGTCAGCACATTTTTGGTTCAGAACCATGGACAGCACTTGTTTATGCCATCCAATTAGCAAGGACAACCCAGGTTGTTCACCAAAAATGGGCCGGCATCTAAACTTACATTCTTGCTTTTCAAATAAACATACCAAGAGAATGAAGACAATGTGATAATAGGGGTAAATTAGAAAGTTGCTTAAAATGTCATGCTCTATCTGAATTACAAAAGAAAAAATTTGGATTCAGTGCCTTTAAATCACTGTTCTTTGTGTGTTACCACCATAAATGGGGCATTGAGGTACAGAGCGTGGCAGGAGAGACAAAGCTTGCAAAGAAAGACAATCCTGCAAAACGTGAGATGATTAGGAGCTCTGGCATCAAGTCATACTTTTCTGTGTGTCACTGGCAGGTGGTAGTGGGGGGGGGGCATACACTTTTTCAAGCCACAGCTTAGGTGTGAGAAATATATGGTATTGCCTAAAGCTGTTTTTCCTTGGGACTCATGCTGGGGTTTTAAGGAGGGAAACAGCATGGTGGTTGCCATCAGAAAGACATTCACCTAGATTAAGAGTCTTGCGTTAGCCTTAAAAAGCAGCGTTGAGAGGTCCCAATGCTGCTTTTTAATGCCCGCTGGTATTACGAGTCTGGCAGGAGTCTAGCGCTGCGGAATCTGTTGGCGCTCTACAAATAACCGATAATAATAATAATAATAATGTGTACCACTCACTTTTTTTCCGCGACTCAAGCATACCGCAAATCCCCTTACGTCAATTGCGTATCCTATCTTTTTAATGGGATTTTCCTAACACCAGTATTACGAGTCTTGGAAAAAGTGAGCGGTACACCCTCTCCTGTCAAGACTCCTACCGCATTTAAAAGTCAGTAGTTAAGAGTTTTATGGGCTAACGCCATAACATTAAACTCTTAACTAAAATGCTAAAAGTACACTAACAAACATAAACTATCTATTAACCCCTAAACCGAGGCCCCCCCGCACATCGCAAACACTTAAATAAATGTTTTATCCCCTAATCTGCCGACCGGACATCGCTGCCACTGTAATAAATATATTAACCCCTAAACCGCCTCACTCCCGCCTCGCAAACACTAGTTACATTTTATTAACCCCTAATCTGCCGTCCCTAACATCGCCGACACCTACCTACATTTATTAACCCCTAATCTGCCGCCCCAACGTTGCAGCCACTATATTAAATGTATTAACCCCTAAACCTAAGTCTAACCCTAACCCCCCCTAACTTAAATATAATTTAAATAAATTGAAATAAAATAACTACAATTAAATAATTTATTCCTATTTAAAACTAAATACTTACCTATAAAATAAACCCTAAGATAGCTACAATGTAACTAATAATTACATTGTAGCTATTTTAGGATTTAGGATTTTTTTACCCTATACTAAATTACAAATAGCCCTTAAAAGGGCCTTTTGCAGGGCATTGCCCCAAAGTAATCAGCTCTATTACCTGTAAAAATTAATTACAATACCCCCCCAACATTACAACCCACCACCCACACATCCAACCCTACTCTAAAACCCACCCAATCCCCCCTTAATAAAACCTAACCCTAACCCCTTAAAGATCACCCTACCTTGAGACGTCTTCACCCAACCGGGCAGAAGGGGACCTCCAGATGGGCAGAAGTCTTCATCCGATCCGGGCAGAAGAGGACCTCCAGATGGGCAGAAGTCTTCATCCAGGCGACATCTTCTATCTTCATCCATCTGGAGCGGAGCGGGTCCATCTTCAAGCCAGCCGACGCAGGGCATCCTCTTCCAATGACATCCAACTGAAGAATGAAGGTTCCTTTAAATGACGGCATCCAAGATGGCGTCCCTTGAATTCCGATTGGCTGATAGGATTTTATCAGCCAATCGGAATAAAAGTAGGAAAAATCCTATTGGCTGAAGCAATCAGCTAATAGGATTGAGCTTGCATTCTATTGGCTGATTGGAACAGCCAATAGAATGCAAGCTCAATCCTATTGGCTGATTGGATTGCAATCAGCCAATAGGATTTTTCCTACCTTAATTCCGATTGGCTTATAGAATCCTATCAGCCAATCAGAATTCAAGGGACGCCATCTTGGATGACGTCATTTAAAGGAACCTTCATTATTCAGTTGGATGTCGTTGGAAGAGGATGCTCCGCGTCGGCTGGCTTGAAGATGGACCCGCTCCGGATGGATGAAGATAGAAGATGCCGCCTTGATGAAGACTTCTGCCCGTCTGGAGGTCCTCTTTTGCCCGGATCGGATGAAGACTTCTGCCCCTCTGGAGGTCCACTTCTGCCCGGTTGGGTGAAGACGTCTCAAGGTAGGGTGATCTTCAAGGGGTTAGTGTTAGGTTTTATTAAGGGGGGATTGGTTGGGTGTTAGAGTAGGGTTGGGTGTGTGGGTTGTAATGTTGGGGGGGTATTGTAATTTGTTTTACAGGTAAAAGAGCTGATTACTTTGGGGCAATGCCCCACAAAAGGCCCTTTTAATCATAAGATTAGGGGTTTATAAATGTAGTTAGGCTGCGACGACATTGCTGGCGGCAGAGTAGGGGTTAATAAATATAATGTAGGCTTCGGCAATGTTGGGGGCAGCAGATTAGGGGTTCATAAGTAGTGATGTCGCAAATAGTTCGCCGGCGAACATATGCAATGTTCGATCCGCCCCCTATTTGTCATTATTGAGTAAACTTTGACCCTGTATCTCACAGTCTGCAGACACATTCCAGCCAATCAGCAGCAGACCCTCTCTCCCAGAACCTCCCAGCTCCTGAACAACAGTCATTTTAGATTCATTCGGAAGCTGCATTGTTAGTGAGAGGAGGGACAGTGTAGCTGCTGGTGATTTAATAGGGAAATTGATAGCTAGGCTAGTGTATTCAGTGTCCACTACAGTCCTGAAGGACTCATCTGATCTCTGCTGTAAGCACAGTACCCCAAAAAGCCCTTTTTAGGGCTAGAACATCATTTTTTATTTTTATTTTTATTTTTTCCTGTGTAATCTAATTGCAGTTGCCTGCCTGCCAGCCAAGCCACTTGCCCAGTGCCACCACTCATATCTGGTGTAACAGTAGTGTAAATTTAAAAAAAAAAACTTTTTTGACTGTGAAACATCAGTCTGCTAGTGTAATCTAATTGCAGTTGCCTGCCTGCCAGCGTGTGTGCATGCCCCACTTGCCCAGTGCCACACCACTCATATCTGGTGTAACAGTAGTGTACATTTTAAAAAAAAACCTTTATTGACTGTGAAACATCAGTCTGCTAGTGTAATCTAATTGCAGTTGCCTGCCTGCCTGCCTGCCTGCCAGCGTGTGTGCCAGACCCACTTACCCAGTGCCACACCACTCATATCTGGTGTAACAGTAGTGTAAATTTTAAAAAAAAAAAACTTTTTTGACTGTGAAACATCAGTCTGCTAGTGTAATCTAATTGCAGTTGCCTGCCTGCCAGCGTGTGTGCCAGACCCACTTGCCCAGTGCCACACCACTCATATCTGGTGTAACAATAATGTAAATTTAAAAAAAAAAAAAATTGACTGTGAAACATCAGTCTGCTAGTGTAATCTAATTGCAGTTGCCTGCCTGCCTGCCTGCCTGCCAGCGTGTGTGCCAGACCCACTTGCCCAGTGCCACACCACTCATATCTGGTGTAACAATAATGTAAATTTAAAAAAAAAAACATTTTTGACTGTGAAACATCAGTCTGCTAGTGTAATCTAATTGCAGTTGCCTGCCTGCCAGCGTGTGTGCCAGACCCACTTGCCTAGTGTCAAACCACTCATATCTGGTGTAACAGTAGTAAAAATTAAAAAAAAAAAAACTTTTTTGACTGTGAAACATCAGTCTGCTAGTGTAATCTAATTGCAGTTGCATGCCTGCCAGCGTGTGTACCAGACCCACTTGCCCAGTGCCACACCACCCATATTTGGTGTAACAGTAGTGTAAATTAAAAAAAAAAAACTTTTTTGACTGTGAAACATCAGTCTGCTAGTGTAATCTAATTGCAGTTGCCTGCCTGCCTGCCAGCGTGTGCGCCAGGCCCACTTGCCCAGTGCCACCACTCATATCTGGGGTAACAGTAGTGTAAATTTAAAAAAAAAAAAACTTTTTTGACTGTGAAACATCAGTCTGCTAGTGTAATCTAATTGCAGTTGCCTGCCTGCCAGTGTGTGTGCCAAGCCCACTTGCCCAGTGCCCCCACTCATATCTGGTGTAACAGTAGTGTAATTTTTTTAAAAAAAAACTTATTTGACTGTGAAATATCAGTCTGCTTGTGTAATCTAATTGCAGTTGCCTGCCTGCCAGCGTGTGTGCCAGGCTCACAGCGTATACTGTGCCCACTTGCCCAGTGCCACCACTCATATCTGGTGTAATAGTAGTGTAAGTGTACATTTAAAAAAAAAATCTTTTTGGACTGTGAAACATCAGTCTGCTTTTTTGTGTCAGGCTCACAGCGTAAGGTGCCCACTTGCCCAGTGCCACCACTCATATCTTGTTTAATAGTAGTGTAAGTGTACATTTAAAAAAAAATCTTTTTGGACTGTGAAACATCAGTCTGCTTTTTTGTGTCAGGCTCACAGCGTATACTGTGCCCACTTGCCCAGTGCCACCACTCCTATCTTGTTTAATAGTAGTGTAAGTGTACATTTAAAAACAAAAAAACTTTTTGGACTGTGAAACATCAGTCTGCTTTTTTGTGTCAGGCTCACAGCGTATACTGTGCCCACTTGCCCAGTGCCACCACTCATATCTTGTTTAATAGTAGTGTAAGTGTACATTTAAAAAAAAAAAATGTTTGGACTGTGAAACATCAGTCTGCTTTTTTGTGTCAGGCTCACAGCGTATACTGTGCCCACTTGCCCAGTGCCACCATTCATATCTTGTTTAATAGTAGTGTAAGTGTACATTTAAAAAAATAAAAACTTTTTGGACTGTGAAACATCAGTCTGCTTTTTTGTGTCAGGCTCACAGCGTATACTTCTTGCCCAGTGCCACCACTCATATCTTGTTTAATAGTAGTGTAACTATACATTTAAAAAAAAAAAAACTTTTTGGACTGTGAAACATCAGTCTGCTTTTTTGTGTCAGGCTCACAGCGTATACTGTGCCCACTTGCCCAGTGCCACCATTCATATCTTGTTTAATAGTAGTGTAAGTGTACATTTAAAAAAATAAAAACTTTTTGGACTGTGAAACATCAGTCTGCTTTTTTGTGTCAGGCTCACAGCGTATACTTCTTGCCCAGTGCCACCACTCATATCTTGTTTAATAGTAGTGTAACTATACATTTAAAAAAAAACTTTTTGGACTGTGAAACATCAGTCTGCTTTTTTGTGTCAGGCTCACAGCATATACTGTGCCCACTTGCCCAGTGCCACCACTCATATCTTGTTTAATAGTAGTGTAAGTGTACATTTAAAAAAATAAAAACTTTTTGGACTGTGAAACATCAGTCTGCTTTTTTGTGTCAGGCTCACAGCGTATACTGTGCCCACTTGCCCAGTGCCACCACTCATATCTTGTTTAATAGTAGTGTAAGTGTACATTTTTAAAAAAAAACTTTTTGGACTGTGAAACATCAGTCTGCTTTTTTGTGTCAGGCTCACAGCGTATACTGTGCCCACTTGCCCAGTGCCACCACTCATATCTTGTTTAATAGTAGTGTAAGTGTACATTTAAAAAAAATAAACTTTTTGGATTGTGAAACATCAGTCTGCTTTTTTGTGTCAGGCTCACAGCTTATACTGGGCCCACTTGCCCAGTGCCACCACTCAAATCTTGTTTAATAGTAGTGTAAGTGTACATTTAAAAAAATAAAAACTTTTTGGACTGTGAAACATCAGTCTGCTTTTTTGTGTCCGGCTCACAGCGTATACTGTGCCTACTTGCCAAGTGCCACCACTCATATCTTGTTTAATAGTAGTGTAAGTGTACATTTTTAAAAAAATAAAATTTTGGACTGTGAAACATCAGTCTGCTTTTTTGTGTCAGGCTCACAGCGTATCCTGTGCCCACTTGCCCAGTGCCACCACTCATATCTTGTTTAATAGTAGTGTAAGTGTAAATTTAAAAAAAAAACATTTTTGGACTGTGAAATATTAGTCTGCTTTTTTGTGGTAGGCTCACAGCGTATAATGTGCCTACTTGCACAGTGCCACCACTCATATCTTGTTTAATAGTAGTGTAAGTGTACATTTAAAAAAATAAAAAATTTTGGACTGTGAAACATCAGTCTGCTTTTTTGTGTCAGGCTCACAGCGTATACTGTGCCCACTTGCCAAGTGGCACCACTCATATCTTGTTTAATAGTAGTGTAAGTGTACATTTAAAACAAAAAAAACGTTTTGGACTGTGAAACATCAGTCTGCTTTTTTGTGTCAGGCTCACAGCGTATACTGTGCCCACTTGCCCAGTGGCACCACTCATATCTTGTTTAATAGTAGTGTAAGTGTACATTTAAAAGAAAATGACAGGCAGAGGCAGGCCACCCCGCAGGTGCCGTCATGGTCGTGGTGCTGTGATTCCCTTTGGCCCTAGAATAATGCCCAGTGTTCAGAGGCCACATCCCATGAACTTGAAAAGTTCTGAGGACATAGTTGACTTTTTAACACAGGACACCCAATCTTCTATAGCTTCCGCTCCAAACCTTTACGCACCATCCTCCTCCAGCTTATCTTCAGGCACCTCTCAAGTTACCACTCGCCCGCCTGCCGCCACCACCAACACTAGCACCACAGCCACTTCACTTGATCTGTCAGAGGAGTTATTTACACATCAGTTGGAAGAAATGAGTGATGCGTAACCATCATTGACAAAGGATGTAGATAACAGTGATATGTCTCAGTCAGGCAGCATTACAGACATGGACGTACGGTGTGATGATGATGATGATGTTGTACCCGCTGCTGCTTCCTTTGTTGATTTGTCAGAAACAAGTGAAGCAGTTGATGACGACGATGCGTCCGTGGATGTCACGTCGATGCCCGCTAGAAGAGAAGAAGAACAGGGGGAAAGTTCAGATGGGGAGACAGATAGGAGGAGGAGGAGACGAGTTGGAAGCAGGGGAAGGTTGTCGCAAGGAGCTAGTGGCACAGTCAGACAGCATGCATTGGCACCCGGGGTCAGCCAGACAGCACGCCAATCAATCCATGCTGTTGCCACCACCAGAATGCTGTCATTGCAGAGCTCATCAGTGTTGGATTTTTTTTTGTGTGTCTGCCTCTGACAACAGCGATGCCATTTGCAACCTGTGCCAAAAGAAACTGAGTCGTGGGAAGTCCAACACCCACCTAGGTACAACTGCTTTGCAAAGGCACATGATCGCACATCACAAACACTTATGGGATCAACACATGAGTAGAAGCAGCACACAACTCAAGTCCGTCATCCTCCTCCTGGTCCAGCATCTTAAGCCACGTCAACCACTGCTGTCCTCCTTGCCCCCTCTCAACCATCCGCCACTCCATCTCTCTTCCGGAGCAGTTCCTGCTCATCTGCCCACAGTCAGGTGTCTGTCAAGGAAATGTTTGAGCAAAAGAAGCCAATGTCACAAAGTCACCCCCTTGCCCGGCATCTGACAGCTGGCTTGTCTGAACTCTTAGCCCTCCAGCTTTTACCATACAAGCTGGTGGAGTCTGAGGCATTCAAAAAATTTGTAGCTATTGGGACACCGCAGTGGAAGGTACCCGGCCAAAACTTCTTTGCACAAAAGGCAATCCCCAACCTGTACTCGATTGTGCGAAAGGAAGTAATGGCATGTCTGGCACACAGTGCTGGGGCAAGGGTCCATCTGACCACTGATGGCTGGTCTGCAAAGCATGGTCAGGGCAGGTATATCACCTACACTGCACATTGGTTAAACCTGCTGACGGCTGCCAAGCATGGAATGCGTGGCTCTGCAGAGGAGTTGGTGACACCGCCACGACTTGCAGGCAGGCCTGCTGCCACCTCTTCTACTCCTCCTACTCCATCCTCTTCCATAACCTCCTCAGATGAGTCCTCTTCTGCTGCTGCATCTTGCTCCACATCAACGGCACCCCCCCCAGCTCCCCAGGTACTATTCCACATACCGGATACGGCAGTGTCACACCGTCTTGGGGTTGACTTGCCTGAAAGCAGAGAGTCACACCAGACCAGCACTCTGGTCCGCCCTGAATGCACAGGTGGATCAGTGGCTGACTCCGCACCAACTGGAGATTGGCAAATTGGTTTATGGCAACGGAAGTAATTTGGTGGTGGCATTGAAATTGGGCAAGTTGGCACATGTGCCGCCGTGCATGGCACATGTGTGTAATCTGATCGTACAACACTTTGTGCATAAGTACCCAGGCTTACAGGACGTCCTGAAGCAGGCCAGGAAGGTGTGTGGCCATTTCAGGCGTTCCTACATGGCCATGGCGCACTTTTCAGATATCCAGCGGCGAAACAACATGCCAGTGAGGCGCTTGATTTGCGACAGCCCGACACGTTGGAATTCAACACTCCTAATGTTCAACTGCCTGCTCCAACAAGAAAAAGCCGTTAACGAGTATTTGTATGACTGGGGTGCTAGGACAGCCTCTGCGGAGCTGGGAATTTTTTGCCACGTTACTGGACGCTCATGTGCAATGCCTGTAGGCTCATGCGTCCTTTTGAGGAGGTGACAAACCTAGTCAGTCGCACCGAAGGCACCATCAGCGACATCATACCATTTGTTTTCTTCCTGGAGCGTGCCCTGTGAAGAGTGCTGGATCAGGCCGTAGATGAGCGTGAAGAGGAAGAGTTGTGGTCACCATCACTACCAGAAACAGCCTTATCAGCATTGCTTGCTGGACCAGCGGCAACGCTGGAAGAGGATTGTGAGGAAGAGGAGTCAGAGGAGGAATGTGGCTTTGAGGAGGAGGAAGACCAACCACAACAGGCATCCCAGGGTGCTCGTTGTCACCTATCTGGTACCCGTGGTGTTGTACATGGCTGGGGGGAAGAAGATACCTTCAGTGAGATCACTGAGGACGAGGAATGGGACATGAGTAGCTCGGCATCCAACCTTGTGCAAATGGGGTCTTTCATGCTGTCGTGCCTGTTGAGTGACCCTCGTATAAAAAAGCTGAAGGAGAATGACCTGTACTGGGTGTCCACGCTACTAGACCCCCGGTATAAGCATAAAGTGACTGAAATGTTACCGAATTACCGCAAGTCGGAAAGGATGCAGCAGTTCCAAAATAAATTAAAAAGTATGCTTTACACAACGTATAAGGTTGATGTCACAGCACAACGGGAATCTAACAGTAATGAATGTAATCCTCCGACTCCCACGACCACGCTGGCAAGGACAGGACGCTTTACAGACGTGTTGTTGATGGAGGACATGCGGAGCTTTTTAAGTCCTATGCATCGCCACAGCACTTCGGGTCCACCCTCAGAGAACGACTCGACTGACAGGTAGCAGACTACCTCTCCTTAACTGCAGATCTCGACACTCTGAGGAGCGATGAACCCCTTGACTACTTGGTGTGCAGGCTTGACCTGTGGCCTGAGTTATCCCAATTTGCGATAGAACTTCTGGCCTGCCCTGCTTCAAGTGTCCTGTCAGAAAGGACCTTCAGTGCAGCAGGAGGTATTGTCACTGAGAAGAGAAGTCGCCTAGGTCAAAAAAGTCTAGATTACCTCACCTTTATTAAGATGAATGAGGGATGGATCCCGAAGGGACTGACATTGGGTGATACATTCGAGTAAAAAAGGCCTGATGAGATGAGCTGCCTTGGGCTAAAAATGGTCCACATGCTGCTGTATTTTATCTTCGAATGCCGGATGACTTGCGTGACTTATCCGCCACCAACTAGGGTTCAAGCCGCAATGTTTTAGGGCACTTTCTGCCTGGGAAGCAAACATCAATTTTTCTGGCCGCTGCTACAGCAGCGGCTAAAACAATACCGAATTTTTCAGGCATGTGTACATGCCAAATTATTCTGGCCTCTGGTGCTGCACTGTGGCTTCAAAAACCAAACCAAAAAAAAGGCAGCTATTTATCTATCAAATCTATCTATCGTATCTATCAAATCTATCTATTGCATCTATTGATCTATGTTTCTAATCTATCTATCAAATCTATCTATCTCATGGCCGGACTGTTATCTGACAGCCACTCGTGTTTCGGCCAAATGTCCGTCGGCCAAATGTCCATCTGCCAAATGTCCGTCGGCTAAAAGTCCGGCCACAATTGCACGCGCAGTGCCCCAAATTTGAAGTAGGAGGACGACCAAGCATCTTTTTCCATCTCCCGGTTCCTAAAATCCATGCCATATACACGTCCCCTGATAGGGGACGTAACAGGGATTAAACTGATAAAAAATAGTACTACTTAACACACCACTCATATCTGGTGGCACAGTAGATTGCACGCACAGTGCCCCAAATTTGAAGTAGGAGGACCGACCAAGCATCTTTTTCCATCTCCCGGTTCCTAAAATCCATGCCATATACACGTCCCCTGATAGGGGATGTAACAGGGATTAAACTGATCAGAATAGTACTACTTAACACACCACTCATATCTGGTGGCACAGTAGATTGCACGCGCAGTGCCCCAAATTTGAAGTAGGAGGACCGACCAAGCATCTTTTTCCATCTCCCGGTTCCTAAAATCCCTGCCATATACACGTCCCCTGGCGCCGCAACTGCCTCTGGAAACCTTACCATGGGTCCAAGACCGCACGTCTTGTAATTCTCTGTCTGGGAAATTATCTATCTATCAAATCTATCTATTTATCTATCAAATCTATATATCTATTGTATCTATCAAATGTATCTATTGCATCTATTGCATCTATTGAATCTATTGATCTATCTATCTATTCTATCTATCTATCTCGTGGCCGGACTGTTATCTGACAGCCACTTGTGTGACGGCCAAATGTCCGTCTGCCAAATGTCCGTCGGCTAAAAGTCCGGCCACGATTGCATGCGCAGTGCCCCAAATTTGAAGTAGGAGGACCGACCAAGCATCTTTTTCCATCTCCCGGTTCCTAAAATCCATGCCATATACACGTCCCCTGATAGGGGACGGAACAGGGATTAAACTGATAGGAATAGTACTACTTAACACACCTTATAATAATGCAGAGAGAGGCAATGCAGAGAGAGGAGTCTGAAGAAGAGGAGTCAGAGGAGGAAGGTGGCTTTGAGGAGGAGGAAGACCAAACACAGCAGGCGTCCCAGGGGACTTGTTGTCACCTTTCGGGGACCCTTGGTGTCGTACGTGGCTGGGTGGAGGAAGAGACCTTCAATGACATCAGTGAGGACAAGGAACGGGACATGGCTAGCTTGGTATCCAACCTTGTACAAATGGGGAGTTTGCGGTTGTGCAAATGGACTGTTTGTGGTTGTTTGCAGTGCGTTAAACGGGGAGTTTGGTCTGTCACTGTGAAGCGGGCGTAACCCTTACACTACCTGATCGATACAACATCATACCTGATGTTTTAAAGCACGTTATTCCAAACAATTTAGGAATGTTAGGTGATTTATGCCCTTTATGGATTAAAACCAGACTCTGCATCAACTATGTAATTTTACGTGGGAGTTTTGCCATGGATCCCCCTCTGGCATGCCACAGTCCAGGTGTTAGTACCCTTGAAACAACTTTTCCATCACTATTGTGGCCAGATAGAGTCCCTGTCGGTTTTAAAACTCGCCTGCCTATTAAAGTCAATAGCGGTTCGCCCGTTCACGAACTTTTGCGGAAGTTTGCGTTCGCCGTTCGCGAACGGAAAATTTTAAGTTCGCGACATCACTATTAATAATATTGTCACAATGTGACTGAACCAAATAACCTTAGTAACTAATCTTGGTCAAATGTAAGTTGTTTTTTTTTAATAAATGATATGTACAAAACAATTTTTTTGGTCTGTGCACGTCTGTGCAATCAAGTATATTCTAGATTTAAAGGGTCATGAAACCTCAAAATGTTCTTTTATAATTCAGACACAGCATACAATTTTAAACAACTTTTCTAATTTGCTTTGTTCCATTGGTATCCTTGGCTGAAGATAGTATAATCTTACATTATCTACCCTACCAATAGATTTTCCATTTACTGTCTTTTCTGGAGTTAAAAAAAAAAAAAAAAGATTAGTAATATTTTTTGAGGTGTTAAAGTCTGAAACTCTGCATAAGAATTTTGAAACTATATGTAACAAAGCCCTGTCTTCATGATAAGCCAAATGGTTTCTGCAAAGAAAGTGATAGCAAATTCTGAAATTATTGCCCCAATGAAAAGTCTTAAAGGGACACAAAACCCAACATTTTTCTTTCATAATTCAGATAGGGCATACAGTTTTAATCAACATTCCAATTTACTTCTATTACCTAATTTCCTTCTTTCTCTTGGTATCCTTTGTTGAAAAGAATACCTAGGTAGGTTTAAAAGCAGGAATGAATTACTTGGAGGTAGTTGCTAACTGGTGGCTGCACACATATGTTTCGTGTCAATGGCTCACCCAATGTGTTCAGCTAGCTCCCAAAAGTACATTGCTGCTACTCCAACAAAGGATACCAAGAGAACCAAGTAAATTTGATAATAGAAGTACATTGGACAGTTCTTTAAATCTATCTGAATCACGATTGATAATTTTTGGGTGTCATGTCCCTTTAAAAGCATCAAGAACCATATGTAGATCCAAAGGTGATATAATCACTCTCTTATAGGGATAAATATGATCCAATGCCTGATAAAACGATATGACCAGAAGCTCTTGTGCCCATCTAATGACAGTGGTAGCTAAAATAGCAAGAACTTGTGCTTGCAATGTAGTGGAACTCAATCTTTAACAATACCCAGCCATCATGGAGAAATTCTAAAAGATGACAATTTATAAAGATCTGATGAAGAACCATTAGTTGCATTATGTAATTTGAACATATATTCCACATTTGTAGCATGATCAACATGTTGGAAAGTATTATAGACTCATGTTAATCTAAAGAGGTTCTATAAACAGAAGGCTTCTGCTGAACATTCAGCATGGGGCCACCAATATAGATGTTGTTTTAGATAAAGATGATAGAATGAATATTCCTTGTCAGACATAGGGGACAATTTATCAAGCTCCGTATGGAAAAAGAAGCTCGCTGTAAACAGAAGTTATGAAGCAGCGGTCTAAAGACTGTTGCTCCATAAATTGTCCGCCTGCTCTGAGGCCGCGGACAGAAATCAACCACGATCAAATACGTTCGGGTTGATTGATTGATCAATGTGCAGCGGACATGATACGCTATATCATATCATGTCCGCTCGCACTATGATAAATCTACCCCATTTACTTCTTCTTTAATTTCTTAAACTAAGTTCTACTGATGTTGATACATTTATGTTCTTCTCTACTTGACTATATGGATGGTTGATACCAGTTTGCCCAACATTTTCATTAATTATCTGGATGATAACATCTATATGCCATCAAACTGAAAATGCAAGAGCTTACATCACGTATTTTCTGATATATGAATAGTAGTATAGAATTTAGAGTTATTAGTCTCATTAGAGTTAAGAGATTGCATATTAAACTACATTGTCATAATAAGCAAATACAAATAAATCAAGTAAACAGTTCAATGAAATTTCTCGAACCAATAATAGAAACAATTAAACAAGAAAGTGTGTTCTTTTTAGCTTTATACGTTTTGAAATTTGTAGAAATTACCACTATCAAAGTTCATGGTCACCTTTTTGTACATCTAAAGTAATAAAAAGGTCCATAGTGTAATATAATATGGGACACCAGTAAAGCCTCTATGTGCCAATGTCTTACTCACGTAAGACAAGGATCATTAACAAAGTTACACAACAGGTGAAACAATCTTCCGCCTGGATGGATGAAGACATCGCCACCTGGATGAAGACTTCTCCGCCTGGATGTCGGAACTTCAGAACTGTAAGTGGATCTTCGGGGGTTAGCGTTAGGATTTTTTTACATTTTTTGGTTGGGTTTTTATTTTAAATTAGGGTTTGGGCTTGTAAAAGAGCTAAATGCCCTTTTAAGGGCAATGCCCATCCAAATGCCCTTTTCAGGGCAATGGGTAGAGTTATGGTTTTTAATTCGGGGGTTGGTTGGGTGGTGGGTTTTACTGTTGGGGGTGTTTGTATTTTTTTTTACAGGTAAAAGAGCTGATATCTTTGGGGCAATGCCCCACAAAAGGCCCGTTTAAGGGCCATTGGTAGTTTATTGTAGGCTAGGTTTTTTTTTATTTATTTATTTTGATAGGGCTATTAGATTAGGTGTAAAAAATGTATTTTGGATAATTTTGTTTGTTATTTTTCGTAATTTAGTGTTTGTTTGTTTTTGTAATTTAGTGTTTGTTTTTTTGGTAATTTAGGACTTTGTAATAATGTTTAATTGTATATTTAAATATTTTTAGTAGTGTTAGTTTTTTTTTAATATGTAATTTAGTTTATTTAATTGGTAGTTTGTAATTTTAGTATAATAGTTAGGGTAGGTTAATTTATAGTTTAAAATTAGTTTATTTTAATTCTACAGGTAAGTTTTAATTTATATTAAAGGGACAGTCTACACCAGAAGTTTTATTGTTTTAAAAGATAGATAATCCCTTTATTACCCATTCCCCAGTTTTGCATAACCAACACAGTTATAATAATATACGTTTAACCTCTGTGATTATCTTGTATCTAAGCCTCTGCAAACTGCCCCTTTATTTCAGTTCTTTTGACAGACTTGCAGTTTAGCCAATCAGTGCCTGCTCTCAGATAACTTCACGTGCATGAGCACAGTGTTATCTATATGAAATATGTGAACTAACGCCCTCTAGTGGTGAAAAACTGTTAAAATGTATTCTGAAAAGAGGTGGCCTTCAGGGTCTAAGAAATTAGCATATGAACCTCCTAGGTTAAGCTTTCAACTAAGAATACCAAGAGAACAAAGCAAAATTGGTGATAAAAGTAAATTGGAAAATTGTTTAAAATTACATGCTCTATCTGAATCATGAAAGTTTATTTTGGCATAGACTGTCCCTTTAAGATAGGGATCTTGTAAATTTTAATTTAATGTTAAGGGGTTGTTAGGTTTAGGGGTTAATAGCTTAATTTAGTTTTTGGCGATATGGGGGGCTGACAGTTTAGGGGTTTATAGGTTTAGTTAGTAGTGGTCATGTGGGAGGCCAGAGGTTTAGGGGTTAATAAGTTTATTAAGTGACAGCTGTGTCGGGGAGCGGCAGGATAGGGGTTCATTTTTATATTAGTGGCAGCAATGTTAGGGAGCAGCAGATTACGGGTTAATACATTTATTATAGTGGCTTTGATACGGGAGGGCAGCGGTTTAAGGGTTAATAGGTAGTTTATGGGTGTTAGTGTGTTAGTTGGTATAAATAAAGTTGGGAAAAACATGAATAACAGCGTCATACGTGACTGCTAGTTAGCAACGGTCCGATGCTCATTCCCCTGTACTGTGCGTGTGTTTTTGACAGCTTTTTTATAAATATGGAGGTCGTATTCAGATCCACAGCCGCGATGTTTGGCAAGGTTAGGAGAGCGTATTGACACAGTTGATGCTTTGATAAATATCCCCCATTGTAGCTCTTATTCATGTGGGTAGGGCCTTGGCACATAGAAGCTTTACTGGTTTAATCCTCATGAGGTACAAAAAAGTGATCCCGAGCTTTGGAAATACACAGAGAACAGCTGTTGCGAACATCAAAATTGGACGTTTACAAATGTTAATCTTTCCAAAGCTAAGTCCATTTGTGCACTTTGTCATAATGAACTTGTTCAGTGGCTTTAAATTTAGTACAGTTCCCTGTGCTCCATCTTTTACTTATCAGGAAAAAGATAGAGTGAAAACCCTGATTGTGGTGAGGCACTAGCAATTTAAGTATTCCACTCAATTATAGAAGTGGATCTATATATTGAAAGATTACACAAATTTTGCTTTTTTATGCCAGGACTCAGGAGTGTTGAATATACAAAGTGTGTAGAGACAAGCATGTATTCTAACTCTAACAGTAATATTTGAAATGACATTTAAAGGGACAGTCTAGGCCAAAATAAACTTTCATGATTCAGTTAGAGCATGTAATTTTAAACAATTTTCCAATTTACTTTTATCACCAATTTTGCTTTGTTCTCTTGGTATTCTTAGTTGTAAGCTTAACATAGGAGGTTCATATGCTAATTTCTTAGACCTTGAAGCCCACCTCTTTCAGATTGCAGTTTTTCACCACTAGAGGGTGTTAGTTCACGTATTTCATATAGATAACACTGTGCTCGTGCACGAGAAGTTATCTGGGAGCAGGCACTGATTGGCTAGACTGCAAGTCTGTCAAAAGAACTGAAAAAAGGGGCAGTTTGCAGAGGCTTAGATACAAGATAATCACAGAGGTTAAAAGTATATTATTATAACTGTGTTGGTTATGCAAAACTGGGAAATGGGTAATAAAGGGATTATCTATCTTTTAAAACAATAAAAATTCTGGTGTAGACTGTCCCTTTAACCCATTGATGACATGAACCAACTAATCTGAAACTGACTTAACAAAATGATTCTGAAGTGACAGAGGTGAGTTCCTGCAGGAAATAGCTCTGCACCATCATTGTCACTGTACCTCTTTCTAAACCATCTTAGGAGGAGGTGTCACCAACTGGTCATCACATGTACTGTGTGAGTGAGTGTGTAAAAGGTCCCTTTCATTTTCTCAACTATCACCATAAAATCTCCTTTATGTGGTGTAAGTTACATGACTTTTGGGAAGAAAAGAACTAATCACTAATTTTGCTTCTAAATTTCTATCCCTGGATACAAAATATTTCTATAGCAGTTACATATCTACAGTACGAAATCAAAACCCCTGTCTAACAGGTAAAAAAATATATATATATTTTTTAAGATTTAAGTGTCTTAGGCAAAAAAATAAAATAAAAAAATAATGCCAACTGATCTCCGATTATCTAGTTATTTTACAATCAACACCAGCAGTTTAAAAAGCAGGTCAAGAACATTAACCATGGAAACTGAAGTCTGCTTCCCAATGTTTCAAACAGGAGACATAGTCTTATCAGCGATGTTACTACCATATTCCTGAAATTCAGTTTTAATTGCTGTGTACATCGTTGTTTCTTGATAGAAATATGAAAAAAATGGCAAAACATAGTTTATATTTTGCATACTATAGAGATTACCTTCCTAAATAGAAACTTATCACCCTAGTGTAAGGTGCCTTCTTTATATTCTATTTTGTTTTCCTTCAGTTACTTAAAGTGAATGTAAATTTTGATGCTGAAGTGCCCGGTTTTTACATTTTTTTATTAATAACAGAAGCACTTTAATTCATAAAAATTTACATTTCACTCCTGTTGTGAAAAAAATACTTACCTTTTAATCTTGACAACAGCTCCAGCTTCCTCCACCCGTTGCAAAGCCTCTTCCTGGGTCTAACATGATGAATCCGGCTTCCTCCAATCACGGCATTGAATCAGACACTGATTCCCCAGTGGGGGGGGGGGGAAGCCATGATTGGAGGATGACCCGTTGCTCAGTGTGCCTAGAGGGATATGGCTGCACCTCACTGACGAGGCCCACAATAGGCCGAAACGTACGTCTGGGGTTTTGCTGTTTCTCTCGTTCAGAGAGGAATTGCCTGGTATTTCGGGGCTGGACTGTACTGTGAATCCAGGATCAGACTGATATGCTTCAGGAAAGTTCTTCTCTGTGAAAGGCACATATTGAGCAAAAAGAGGCTGCTTCTTGGGTGGTAACTAGCGATAGAACAAGCTATTATGCTATTGTTCGTTCTTAGGTTGAGCGCTTCTCTCTTTTTATCTATCCTTCATTTCTGACATCAGAAATAGCTTGCGACGACCGGAGGAAGCTGGAGCTGCTTTCAAGTTTAAAAGGTAAGTATTTCTTCACAACGAGTGAAATGTAAATTTTGATGAATTAAAGTGCCCCTGTTTTTAATCGAGTTTTTAAAAACTGGGCACTTTAGCATCAAAATTTACATTCACTTTAACAGAATCTTCAAAATTGTCATTTGGCAAAATAATTAAGTTACAGCAATATCTAAGAGGATAAATGAAAACTGTACTTACAGACTTCAACAATGGAAATAGTTTAAATATTTTCTCAGGGTCATGCATTGTATTTCAGATCTAATAAATTAATTCACGAGAAGTGGGAAGATTATTAGAGATACTAGGTTGATTTTGGTAAATTCTTCAAACTCAAATCTAACCCTAAAGTCTTGATTTTATTTTAATGAGGTTTTAAAATCGCAAATAATTCAAAAGCCTTTGGTATATAACATTCAGGGTCAGAATATTGTGCAGGGAAATAGTAGTTTTAAAGGGACGGTAAATGTAGAAAAAATATTTTCAGCATATCACTTACTTTTTAAACATGCTTAGCCAAAAATCACAGTGGCTTCTCAGACCTTGTTTAGTGGTTGTTTTTACAGATCTTCTAGGGTGCCTCTCCTGGGTTCCCAGTACTGAAGCTGGTTCTGACATTGTTTAGTGGTTGTTTTTACAGATCTTCTAGGGTGTCTCTCCTGGGTTCCCAGTACTGAAGCTGGTTCTGACATTTAAAAGACCAGTAAATACAGTATATTTGCATAATCAACAAATGCATAATAAAAAGACAATACAATAGCACTTAGGGGCATATTTATCAAGCTCCATATGGAGCTTGGTGCCTGCGTGTTTCTGGCGAGCCTCTAATGACCACTGCTCCATAACCTGTCTGTCTGCTCTGAGGCAGTGGACAGACATTGCAAAAGAATCAACCTGATCGAATCCGATCAGGTTGATTGACACCCCCTGCTAGCGGCCGATTGGCTGCGAATCTACAGGGGGCGGCATTGCACCAGCAGTTCATAAGAACTGCTGGTGCGGTGATAAATGCAGACTGCATATGCTGTCAACATTTATCGATGTGCAGCGCACATGATCTGCAATATCGGATCATATCCGCTCGTACAATGATAATTCGGCCCCTTAGTCTGAACTTCAAATGAGTAGTAGATTTTTTTTCTGACAATTTTCACAGTTATGTCTATTTCCACTCCACCTGTATCATATGACAGCCAGCAGCCAATCACAAATGCATATACATATATTCTGTAGATTCTTGCACATGCTCAGTAGGAGCTGGTGACTCAAAAAGTGTAAACATAAAAAGATTGTGCTCTATCTGAATCATGAAGTTTAATTTTGACTTAAGTGTTCCTTCAAAGAAAATTGACAACAGGACATACAATGATAAAAGACCTAAGACGACACCAGAAGATTTCCTAGTGGACTGCAGGAACTGGAGCTGGCCATCTGTAATTTAAAGGGCCACTAAACCCAAAATCTTTCTTTCATGATTCCGATAGAACATATAAATTTAAACAACATTACAATTTACTTCTATTATTTATTTTGCTTCATTTTTTAGATATCCTTATTTGAAGAAAAAGCAATGCACATGGGTGAGCCAATCACATGAGGCTTCTACGTGCAGCAACCAATCAGCAGCTACTGAGCATATCTAGATATGCTTTTCAGCAAAGAATATCAAGAGACTAAAACAAATTACATAATAGAAGTAAATTAGAAAGATGTTTAAAATTGCATTCTCTTTCTAAATCATGAAAGAAAAAATGTGGGTTTCATGTCCCTTTAAGGGGGTGGTACAGCTACTGAGGTGATGCAATTGTTTCAGATCTCTTTTCCTTGTAAATTGTATTTCCTAGACTGTGAACCATTTTAGTAGCCCTCCATTGAAAGGTTTCTAGTGTCAAGTCATACAATGAGACAATGTATTGAGTTTCCAGATCACACTATGGATAATCATTTTCACACTTTGAAAGAGAATCATGGATGAAATAGGGTTATAAGGTGCCTATATAACAAGACTATGGCATTTTATTAAATTACAATAATTTAATTCTGAAACAAAAATATTGGGGAAGGAGTATCCCAGTAATCCCTTGAGAAAAATTGGGCTTGTGCATTTTATGGTCTCAATGGAAAATTGGCCTGGTCATCAAATTTTTCCAGAGCTATTTTTATTCTCAACCCAGCCCTGCATTGATCTAAAGGCTGTTACTTGCTTGTGCCACTTTTCTGGTGCATAGTGTATTGCAAAAGACTCTGCTTCCTTTTTACAACTACATGACTTAACCCCTTAAGGACCAGCGACGTACCCTGTACTTCGCTGGTCTTTCCATGGGGTTTGTGTTATTAATAGCGTGGCGAGAACGAGCTATTTCCGGTGACCAGAAGGGAGTGTATAATAGCAGGACCCGTGCTATTGTAAATAAGAAAACCCTTATGACCGGTGACATGCATGGTACATTGCAGTCATTAAGGGGTTAAACACAAATGCACATGACCTGTGTCAACATTATTATAACCTTTACAGTCATAAGTTTCTGGCAGAAGTGTCTAGTAAATAACACGTGCCTCTGGAATTCTTAGTAAACAAAGCTGAATCATCTTTAAATTATCTTAAATCAAGTTAGTAGAAAATAAACAGGAGTTTAACATTAGTCATATCCACCAGGGCAGGTGTTAGGATTTTTGACTATACAGTCAAAGACACATTTTGCTGCACCCCCAACCCCCCTGACATTACTGCTTCTCAACAAAATGCTCTAGTAATGTGTTAAAGTGATGGTAAATTTCAGACTATAAGAATGTTGCAATAAAAAATAGATTCATTTGCAAGTAAAAATATTTTTTTAAGTGTATATATATATATATATTATAATAAAAGGTTTATAATCCTAATTGGTATTGTCTGTTTCTCCGCTGCCCCCCTCTTCCTTTCCTCTTTTGGCTGGGCTGAGATGTATAGAGCAGTCCCACCCACTCAATACATAGGCCCCTATTTATCAACCCGTCAACTTACTTGCATTCGCTGGCACCAATACGCTCGCCTAAGATCGCCAAACATCGCTGCCGTGGACCTGAATAAGTTCTCCAAAGTTACCAAAAAAGCTGTCAAAAAGCCGTGCACCAAGTACAGGGTGATGAGCAGGGGACTGTTGTTAACTAACAGTCATCGATCTCGCTGCTCTTCGGCTTTTTCACAGCTTTATTGGTCACTAAACACCCACACTATACTATACTGTTTTACCCCTATACCGCCGCTCCCAGACCCCGCTGCAACTAAATAAAGTTATTAACCCCTAAACCGCCGCTCCCGGAGCACACCGCCACTTACATTATACTTATTAACCCCTAATCTGCCGCCCCCTACACCGCCGCCAACTACATTATGTTATTAACCCCTAATCTGCCCCCCCTACACCGTTGTCACCTACATTATACTTATTAACCCCTAATCTGCCGCCCCCTACACCGCCACCACCTACATTATGTTATTAACCCCTAATCTGCCCCCCCTATACCGCCGCCACCTACATAACACTTATTAACCCCTAATCTGCCGTCCCCAACATCACCGCCACTATATTAAATGTATTAACCCCTAAACCTAAGTCTAACCCTAACACCCGCTAACTTAAATATATAAATATAAATAAAATTACTATCATTAACTACATTATTCCTATTTAAAACTTCATACTTATCTATAAAATAAACCCTAACGCCTAGATCTAGAGTTTGGCGTTAGCCGTCAAAACCAGCGTTAGAGGCTCCTAACGCTGGTTTTGGGCTACCGCTGGTATTTAGAGTCAGTCATGAAAGGGTCTAACGCTCACTTTGCAGCCGCAACTTTTCCATACCGCAGATCCCCCTACGCCATTTGCGTATCCTATCTTTTCAATGGGATCTTTCTAAGGCCGGTATTTAGAGTCTTGGCTGAAGTGAGCGTTAGAAATCTAACGACAAAACTCCAGCCGCAGAGAAAAGCCAGGAGTTAAGAGCTTTCTGGGCTAACGCCGGTTCATAAAGCTCTTAACTGCTGTGCTCTAAAGTACACTAACACCCATAAACTACCTATGTACCCCTAAACCGAGGTCCCCCCACATCGCCGCCACACTATTAATTTTTTTTAACCCCTAATCTGCCGACCGCACACCGCCGCAATTTACGTTATCCCTATGTACCCCTAATCTGCTGCCCCTAACACCGTCGACCCCTACATAATATTTATTAACCCCTAATCTGCCGCCCCCAACGTCGCTGCTTCCTTACCTACAATAATTAACCCCTAATCTGCCGACCGGACCTCACTGCTACTATAATAAAGTTATTAACCCCTAATCCGCCTCACTAACCCTATAGTAAATAGTATTAAGCCCTAATCTGCCCTCCCTAACATCGCTGACACCTAACTTCAAGTATTAACCCCTAATCTGCCGACCGGACCTCACCACTACTCTATTAAATTTATTAACCCCTAAAGCTAAGTCTAACCCTAACACCCCCCTAAGTTAAATATAATTTTTATCTTACGAAATAAATTAACTCTTATTAAATAAATTAATCCTAATTAAAGCTAAATACTTACCTGTAAAATAAACCCTAATATAGCTACAATATAAATTATAATTATATTGTAGCTATTTTAGGATTTATATTTATTTTACAGGCAACTTTGTATTTATTTTAACTAGGTACAATAGCTAGTAAATAGTTAATAACTATTTAATAGCTACCTAGTTAAAATAATTACTAAATTACCAGTAAAATAAATCCTAACCTAAATTACAATTAAACCTAACACTACACTATCAATAAATAAATTAAATAAAATACCTACAAATAAATACAATTAAATAAACTAACTAAAGTACAAAAAATAAAAAAAGCTAAGTTACAAAAAATAAAAAAAAATATTTACAAACATTAGAAAAATATTACAACAATTTTAAGCTAATTACACCTACTCTAAGCCCCCTAATAAAATAACAAAGCCCCCCAAAATAAAAAAATGCCCTACCCTATTCTAAAATTAAAATAGAAAAGCTCTTTTACCTTACCAGCCCTTAAAAGGGCCTTTTGCGGGGCATGCCCCAAAGAATTCAGCTCTTTTGCCTGTAAAAAATAACATACAATACCCCCCCAACATTACAACCCACCACCCACATTCCCCTAATCTAACCCAAACCCCCCTTAAATAAACCTAACACTAAGCCCCTGAAGATCATCCTACCTTATCTTCACCACACCGGGTATCACTGATCGGTCCAGGCTCCGACGTCTTCATCCAAGCCCAAGCGGGGGCTGAAGAGGTCCATGATCCAGCTGAAGTCTTGGCCCAAGCGGGGGCTGAAGAGGTCCATGATCCGGCTGAAGTCTTCATCCAAGCGGGAGCTGAAGAGGTCCATGATCCGAATGAAGTATTCTATCAAGCGGCATCTTCAATCTTTTTTCTTCCGGATCCATCTTCATCCCGCCGACGCGGAACATCCATCTTCACTGACGACTTCCCGACGAATGACGGTTCCTTTAAGGGACGTCATCCAAGATGGCGTCCCTCGAATTTCGATTGGCTGATAGGATTCTATCAGCCAATCGGAATTAAGGTAGGAAAATTCTGATTGGCTGTTGGAATCAGCCAATCAGATTCAAGTTCAATCCGATTGGCTGATCCAATCAGCCAATCAGATTGAGCTCGCATTCTATTGGCTGATCGGAACAGCCAATAGAATGCAAGCGGATACCCGGTGTCGTGAAGATAAGGTAGGATGATCTTCAGGGGCTTAGTGTTAGGTTTATTTAAGGGGAGTTTGGGTTAGATTAGGGGTATGTGGGTGGTAGGTTGTAATGTTGGGGGGGATATTGTATGTTATTTTTTACAGGCAAAAGAGCTGAATTCTTTGGGGCATGCCGGGCAATAGGCCCTTTTAAGGGCTGGTAAGGTAAAAGAGCTTTTCTATTTTAATTTTAGAATAGGGTAGGGCATTTTTTTATTTTGGGGGGCTTTGTTATTTTATTAGGGGGCTTAGAGTAGGTGTAATTAGCTTAAAATTGTTGTAAGATTTTTCTAATGTTTGTAAATATTTTTTTAATTTTTTGTACTTTAGTTAGTTTATTTAATTGTATTTATTTGTAGGTAGTTTATTTAATTTATTTATTGATAGTGTAGTGTTAGGTTTAATTGTAACTTAGGTTAGGATTTATTTTACTGGTAATTTAGTAATTATTTTAACTAGGTAGCTATTAAATAGTTATTAACTATTTAATAGCTATGGTACCTAGTTAAAATAAATACAAAGTTGCCTGTAAAATAAATATAAATCCTAAAATAGCTACAATATAATTATAATTTATATTGTAGCTATATTAGGGTTTATTTTACAGGTAAGTATTTAGCTTTAATTAGGATTAATTTATTTAATAAGAGTTAATTTATTTCGTAAGATAAAAATTATATTTAACTTAGGGGGGGTGTTAGGGTTAGGGTTAGACTTAGCTTTAGGGGTTAATAAATTTAATAGAGTAGCAGTGAGGTCCGGTCGGCAGATTAGGGGTTAATACTCGAAGTTAGGTGTCAGCGATGTTAGGGAGGGCAGATTAGGGGTTAATACTATTTATTATAGGGTTAGTGAGGCGGATTAGGGGTTAATACTATTTATTATAGGGTTAGTGAGGCGGATTAGGGGTTAATACATTTATTATAATAGCGGTGAGGTCCGGTCTGCAGATTAGGGGTTAATTATTGTAGGTAGCTGGCGGCGACGTTGTGGGGGGCAGATTAGGGGTTAATAAATATAATATAGGGGTCGGCGGTGTTAGGGGCAGCAGATTAGGGGCACATAGGTATAATGTAGGTTGCGGCGGTGTCCGGAGCAGCAGATTAGGGGTTAATAATAATATGCAGGGGTCAGCGATAGCGGGGGCGGCAGATTAGGGGTTAATAAGTGTAAGGTTAGGGGTGTTTAGACTCGGGGTACATGTTAGGGTGTTAGGTGCAGACATAGGAAGTGTTTTCCCTTAGGAAACAATGGGGCTGCGTTAGGAGCTGAACGCTGCTTTTTTGCAGGTGTTAGGTTTTTTTTCAGCTCAAACTGCCCCATTGTTTTCTATGGGGGAATCGTGCATGAGCACGTTTTTTAAGCTGGCCGCGTCCGTAAGCACCGCTGGTATTTAGAGTTGCAGTGGCAGTAAATTATGCTCTACGCTCCATTTTTGGAGCCTAACGCAGCCCTTCTGTGAACTCTAAATACCAGCGGTATTGAAAAGGTGCGGGGTAAAAAAAGCCAGCGTTAGCTACGCGGGTCGTTACCGACAAAACTCTAAATCTAGCCGTAAGATAGCTACAATATAACTAATAGTTACATTGTATCTATATTAGGATTTTTTTTTTATTTTACAGGCAAGTTTGTTTTTATTTTATCTAGGTAGAATAGTTATTAAATAGTTATTACCTGTAAAATAAGGTAAGGTAATAATAAAAAAATAGTTATAGTACCTGTAAAATAAAACCTAACCTGAGTTACAATAACACCTAACACTACACTACAATTAAATACAATAAAATAAATTACATACAATTAACTAAATTAAATACAATAACCTAAATTAAATTAAATTATCTAAAGTACAAAAAACAAACAAACACTAAATTACAGAAAATAATAAACAAATTACAGAAATTTTTAACTAATTATACACTGAATCTAATAGCCCTATCAAAATAAAAAAAAAAACCTAGCCTAAACTAAACTACCAATAGCCCTTAAAAGGGTCTTTTGCGGGGCATTGCCCCAAAGTAATCAGCTCTTTTACCTGTAAAAAAAAATACAAACAACCCCCCTACAGTAAAACCCACCAGCCACACAACCAACCTCCCAAAAAGGACATTTGGATGGGCATTGCCCTTAAAAGGGCAGTTAGCTCTTTTGCAGCCCAAACCCTAACCTAAAAATAAAACCCACCCAATACACCCTTAAAAAACCTAACACTAACCCCCTGAAGATCAACTTACCAGGAGACGTCTTCATCCAAGCCAGGCAGAAGAATTCATCCAAGCCGGGCAGAAGTGGTCCTCCACACGGCAGAAGTCTTCATCCAGATGGCATCTTCTATCTTCATCCATCCGGCGCGGAGCGGGTCCATCTTCAAGACATCCAACGTGGAGCATCCTCTTTGGCCGACGACTACCCAACGAATGAAGGTTCTTTTAATTGACGTCATCCAAGATGGCGTCCCTTAGATTCCGATTGGCTGCTAGAATTCTATCAGCCAATCGGAATTAAGGTAGAAAAAATCCTATTGGCTGATGCAATCAGCCAATAGGATTGAACTTCAATCCTATTGGCTGACTTGAACAGCCAATAGAATGTGAGCTCAATCCTAGTATATGCACACCTATCCCACTTTCTTACATTAAACTCCCTCCTTGACCCACTGCAATCTGGATTTCATCCCCATCACTCCACAGAGACAGCAATTGTTAAGGTTACCAACGACCTATTTACAGCAAAATTAAAAGGCCACTTCTCTCTGCTTATCCTCCTTGATCTGTCTGCAGCCTTTGACACTGTTTACCACCCTCTTTTGCTCCAAACCCTTCAATCCTTCGGCATCTGTGACACAGTCATCTCGTGGCTCTCTTCCTACCTGTCAAACTATACCTTTAGTGTAGCCTTCTCTGGGGCCTCCTCTGCCCTGTCACCACTTTCTGTCGGAGTACCGCAAGGCTCTGTCCTTGGTCCCCTTATCTTTTCAATCTACACGTCATCACTAGGTTCCCTAATAAAGTCCCACGGTTTCCAATATCATTTGTATGCCGACGACACCCAAATCTACTTCTCTGCACCAAACCTATCTCCTTCCTTGCTAACCCATGTCACTAACTGTCTTTTTCACATCTCTTCCTGGATGTCCTCTCACTACCTCAAGCTAAATCTTTCCAAAACTGAGCTCCTTATTTTCCCCCTTCTTCCAAAATCTCCACCCCCAATCTCTCTATAACTGTCGACAACTCCATCATTACCCCTACCCCTCATACCCGATGTCTCTGGGTCACATTTGACTCAGAACTTTCTTTCACTCCTCACATTCAATCCTTGGCTAAAGCCTGCCGCCTCCACCTCAAAAACATCTCTAAAATGAGACACTTCCTTACACAAGACACAACTAAGATTTGAATCCACTCCCTCATCCTTTCCTGCCTCGATTACTGCAACTCTGTCCTCTCTGGTCTCCCCACCTGCTGCCTAGTTCCTTTACAATCCATAATGAATGCCTACGCCAGGCTCATCTTCCTTACACGCCGTTCTTCATCTGCTGCTCCTCTCTGCCAATCCCTTCACTGGCTTCCTCTTGCCTCTAGTGTCAAACACAAAATTCTCACTCTGATATACAAAGCCCTCAACTGCACTGCTCCCCCTATATCTCAGACCTTGTCTCCAGAAACTTTCCCTCCCGTCCCCTTCGCTCTGCTCATCACCTCCTACTCTCCTCCTCTCTTGTTACCTCATCACACTCCCATTTACAGGACTTCTCCAGACTGGCTCCCATCTTCTGAAACTCTCTGCCTCACACCACAAGACTCTCCCCTTTTTTTGAAAGCTTCAAGCGCTCCCTAAAGACTCTACTGTTCAGGGATGCATACAACCTTCACTAACCTTTCTTTATACCAGTTCCTCTCCTCCATTGCTATCCCCTAAACCCCCTCAGCATGTAAGCCTAAGAGTCCAGCTGTTTGTTGATCACCTTCTTAAAAGCTGACTACAACAGTGCAACTATTGGCAGGGCCCTCTACCCATTTGATCCCTATAATTGTTTTGTTGTACTCCCCCTTTGTTTATAACGCTGCAGAATCTGTTGGCGCTCTACAAATAACCGATAATAATAATAATAATAAAAGATACAAAACATTTTAACTAATCTAAATCTGAAATAATATACAAATTAGTTTACCATTTTGTTACTAATTAGTAACAAAATGGTAAACTAATTTGAATGAGCTAAATGGCCTAGCCGAGTATACTGTTTGCTGCATCTTTGCATCTGATAACATTTATTATAAGTTTATCTGTTAATAACAGAGTATATTTTGTTATCACTAAACATTTGTATAGATTTGTAAGAAAGAAAAGTGAATATACTTTATTTAGCACTTACAGATTTGCCCACTAGGTGGCACTGCTGCAAAAGTAATTGTGAAGAAGATTTTTCTGGAAGAATTGACCAGCAGGCAGCTGTTATTCCATCCAGTCATAAATACTTCATAAGTAATTTCCACTAAAACCGTCATTTTTTTAGCTGCTTTGAAGACAAATGTAGATGCTTCTGTATATATAATAACACTTAATTCAGCATACTTCCATTGCTTTGATGATTTCTTTTTTGTAATAATCAGCCACCAGACATCGTTCAACTGTAAAATGAATTTGTGTGTTCGTTTTACCATTTATTTTTTATAGAACTAACCTACTGCTTAAAGTTAAAAGGACGTGAAACACATTTTCTTTCATGATTTAGGTAGAACATTACTCCTTGTATTAAATCTGCTTCATTCCCTTGATATACTTTGCTAAAACAGCAATGCACTACTGACAGTTAGCTGAAAACATCTTACGAGTTTTGCGTTATGAGTGAAAAAGCTTCATAACGCTGTTTTTTCCCTACCGCTGCTATTATATAGTCTTGTAGGTATAGCTGTACCGCACACTTTTCTGGCCGTCACGCAACGTCAGTACCGCACTTTTAAAAAAGTCCTTTTTCAATAGGACTTCCATAGCGCCAGTATTACGAGTTTTGCCTGGGAGGCCAAAAAGTGACCGGTACAGCCTATACCGACAAGATCCGTACCGCCATCTAAAGTCAGTAGTTATGAGTTTTGCGCTACAAAGTTGTACCATAAAACTCATAACTAAAGTGTTAAAAAGTGCACTAACACCCATAAACTACCTATCAACCCCTAAACCGATGCTCTCCCGCACCGCAAACACTAAAATAAAATTATTAACCCCTAATCTGCCGCTCAGGACATTGCGGCCACTTAAAAATGTATTAACCCCTATTCCGCTGCTCCCCGACATCATCGCCACTATAAGAAACCTATTAACCCCTAAACCGCCGCCCTCCCGCATAAAAAAAGACTATTTAAATATAATTAACCCCTAATCTGCCGTCTGCCCACTCCGCCGCTATAATAAACCTATTAACCCCTAACCCTAACATAACCCTAAACCTAACACCCCCTAACTTAAATATAATTAAAATCATTTTAAATACAACTTGCTATTAATAACTAACTACTGTAATTTCTATTTAAAACTAAATACTTACCTGTAAAATAAACCCTAAGCTAGCTACTAATAGTTATATTGTAGCTAGCTTAGGTATTTATTTTAACTAGGTAGACTAGTTAGTAAATAGTTATTAACTATTTACTAGCTACCTAGTTAAAATAAATACAAATTTACCTGTAAAATAAAACCTAACCTGAGTTACACTAACACCTAACATTACAATAAAATTAAATAAATTAAATTAACTAAATACATTTTTCTAAATTAAAAAAATAAACACTAAATTACACAAAATAAAAAACAAATTATAAAAATAAAAACGAATTACTCCTAATCTAAGAGCCCTATCAAAATAAAAATGCCCCCCCCCCCAAATAAAAAAAACCCTAGCCTACACTAAACTGCCAATGGCCATTAAAAGGGCCTTTTGCGGTTTCACATTGCCCAAAACCCTAAGCTAAAAATAAAACCCACCCAATAAACCCTTAAAAAAACCTAACACTAACCCCCGACAATCCACTTACAGTTTTTGAAGACCGGACATCCATCCTCATCCAGGCGGCAGAAGTCTTCATCCAAGCGGGCAGAAGTCTTCATCCATCCGGCATCTTCTATCTTCATCCATCCGGCGCGGAGCAGGTCCATCTTCAAGACATCCGGCGCGGAGCAGCCTCTTCTTCCGATGTCTGTTGAAGAATGAAGTTTCCCTTTAAATGACGTCATCCAAGATGGCGTACCTTACTGTCAGGGTTGTTGGAAGTACTGTTCCTTTAATTATTGTTGACCAATCACAAGCTACTTACCCTCATAAATCACCTGTCCACTAAGCACTCCTTGCTTAGTATATTGTTATTCAGACCTAGAGTAACACTGAGCCTTGCTAATTTCATTTGATTTCCTTGCTAACGCTTTTCCTGCTCTGCCTAGGATTCCTGCACAGCATCTAAGCCTTTGTGACACCAACTTTAACCAGTCTCTCTCTAAGACTTAATAGCTTTGTGTTCTGGTATCCTGATACTTTGGAATAACAACTTAGGGGAGAGAGGACTCTGCAGATATTCAGTGGCGCTCCGGTTCTGACTTCCAGAGGATTCATGTAAGTGGCAGAGATTACAAAACTTTCTATACCAAGAACTGATATTTCAATATCGTGATGTGTTATTCTTATGCAAACATTTAATACCTTACTGTTTGTGATCCTATTCGCAGTTACCGGAGCAGGTGTGACGTCACTCTGCTAGCCTGCTTGATTTCCTTCAGTGAGTCTCCTCCCCGCTTCCAGCATTCTGAACCGGAACTGTCTGGATCTGTGACAATCACGCTCTCAGCGTGTCAAGGTACTTTCCCCTGTCTACTGTGTAAACCACTCGTTGCATGAGCACTCTCCTTCCTTTTGCAGTACAGGAGATAATGATGTTTTGAACTACTCTTATGCACATTGTTATATTGAAGTCTCATGTTTGAAAGTTTCTCTACTCAATCTCTGTAAACCTTCTGCGGATCGTTTCCAGCCTACCATTAGCCTCATTCATTTGGAAAGTTTCACCACATACTCTTTTATATATGAGATACCTGTTTGCTTGCATTTCACATCTTATGATTTGTTTTGATAGTATCATAGTATAGCATATATTAATGAAATAGCTACATATGCTCAAGTTATTCTATCTCATATTAAATGCACAGCCTCCATTTGATTACACTGAAGTGTTGTGTATTCATTAGAAGCAGTGCTACAAACCACATTTACTATATAGCACAGGTTGATTATATGCAAAGAATAAACAGGATATACTAACACAGTTTATCCTATGGCTAACTGTTACACTTACATTCCAATTGGCTGATAGAATTCTATCAGCCAATAGGAACTAAGGGGGAACAATCCTATTGGCTGTTGCAATCAGCCAATAGTATTGAGCTTTCATCCTATTGGCTGATCCAATCAGCCAATAGGATTGAGCTTGCATTCTATTGGCTATTCCATTCAGCCATGGTCATGAAAGAAATTTTTGGGGTTTAATGTCCCTTTAAAGAGTTTAAGATGCATTTATAAAAATGTGTGGGCAATAGTAAAAGTAAACTTATGTAAACTTAAACGGGCATGAGACCCAATTTTTTCTTATTGTTATATTGGCTGATTTGGCTGTCAATCTTATGACATTTTATATCCTGATTGGCTGATAAGGCTGTCAATCTTATGACTTTATGTATCCTGATTGGTCTATTTGGCTGTCAATTTTATGACATTTTATTTTATGATTGGCTGATTCGGCTGCCATTCTTAAGATTTTATTTATCCTGATTGGCTAGTGTTAGCTCTAGTTTATAATTTGTGTGCTTATTACTACACATATTTATCTTCTAACTTTATTCAATAATTAGGTAAATATTAAAAGCACTGAAAGGCATTTGGTTCACTGGTGTTTCCCTGATAATTCATTCTTCTAAGAAGCATCTTCAAAATTGCCATATATTATTAACATAAAATTAATTTATAAATGGCAAATACAAAGTTTTTGTTGCAATTAGATTACCTAATATTATATTAAAGGCAAATGAATAAAATTGAAATAAATTGAATTATAAAAAAATCAAATTAGAGTGAATTACTAAGCGTGACTTGATATGAGTTAAATAACAGTGCGAATGTATTGATATAATGTGATTTGAATGTGTGTAACATTTCAAAACGAGAGAAAATGGAATGGAATAACTGTAATAAAATTATTAGCGTGATACGGAATAAATGAGTGAAAAACATGGAGTGATAATTTATTGAATTTTTGAAACATGCTAGAAGCAAAAGAGTGAAAATGAGTAAAAATATAATAACAGAACACAAACAAGTGAAGTCACAAAACTGATGGTGCCACTCGGTGAGTGCATCTAATAAAAGTGAAGCGCTTTATCACAATTGAATTATTATAGCTCATAATTAGTGACCTATACAAATAAAAATAATATTATGTGATGCATAATGATTTGAATGAAAAGCTTTTACTTTCACCAAATACTATTAAACTATAACAGTCTATACATTATATGCATTTTTTTTAACTTATTTTGCAATCTAATTACATAAATGATAGAGAAAGGGGGAAGAAAGTGATTGTTTTTACATTCCTTAAATATTCTATTCAAACTGTAATACATAAATGAAAGGCAAAATTATACTATGATTATAAACAACAGAAAATGTTTTGTTCATTTAGCCCTGAAGGATATACTGTGTTTAATAAATAAATCCATCTGCATTCTGTTTTTAGTAATTCCTGTTCAATATTTCCTCCTTGAGTGCCTAATGGTGTCTTTGTATTCCCTGACACTTTAATTCTTTTGGGTTTGATTGATGGTACAGGAGGAAATGTGAGACTACAGAACAGTTTTACCCTTTGTCATTATTTTAGTTATGTATGTTTCTGATGTGTTCCATTAGGATGTCAGTCCCACATAACTGTTATTTGTACATGAGCAACTAAGGCGATATATGACACCATCTGTGAAGCAGCTGATATAATTTTAAATGTTATATTTGTGACCAAAACTATCTGGTATTGTGGAACACCTTATCATAGGTTTGCAGGTGGAACAATTTCTACACATATGGGATCCTGTGGTGAAGAAGTTTTAGTTATGAGGTAAGAAAGGAACCTATCTGTATTGTATTGGTAATACATCCTAGTAAATCCCAATGACAGCAATGTCTCAAAGTGTACAGTCTCTGGTGGTAAGTGTTCACATCCGACCCTGAGGTGAATACTTTGATGAAAAGTTTGCAGTGATACTGTAGTGGTACACCTTTAGGACTCTGTGTAAGAACAGTGGTAAGACGCCAAAGTAATTGAATGAGTGCGGACATATGCAAACACTTCCAAATGTGACTTGAGTATAAGGCAGTCTTACCTCTCATCCGTGGCATACATGGAAGCAGTGCAGGTCGGTGTTGTGAGGGATTACTGGGATTAGAATAGAAGCAAATGCTGTGAGTCTGGTCCTTAAGTGGCTATCTCATGCCGGTCAATATGCAGGAACAAAAAAGGAAGGATCCGGATCAAATGATTAAAGGTGGTTTATTCAAGCTATAACAGTACATACACACAAAGTGTGAAAGGGCAACTGTGGAGGTATGACGCGTTTTGTGCATGTTTAGATGCACTTCCTCTGATGAAAATCCGAGTTTGGGTCCAGCGATGTGGAAGTGTGTGATCTCTCCTCCTTGTCTGGGCCACTGTATTGGACGTGCTGGATCCTGGAGACTTTTGGGATCGGGTAATACCTCCGATAGCCTACTGCGTCTCCGTGGAAAATTTCGCCGCTGGTAGCCACGCCCTCCCAGACGTCAGGGGTATGGGTGAACAAGGTGGACAACTGCAGACAGGGATGCCGTCAGGTCAGTGCTGTGAGGGTTGACTGGGATTACAATAGAAGCAGGTGGTGTGAGTCCAGTCCTTAAGCCGCTATCTCATGTCGGTCAATATGAAGGAACAAAAAAGGTAGGATCCGGATCAAATGAGTAAAGGTGGTTTATTCAAGCTATAACAGTACATACACACAAAGTGTGAAAGGGCAACAGTGGAGGATCTGACACGTTTCGCGCATGCTCAGATGTGCTTCCTCTGATTAAAGTCCGAATTCAGGTCCAGCGATGGGGATGTGTGTGACCTCTCCCCCTCGTCTGGGCCACTGTAGTAGACATGCTGGATCCTGGATCATTTTGGGATCAGTTAATACCTCCGATAGCCTACTGCGTCTCCTCGGGAATGTTCACCGCTGGTAGCCAAGAACTTGTAGGTGTCAGGGTGTTGTGAGGGATGCCTGGGATTACAATAGAAGCAGGTGTCGTGAGTCCGGTCCTTAAGTGGCTATATCTCATGACGGTCAATATGTAGTAACAAAAAAGGTAGGATCTGCATCAAATGAGTAAAGGTGGTTTATTCAAGCTATAACAGTACATACACACAAAGTGTGAAAGGGAAACTGTGGAGGAATCTGACGCGTTTTGTGCATGCTCAGATGCGCTTCTTCTGATGAAGTGCCTCTGAGCATGCGTGAAACGTGCCAGATCCTCTACAATTGCCCTTTCACACTTTGTGTGTATGTACTGTTATAGCTTGAATAAACCACCTTTACTCATAGTCCTAAATGTTGTAAAGTAACAACTTGTCAACATATTTATTTTGATTGTTAGTTTTTCTGTACCCTAAAAGTAAAGTTACATCAGGTTGCTGAATTTTCTAATTTTGTTTTTTCAAAATTGATGTAATTTGATGAATCTGTGGACAATATGTGAGAATTAGTCTTATTTTATCTGAAGTCCTTTCTTTCTTATAAAGAAGACCTTGTCTCTTTGTAAATCTTGCTTGTGCCTTTGATCTCTTAATGCTTCTTTTACTCCAACCCCTTTTCAATCAAATTATTTTCTAATTCTTTGACTTTTATTTCAAAATTATCTTTGTCACTGCATTTGCGTCGCAATTGGAAATGTACCTTTTGATAGTTATCTAATAGTGCCTGGTGCATGAGCACTACTATTTTGTAGTATGGTATTGTTTGCTGTTGCTTTCCTGGAGAGATAAATGGAAATGCTACCAACTTCATTTATGATAATTAGGAGGTCTTCAAATTCAGCTTTATCTAGACTTTTTGAGTAGGTTATTTTGATGTTTAAATTTTTTTGACTTAACTGATCTCAAAATGAGTTTAGCTTTTGTTCAGAGCCCTCAAATATGAAGATGTCATCTATGTAGCGCATCCAAAGAAGAATCTGATTGGTCAACTAAATGTATGTGTTTGCATGCATCAATGTAAAAGCATAGTTTAATACTATGTGTTTGCATAGTTTAAGACTTTGTGAAGAACTTCACTATTTCTTCTATGTTTTAGCGTATATCTTCAGATTAGAACTCAAGGAAAAGCCAGGACCAAATTTTTTTTTTCACAGAGAATGAAGCAAATTTGATAATAGAAGTTGGAAAGTTATTTAAAATTGCATGCTCTGCCTGAAGTGAAGCTCTAAATTATCAAGCTTCCGCAAAAAATGCATTACAAGAGGCTTGAGGTAGCAATTAGCTCTCTGGTTAATTTTATAAATCTGCCCCAAATGGTCCTAAAAATCTGTGTAGTCTATTGTATTAAACAATAAAGATGGCTGCACTAGTCTGTATATTGGGTTAAAGTTGATGGGAGTGGGGTGCTAGAAAAAAACGGCACTGAAAGGGGCCTTTACTTTGCAGTCTATAGAAACTGTATGTTCCCAGTAAATATATATCTATATGGTTTTATACATCTATATTTATGTGTTAATAATAATAATAATAATTATATATATATATATATTTATATATATAGGTAAACATGCTGCCATAACTGCTCTATTTACCCCCTTTTGCTGCAAGGGCGGGTTTGCATTGCCGAGAACTTGAAATACCAGCGCACATTAGCATGCATTACTATTACAAAGTAGAGCGCAAATATTGATTTTATGAAAGCGATATTTAGTGCTCCCCTCTCAATCTGGATCTAAATACATCTTGCCTGGCAGAAGGTTGCCTGTCACTTGGGGGCTGGACTGACTTTACTTGGTGGGATCAGATTCAAATACTTCAAGAAGGTCCCCCTTGAAAAATATAATTGGGTTAAAAGAGGCTCTTAGGTGGTAACTCTCCATAGAACAAGCTACTGAGCTGTTGTTTGTTCCTAGTAGAGCACTTCCCTTTCTGTATATATTTGTATTATGACCCTGGGGAAGTCTCCCTAAGGTTGATGGGGGAAACCAGACATGGACTCTTTGCCCAATGTGCTTAGAGAAATATGACTGCATCTCACTGACTAGGACTAGTATTTTTGTTCTGGGGAAGATTGCTTGGTATTTTGGGGCTGGACTGACCTTACTCGGCCGGATCAAACCAATTTACTTCAGGAAAGTTCTCCTCTGTGAAAAGCACAATTGGGCGCTTCTCTTTCTGTATGTATTTGTATTATGACCCTGGGAAAGTCCACCTAAGGGTGATGGGGGAAATCAGATGTGGACTCCTAGCCCCATGTGCTTAGATGAATATGACTGTACCTCACTGAACTATTAGATATTAAAACCATGTTATTCAAGCAAGCAAAATAGATATATTATTATGCATAATTAGAACTACATAATACAGCACTAACAACTGTAACAATTACAATTTCTTAACCCATTATAAGCCAGTTGTAGAGTAGTAAAATGGATGACATTTTTCTTTTTTTGTAAAAAATAATTTCATACTTTTATGAGACCCCTCTTTCAAATAAAGGGTAACATGAGCCTTTTTATGCCAAGTGGTTGATAAATAATGGAAATTAATTTATATGCTAGAGGCCTCATAAATAAGATTAGTCAAGGACAATAAAGCACACATTTAATAATGGGGACAAATGCATAATCAAATAGGTTACAATTTATAATAGAACAATGTTACTGTCTTTATTAAAAATGCCCATATGTATGAATGTATCTATTTAGCTATCTATCTATCTATCTATCTATCTATCTATCTATCATCTATCTATATATCTATAGCTATAAAGATATATATATATACAGTATATATATATATATATATATATATATATATATATATATATATATATATATATATATATATATATATATATATATATATATATATATATATATATAAATATATATTATAAAGGCAAAGTGTGAAATTCAGGCACTCGACTTCAGCCTGCTGCAATAAATAGTAGACTAAAATGATGTTCATCAGTACATATTTTTGTCAAGTTTAACTTTTGTTAATAAAATCTTATCTGAGAAGACTAGAACAATGATATAATGTTCATTAGAAGATTGTTCTTTTGTTTAGGTTTCAGATACCAGTTCGTTCAATGAATTTTCTCATCTGTGTTTTCATAGAGTTTGGGTTTGTTTCACATGTTTTAATTCATTTTTAAAGTGACTCCCCTGTTGTCAATTCTATTATACTTTGCCAAAAAAAAAAGGTTAGGTATTCTATAGAATACCTAGGCATTCTAAAAAATCACTAGGTAAAGTATTTTAGATCAAAATGAAATAATTATTTGCCAGAAAGTGCTAGAATGTGTGAATTTCACACGTTGCCTGTAAAACACACACACACACACACACACATATATATATATATATATATATATATACAGGGAGTGCAGAATTATTAGGCAAATGAGTATTTTGACCACATCATCCTCTTTATGCATGTTGTCTTACTCCAAGCTGTATAGGCTCGAAAGCCTACTACCAATTAAGCATATTAGGTGATGTGCATCTCTGTAATGAGAAGGGGTGTGGTCTAATGACATCAACACCCTATATCAGGTGTGCATAATTATTAGGCAACTTCCTTTCCTTTGGCAAAATGGGTCAAAAGAAGGACTTGACAGGCTCAGAAAAGTCAAAAATAGTGAGATATCTTGCAGAGGGATGCAGCACTCTTAAAATTGCAAAGCTTCTGAAGCGTGATCATCGAACAATCAAGCGTTTCATTCTAAATAGTCAACAGGGTCGCAAGAAGCGTGTGGAAAAACCAAGGCGCAAAATAACTGCCCATGAACTGAGAAAAGTCAAGCGTGCAGCTGCCAAGATGCCACTTGCCACCAGTTTGGCCATATATCAGAGCTGCAACATCACTGGAGTGCCCAAAAGCACAAGGTGTGCAATACTCAGAGACATGGCCAAGGTAAGAAAGGCTGAAAGACGACCACCACTGAACAAGACACACAAGCTGAAACGTCAAGACTGGGCCAAGAAATATCTCAAGACTGATTTTTCTAAGGTTTTATGGACTGATGAAATGAGAGTGAGTCTTGATGGGCCAGATGGATGGGCCCGTGGCTGGATTGGTAAAGAGCAGAGAGCTCCAGTCCGACTCAGACGCCAGCAAGGTGGAGGTGGAGTACTGGTTTGGGCTGGTATCATCAAAGATGAGCTTGTGGGGGCTTTTCGGGTTGAGGATGGAGTCAAGCTCAACTCCCAGTCCTACTGCCAGTTTCTGGAAGACACCTTCTTCAAGCAGTGGTACAGGAAGAAGTCTGCATCCTTCAAGAAAAACATGATTTTCATGCAGGACAATGCTCCATCACACGCGTCCAAGTACTCCACAGCGTGGCTGTCAAGAAAGGGTATAAAAGAAGAAAATCTAATGACATGGCCTCCTTGTTCACCTGATCTGAACCCCATTGAGAACCTGTGGTTCATCATCAAATGTGAGATTTACAAGGAGGGAAAACAGTACACCTCTCTGAACAGTGTCTGGGAGGCTGTGGTTGCTGCTGCACGCAATGTTGATGGTGAACAGATCAAAACACTGACAGAATCCATGGATGGCAGGCTTTTGAGTGTCCTTGCAAAGAAAGGTGGCTATATTGGTCACTGATTTGTTTTTGTTTTGTTTTTGAATCTCAGAAATGTATATTTGTGAATGTTGAGATGTTATATTGTTTTCATTGGTAAAAATTAATAATTGAAATGGGTATATATTTGTTTTTTGTTAAGTTGCCTAATAATTATGCACAGTAATAGTCACCTGCACACACAGATATCCCCCTAAAATAGCTATAACTAAAAACAAACTAAAAACTACTTCCAAAACTATTCAGCTTTGATATTAATGAGTTTTTTGGGTTCATTGAGAACATGGTTGTTGTTCAATAATAAAATTAATCCTCAAAAATACAACTTGCCTAATAATTCTGCACTCCCTGTACAAGGCATTATTACATTATTATTGACTGAATGAAGGGTCTTTCATCTCATTGAAATGCACATGAACATATATATATATATATATATATATATATATATATATATATATATATATATATATATATTATATATAAAACCTAAAGAAAATATTCTCTCTCTTTTATTAATGTATTTATAAAACCTAAATTAGTTGATACAATTAATCATGTTTGTTGTGCATAGAAAATAATGTTTTTTCAAATCATCTAGGTTTTGCATGCATGAATGTTTTGTGATACAGCAGTTTATTCAGGTAGTCAAATTAAACAATGGGCATCTTTGATCCTTCTGTGACTAGAGAGATCAGTAGTACAGTATATGATGGTCCCTTCTTCTTCCTTCCCTTAATTATATTAACAAATTAGAATATTAAGTTCATGTATTAGCATCAAAGAGTGAGAGGGATATCTGATAGGGTTGATGTATCCTATCTCTGGCCTAGATCTCTTGAATAAATACAAACTGATAAGTGTATCACTTAGTCCTGTGCCAGGTAGCATGATATAAATGTCAGAAAAATATCAAAGCAACTGGCTCAGGAGATGTAAACCTCTGATCATATTTAGTGTAGGGGCCACATAGCTTTTGAGATAGAATAAGCAATAATACGCTGGGTTACAAATATCTTTCATATTACAAGCGAGTGACAGAATTGAGGTTACATTCTCTTACATTTCTAACAGTATCTGAATAAACCCAATGCTGATCAGAATTTCACTATCTTGTATTAGTTTACATTGTTGCTTATACATAATACGACCTGCACATGACAACCCTCTTTCCAATCAATCTGAATTCCTATATAAAATGATTAAATAGCTTTTTAAATTCAAATATATTAGCTTCAGTTTGAAAAGCCCTGATAAAGGTTTTAGGGTACAATAGCACCCCTATGCCCCATAAGAACAATGTCATACCAGTATTTAAAATAATAAGAAAAAAAAACTCTTCCAGCAGCTTTTAACAGGAATTGTGAACTTTCAAATTTCACACTTTAGACTTGTTGAAAGTCCATTTCTACCTTTTTCAGTTGGTATTTATTGGCTCCATGTTTGTTTGTTTTTTCAATATTAAACGGACAGTAAAGTCAAAATTAAACGTTCATGATTTGGTTAGAACATGCAAATTTAAACAGCCTTCCAATTTAATTTCTGTTACCAAATTTGCTTCGTACTCTTGGTATCTTTTATTGAAGAGTAAAACTAGGTAGGCTCATAAGAGCTAAGTGTGCACATGCCCGTGTCTTTAGTACTTTATGGCAGCAGTGTTTTACAACATTATATAACAAAGCTACAAATAATGTTTAAAAACACTGCTGCCAGTGTGTACAAAGACACATTGGGGCCGATTTATCAATGTCTGGCGGACGTGATCCGCTGTAGTGGATCATGTCCGCCAGACATCGCTGAATGCCGACAGCATACGCTGTTGGCATTTAACATTGCACAAGCAGTTCTGGTGAACTGCTTGTGCAATGCCACCTCCTGCAGATTTGCGCTAGCAGGTGGTGCCAATCGACCCGATCGTATACGATCGGGCAAATTGATGTTCGACACCTCAGAGGAGGCATATGAGTTAAGACCGCTGCTTCTTAAATTCTGTTTCAGGTGAGCCTAAAGTCTTGTGCGGAAACAGGTACATTAGGGGACGTTTGGGATTGATAAATCGGCCCCCTTATGTGTAATTATGTGTGACAATTAGTCTGCTAAAGTGAATATTGCAAATTGTATCCTGTACCAAGATAATACATATGCTTTATTATTATTAGGTTTAAATTATTTAAATATTTATTTCAGTATAATCTTTAAAAACTTAAAGTACCTGCTTGTATTGGACCTACTCAACAGAGTGCCCTGGTGCAAAAAAAAAAAACATTTTGGGCGCCTCCAAAGGTAACTCAGTATTATGCAGTAGTAATAATATACATGTTTCTCTATATAAATATAATGATTTTGAGCATATAAAATTATTGGCCAATAGCACTGCGAAACACATCAGGCTCCGCCCCTTGGCTTACGCAGTGATTTCACAAAGATGCCAGATGCTAAAGACAAGTTTCTTCCGTGAATTACTGGATTTTTCATTTTAAGTGACTATCCGAAGCAAATGGGGGATTATTAGAGATACTGTCACAAGTTGTTTGTTCCGTAATAGGAGCATTATATAGTGCTTTACTTGTAATCTGGCCTATAATTGTTTCACGACTTTCACATGATACTTAAATTTGTCCCAAAAAAAATCTGTTGCGTGTTTCAAATTCAGACTAAGGGACATATCTATCAAACTCCGTATGGAGCTTGACGCCCGTGTTTCTGACGAGCCTTCAGACTCGCCAGAAACACAAGTTATGGAGCAGCGGTCTCAAGAAGACCGCTGCTCCATAACCTGTCCGCCTGCTCTGAGGAAGCGGACAGAGATCGCCAAAATTCAACCCGATCGTGTACGATCGGGTTGATTGACAACCCCCTTCTGGCGGCCGCAAATCTGCTGGTGCAATGCTAAATACAGAGAGCGTATTGCTCTCCGCATTCAGCAAGGTCTGTCGGACCTGATCCGCACTGTCGGATCAGGTCCGACAGACCTTTGTTAAATAGGCCTCTAAGCATTAATGCACTTATTATGCAGTTCAATTGAATATAATGGCCCTTTAAGCTCTAACATTGTAAGTTTCTTTCAGAAAACATGATATAAAAAAATAATACAATACATATCATTATAGTGCATCTAATATATTTTCTATCCAGATAAAGTAACTCACTTCCAGTGACATATGAATATGCCATAGTTCAGCCTATCCAGTATTGTTGGGTTTTGAAGACTTATTTGATGGTTTGTGTACTTTTTTAATTTATAGTTTTGAATAATAATGTTTGTGTGTATTTTAGGTCATTTAAAATGTTGTGTTGTCCAGCACTGAATAGGTCACTCCTGCTAATGAGAGAAAACTGTCTGTTTGTGAAGGTGATAATCCCCCATTAATGTGCCATCCCAAAAAGGTTATTTTGCCAACATCTCTCAAACCTATAAATGATTGACATAAAGTATTTTGCCTAGAGTCATTATGACAAATGTAAATACTCTGCTTTATAGTGAATGTTTACTCTTCGTCCAGCTAAAGTAAAATGTTTTCTTCTCTTAATCCTCACTTGAATAGCAGCAAAACATCTTGGGAGAGGTGATGAGCAGATACTCAGCCTTTCAAGGATGGTAGAATGACTATGTCAATGCATTGATCTGTATTGATTTGTTAATCTCTCTTTATCTCAGGAATATCTCATATGAACATGCCACTGCTTATTAAAGAGACACGAATGTCAAATTAAACTTTCTTGCTTGGATAGAATGCATTTTTAAGAGACATTACAATTAACTTCTATAATCAAATTAGCTTAATTATTTTAGGAACCTTTTTAAAAAAAAGAACAAAAAAATCTAGGTAGGTTAAGAGCTAGCTGGTGATTGGTGGATACACACATATGCCTCTTTTTATTGGCTCATTTGATGCGTTCAGTCAGGTCCCAGTAATGTTTCTGGAGCTGTGTTTAACTATGCGTTTAACCCCTTTGCAGGAGTTTAATACATTTTACATGCAAGCAACCGGACAATAATAAAATGGTCTAACACGCTAGAACATTTTTTTATGTACTTTTATTTTCCTGCACCCTATAGGTTACCTTCCTTCAATTACCCCTGCATTTTGGGAGCCATAGCTTTCCTTTATCCTTATCCTATTAATCCTATTATCATTTCTTTAGAAAAAAATTAGGGACCTTTCTACATCCTTTTCTAAACATGTGTATACTTGCAGATGACCATTCAACCAATCCTGATATTATGAATTGAAAGTAAACTGTTTTCACTCTCGCTCAAACCCGACAAACGCAAAAAGTTGAACTTCGAATATTGAGTGCGCATTCGCATATTCTCATGTGCGCTAACCCATCATAAAAATATGAATATTTCACATTCCAATGTTCTTCACACAAAAGAATATGTTCTTTTTATTTATAAATACATATTTCTACATATTTCTGATGTTTTTTGGTACAATATATATATATATATATATATAAAACAAAGTCTAACAGTGCGCTCTGCCTTTACCCTCTTCCTGCTTCCTCAATACGGCACAACGGAGTGTGGGGTGATGTCACACGTCCAATATGCAGCTTCAAGTGCAATATCCAGGTAAATCCATCATAAAAACACTGGTGCATCAGCAGATAAAAACACTGCTTCAGACTGACACTAGTAGTGTAGACAGCTGGACTGAGTTGCAGCAGACATGTTTCGTGCCCTTAGGCACTTGTTCACTGCTCCAACTCAGTCCAGCTGTCTACACTACTAGTGTCAGTCTGAAGCGGTGTTTTTATCTGCTGATGCACCAGTGTTTTTATGATGGATTTACAATAAATTTTGGATGTTTTATACACTTCGAGTACCTGGATATTCTTTGTTAAGTATATATATATATATATATATATATTTATATACAGTATAAGCGCGAACTGTCATCTCAAAAATCTACAGAACAACGGCCGCCATCTTTGTTTCTGGAAGAAATACTATAACCCAGAGCTTCCTTTTTAAAACTGAAGGCTGAGCCAGTTGTGCGCGGCGAACTGAAGAACCTGCCTGAAGGTGCAGTCTTTATATATTGTCAGGTTGGAGAGAGACCTTAGTATCTTCACGCTGGAGAAAGTTAATACCAGAACAGAAAGAGCACTCCAAGAGGCGAACCATTAACCCACAGGAAGTGTAAGGGAGTAATTCATCATCAGAAACATATCCCTGCATACTCCAAGAGGGTAACGAATACCACAAAGAGGCACAGCAGGATACAAGGAGGAAATCTAATCATCTATATATACCCCCAGTGCGGCATACTTACCTCATTCGATTGAGGTAATATCTGGTAAGGGTATTATATACCAACTATAACTGTATAACCACTACGTCTGGAGACTCATTACGAATTATACCATTTTTAGGACTCGTATGAACACTACTTCTAAGTTCATATATTTCATATGCTATTTTTAGCTGGACTATTATTTAATTTATTTTATTTTTTAACATTATTATTTATTGTTTATTATTTTTTAATTTTCTTTTATCATTGTATCTTTTATTAGTGTATTTTTTCTTTTTGTCACAACATTTAATCCTCACATACCTCAACAGTATATTGGACATATAGGCGCTGTATCCACCTTTTAATATATATATTTACTCTTACTGTCTAGGGCCTTTTAACCCTCCCAGTATCTGTCCTATATAGCTGCCACTATCTCCTATTCACTTATTGACCAGCGCCCACTACAGAGTATCACTTGTGTCAACTCAGTTTACTGAGGAGACACATTTTACTTATTCCTTCATATATATATATATATATATATATATATATACACACACACAGTATATATATATATATATATATGTGTGTGTGTATATATGTCTGTAAATACATATACACATATAAATACATAAACAAATATGTACACATATATATATATATTCGTTTCGGGAAACAGTTAACCAGAGGTCTGTGGATGAGGTAATCATTCTAGTGTAAATCGCATTTTGCGTTCAAGTGATCGCGTTTACTTTAAACTTTTAATTTATAAACCCGACGAGCGCAAACACCTATAATAAACCCCTTATTGCTTGCGCTTCACTTATAATCTGGCCTAAAGTCTGTCACTGGTTGTACCATTTTGGGACTTATACCACCAAGTTCTTACCCAAGATCACCCAGTTTTTGCCCTGAACTGTCAGTCCTGAAGATTCAATGTTGGGAGATTGTAGGTGTCTCAAAAACAAAATATTTTGGGACAAAAAATCTTCAATGGTATTTTGCAATAAAAGATGTTTACTGTTGCAAATACAAACAAAAGATGCTTACCACTGGAATATAATATATCTCTGTCTGGGACCAATAATATTACTACAAATGAGTTTAAAGAGAATTAGACACAGGCAATATATTGTAGGATTATATTACACTAGCTGCTGCAAGCAAGAGCTGTTATTAAGGTGATGTTAAACTTTAACTAATACAATGCCATATATCTAATCTTTGCCATTAAAAAAGTATATGTGTACCCTTTTTTGTTTTTAATCCATCTGTGAAAGGGTTAAATTAGTTCATATAGTAATGATTCTATTGCAATGTTATGCCGGCCCACTTGGATGAACTTTTTTTTTAATGACAATTACAATGAATCAACATGTGTGTCATATGACAATCATGAAGTCCAGCCCATTTAAAACCTTACAAAGCCTATGTGGAGACTCTATACATCCCAGCCCAGCTAAAAGAGGAAGTGAAAGGGGCGGAGAAACAAACAATACTAATAAGGATTATAAACCTTTTTTTTAATATAAAATATATATACACTTTAAAAAAATAATAATTTTGTGGTTTTACATGCAAACTAATATATTTTAATTGCAATATTCTTACAGTTTGAAATTTACCATCACTTTAAAGGGATATAAAACATGTTGAGATCTGTGCCTATCCTAAAAGGGCTAATTAATTAAAAATAGTTTGCATAAAAAAAAGTTGTTTAAAAATTGCTTGCAAGTATTTTAAAATAATTTTCAAAAATAAGCAAAATGAATTACATAGCTAAACTGCCTGGAGAAGCCAACTCCACCCCCTTATCAGTGTTTAGACACAGGCATTGTATTTCAATTGAGTTCCCAGCTTCTAGGTTTGCTCCAGCAGATAATCCCTATTTATTTTTGCATTCTACCAAAGCAACAATAGATATAGATACAGCCATAGAAGGAAATATGTGGGGGGAGTTAGAGCTTTACAATTCAGAAACTAAAAAGAAAGGGTTAATGGCGAGGCACTGCAGTATAAATTTGCAGGTAAATTAATTAAAGTACATATTATTATTATTATTATTCTTTATTTATAAAGCACCAACAGTCTGATTCCGCAGCGCTGCCCATGGGTACAAGGATAAAAGTACAACTGAGAAGCAATACAATAATAGACAAAATTGTACAGACAAATACAAGGGGAATGGAGGGCCCTATTCCCGTGGGAACTTACAATCTAGGTATTATATTATTTTGTGTCTACCCCAACTTGTTTTATGTCCCTTTAACGAGTCTCATCTGCTTTCATCATTTTAAAAGAGAGTCCACTTAAAGGGACATTAAACATTTTGGGCTAGATTACAAGTGGAGCACTAAAAAGCTTTTAAGCAGTCTGTATGATCTATGAGGTATATAGTGATGAACAAATCAAAGTCCATGAAACCAGAAATATACTTCTCTGCTTCTATATAAAGTCACATAAGCACTTAAAACTACATTAGAGCCAGGCATTTCTCTTATACCTATTTACAATGGTACAGTCACTCTAAAGGTATGCATTTTTTTCCTAATGGAAGTCCACCAGTAGGAAAATGCTCTCTGACAGAATTTGGGAATAAGTATATTGTTATTATGCAAATTATTATTGCTAACATATAACTATGTCTAACCCTTGTGTTATATGCCAGCAAAAGTGCAAAAATAAAATGATCTATGTGTTTGAACCTTGTAAAAAGGTTGAATACAAAGTTAAAGGGACATTAAACTGCCATATGAGAGGCACAGCTTTATTTAAAGGGGTGGGGTCTAGCACCCCACCATATTCAAATTTCACGAGCCACCATGGCTCAAAGGCATGGTGGAGCACAAGAGAACTCCAGCTAGCAGTCAAGCAAAACCAATAATGCTAGGAGGGAGAAAGATAATTAACCACAAACTCACCACAGAACTCATGTCCACGTTTCTGTTCCAGGCAAGGTAATGTTTTGCTCAAAACTATTATGGCCAAGAACAAAAACATGTGGAAATGGATTCTGTGATGGCTATGTGAATCATTGTCTATGTCCCTCCTGGTCTTGAGGAACAGAAGAATTTGTTGTGAAAAAAAGTTGGACAATGATTCTGTGGTGGGTCTGTGGCTTGTTGTCTCTCTCTTCCTCCTAGCTTTGTGACTTTGGTTTTTGTGGCCTTTTTTTGTGCAACTTTTTTTAGACCAGAATAAAAACTTGGATGTGGATTCTGTGCTGGGTCTATGGATTATGTCCTATGTTCCTCCTATCCTCTATAAAGGCTGAATTTTGTTGGTGTAGATACTTGGAAAATGGCTGTTTCAGGCCTTGTCGTTCCTCGCTAGCCCAGCTTGGTGGAAAGGATTAATTTATTTGGTGTGGCTTTTTTGGAAATAGGGGTTCCAGGCCTTTTTTTATGCTTTTTTTTTAATGGAATAAAAACGTGGACATTAATTCCATAACAGTTGTGTTGATCAATGTCTCTTCTATCCATGTGGAACAGGTGAATTTGTTTTTTCCCGCTAGTTGGAAAGTGGGACTTACAACCCTTTTTTGGGCAAAATTATTTTTTTGAACAGAATGGACAATTCAACATGATTTCCATAATGATTCTATGGCTTGGTGTTTCTTTCCATTCTAGCCTTGTAGAATGTGTGAATTTTGTTGGTTATGGCAAATTGGAAAGGGGATATTCTGGGCTGTTTTGTTCTGTTCCTTATTCATCCTGCCTGAGTAGGGGTTAAATATGTATTGTTTTTCATAGCTAAAAAACTGTTCTGAATAGTCTTTAAGACTTCACCTTTTTTAATACTATGACTTATTATATGATGTTCTGTCTTTTCCATTAGTTTTCCAGCTTTTACCTCATTCCGTTTTATGTTAATACCATGAATCTGATACCTATTGAGTCCACAGTGGTTTTTTTATGTCCTTATTTTCTCACCAGACAGTCTGTGCAGGAACTCCATGAACATTATAAAATTTATAAAAGCAAAACCAGTATATAAGCTTTCCTTTTGTTATTCTGCATAAGATAGGCAATTGGACTTTTCACTGATTTGCTTTCAAGTATATTGCTATTTGTTTCTATATTATATTGATATAATATTAATTTCTAATTGAAATATGGAGGACCTCACACATTTATATTGACTTGCCAGGATCCCTAAGTGTCAACCAAGTTGAATAACAAGTAAGTGTTTGAATGAGCTTAACAGGGCTTTGTTTTTTTTATTTGAGGAATGTTTTAAAAGGTGACAACAATTATCAAAGTAGGGTATGCTACCTGCTTCTGGTTTTCATCTGGTCTTTGATGATTTTTGTGGTTTCTTCCTGAATAAGAATCAGCTTTATAGATGTAAGACTAAGGTTTTAAGATGAGATGACAGATTGGACTGCAGAGCGTGTCTTGGTTCCTTCATCCACCAGTTGTGAAGTCTGGAAATGAGTTGCTTTATAGTCTAGATCTTGATACACTCACATGCATAAATGAAATTAAAAATTCAAAAGAATACAAAACAATACAATCCTCTATTTTACTGGAATTCAGCAGACACAATGCCAGCAGATAATATCACAATGTCAACAGGATGGCAAAATATTAAAGAGGTTTTATAACGATGGGAAAAAAAACAACAAAGCATTGTCATTCTCATCTTTTACCCAGTGTTTGTCATTCACATGACTCTTTTTTGTTCTTTAAATCCAAAATGTTTCAGTACAACCACATTATTATTATGTTTTTAAATGTTGTTCCCAAGATAAAAAGAAGTGGGAAATTATTATAAAAGGACAATAAAATAATGAATGGTAGATTTTATTTGAGAGAAGATTATTAAAGCAATATATTCTGTTTTATATTGTAACAGTTTAGCAGAGAAGTGGATTTAATCAGAGTCTAGCACTCAACACATTTTGAACATGAACTGTTTAAAGGAAAAAAATCTTTAAAATACTGTAAATTGCTCTTATGTTGATTGTTAGTGCTTCAGAAACTCAGCATGCTGGAGACAGCAGAGAGATGACTTTTATTTCTGTGCGTTTGGTCTCATTAAAAGTTAGAACTCAAAGCATTAACCTTTCTGTCTCCTATGACCCAGGGCTAATAAGAATTTAGCTAGGATTTAAATGTAATTATCTGTATCTGCTACTGTTTTTATCATTTGTCTTATCTATGATGCAGACCTTTTGTGAAATAAAATGAATAAACCATAACTTTTAGATGTTTTTTTTTATTTATTTCTATTTGCCTCAGTCCAATCAAGTGCAATTTCCATATGAAAACATAGGGGAGCTTTGGTGATTATTTTTTTTTGCTGTGGTTATACACTTTTCCTATGGGTAAGAATAATCCCAATATATACAAAAAAAAATATGTTTGAGTAGGGTTGCCATATTGGCCCCTACTTATCAAGCCGTCGACTTTCTTGCATTTGACGGCACCAATACGCTCGCCTAAGATCGCCTAACATTGCTGCCGTGGACCTGAATACGTTCTCCAAAATAATAAAAAAAGCTGTCAAAAAGCCGCGCACCAAGTACAGCGCGATGAGCAGCAGACTGTTGTTAACTAACAGTCATCGATCTCGCTGCTCTTCGGCTTTTTTACAGCTTTCTTGGTACCGTCACTAAACACCCACACTATACTATACAGTTAACCCCCTATACCGCCGCTCCCAGACCCCGCCGCGCCTATATAAAGTTATTAACCCCTAAACCGCCACTCCCGGAGCCCACGGCAACTCTAATAAATGTATCAACCCCGAAATTGCCGCTCCCGGAGCCCACCGCCACCTACATTATACATATTAACCCCTAATCTTCTGCCCCCTATAACACCGCCATCTACATAAAGTTATTAACCCCTATCCTGCCGCTCCCGGACCCTGCCGCAACTAAAGTGTTTAACCCCTAAACTGCCGCTCCTGGAGCCCACCACCACCTACATTATATTTATTAACCCCTAATATGCCCCCCCTACACCGCCGCCACCTACATTATATTTATTAACCCCTAATCTGCCCCCTCCTACACCACCGCAACCTACATTATATTTATTAACCCATAATCTGCCCCCCCCTACACTTCCGCAACTATATTAAATGTATTAACCCCTAAAGCTAAGTCTAACCCTAACACCCCCTAACTTAAATTTAATTAAACTAAATCTAAATAAATTATTCCTAATTAAAACTAAATACTTACCTATAAAATAAACCCTAAAATAGCTACAATATAACTAATAGTTACATTGTAGCTATATTAGGATTTATTTTTATTTTACAGGCAACTTTCTATTTATTTTAACTAGGTAGAATAGTTATTAAATTGTTATTAACTATTTAATAACTTCCTAGTTAAAATAAATACAAATATAGCTGTAAAATAAAACCTAACCTAAGTTACAATTACACCTAACACTAAACTATAATTAAATAAATTCCCTAAACTAAATACAATTACATACAATTAAAAACAATTATCTAAAGTACAAAAAAACCCCCACTAAATTACAGAAAATAATAAAATAATTACAATTTTTTAAAACTAATTACACCTAATCTAATCCCCCTAATAAAATAGAAAAGCCCCCAAAATAATAAAAAGCCCTACCCTATACTAAATTATGAATAGCCCTTAAAAGGGCCTTATGTGGGGCATTGCCCCAAAGTAATCCGCTCTATTACCTGTAAAAAAAAAAATACAATACCCCCCCAACATTAAAACCCACCACCCACACACGCAACCCTACTCTAAAACCCACCCAATCCTCCCTTAAAAAAAACTAACACTAACCCCTTGAAGATCACCCTACCTTGAGACGTCTTCACCCAGCCGGGCCGAAGTCCTCCATGAAGCCGGGCGAAGTGGTCCTCCAGACGGGCAGAAGTGGTCCTCCATCCGGCACGGAGCGGCTCCATCTTCAAGAAATCCGACGCGGAGCATCCTCTTCATCCGGAGTCTTCTTAAACAATGACGGGCCCTTTAAGTGACGTCAACCAAGATGGCGTCCCTTGAATTCCGATTGGCTGATAGAATTCTATCAGCCAATAAGAATTTAGGTAGGAAAAATCCTATTGGCTGATGCAATAGGATACACAGAAACATAGATTTTGATGGCAAATAAGAACTAAAGGCCCATCAAGGCTGCCTATAGTTCCAATAAGCTTAAAGGGACAGTAAAATCTAAATTAAACAGAGAGAGCAAACCATTTTAAACAACTTTCCAGTTTACTTCTGTTGTTATCATACATGCTTTGTTTTTAAAAGCATACCTAGGTAGGTTTCGAGAGCAGCAATACAATACTGGAAATTAGCTGGGGATTGGTGGCTTTACATATATGCCTCTTGTCATTGGCTCACTCAATGTTTTCCGCTAGCACCCAGTAGGGCATTGCTGCTCTTTCAACAAAGAATACCAAGAAAATTCAGCAATAGAAATACATTAGAAAGTTGTTTAAAACTGTATGTTTAATTTGAATTATGATAGAATAAAAAAACTTGGGTTTCATGTCCCTTTAATTAGTTTGCAGGATAGCTTATGCAATCCTATGCAAGAAGTCTCCAAGAACAGTGTTTGCCTTTACTACCTCTAACTAAAGTTTATTCCATAATTCAACTAACTTTTCTGTAAATAAGGGGTTCCTCAAATTAAGTTTAAAAAACTGCAAGGGCAAAAGTTGCACCGTCAAATTGAAAATAAAGCATGACAGCTAATTAAAGGGACAATAAAGTCAAATCTAAACAAAGTGATTGGATAGATTCTTACATTTTAAACAACTTTCCAATTTACTTCTATTATCACTTTCTGCTTAGTTCTCTTGGTATTCTTTGTTAAAGAATAATCTTAGATGAGCTCAGGAGCATACACGTCTGCAGCATTGTTTATAGCAATGTAATACATAGTTGCAAACACTGCTGCCATAGACACGTGCATTCTCCTAAGCTCCTATCAGTCTACCTAGTTTTTGTCTTCAACAAAGGATATCAAGAGAGCAAAGCACATTTGATAATAGAAACAAATTGAAAAGTTGTTTAAAAGCAAATGCTCTATCTGAATCATGAATGTTAAATGTTGACTTTACTATCCCTTTAAAGGGACACTGAACCCATCCGTAGAAGTCCTCATCCAGACGGGAAGAAGTCTTCATCCAGGCGGCATCTTCTATCTTCATCCATCCAGAGTGGAGCGGGTCCATCTTGAAGACATCCGGCGCGGAGCATCCTCTTCGTATGATCACCGCCGTAAAATGGAACTTCAATGCAAGTGACGTCATCCAAGATGGTGTCCCTTGCATTCCTATTGGCTGAACGATTTCAATCAGCCAATAGGTTTAGAGCTGCTAAAATCCTATTGGCTGTTCCAATCAGCCAATAGGATTAGAGCTGCTAAAATCCTATTGGCTGTTCCAATCAGTCAATAGGATTGAGCTCTCATCCTATTTGCTAATTGGAACAGCCAATAGGATTTTAGCAGCTCTAATCCTATTGGCTGATTGACATCTCTCAGCCAATAGGAATGCAAGGGACGCCATCTTGGATGACGTCACTTGTATTGAAGTTCCATTTTACGGCGGCAACCGTATGAAGAGGATGCTCCTCGCCGGATATCTTCAGGATGTACCCGCTCCGCGCTGGATGGATGAAGATAGAAGATGCCGCCTGAATGAAGACTTCTTGCTGCCTGGATGAGGACTTCTCCGGATGGATGAAGATGGAAGAGGCTAGCCGGATGAAGACTTCTTGCCGGCTGGATGGATCCTTCAAGTGGGACTTCAATAACTGTAAGTGGATCATCGGGGGTTAGTGTTAGGTTTATTTAAGGGTTTTTTGGGTAGGTTTTAGTTTTATTTTTAGAGTAGGATCTGGGCAGGTAAAAGAGCTAAATGCCCTTTTAAGGGCAATGCCCATACAAATGCAATTTTCAGGGCAATGGGGAGCTTATGTTATTTTTTTGGGGGGTTGGTTAGTTGGTTGGAGGGTTTTACTGTTGTGTATTTTTTTTACAGGTAAAAGAGCTGATTTCTTTGGAGCAATGCCCCACAAAAGGCCCTTTTAAGGGCCATTGGTAGTTTATTGTTGGCTAGGTTTTTTTATTTTATTTTTGGGGGGCTTTTTTATTTTGATAGGGCTATTAGATTAGGTTTAATTATTTTTTATTTTTGATCATTTGTTTATTATTTTTTTTAATTTAGTTATTTTTATTTTTAGTAATTTTAGTGTTTTTTTTGTAATGTTAGGTTTTAGTGTAAGGCAGGTTAGGTTTTATTTCACAGAAAAGTTTGTATTTATTTTAACTAGGTAGTTAGTAAATAGTTAATAACTATTTACTAACTAGTCTACCTAGTTAAAATAAATACAAACTTACCTGTGAAATAAAAAATAAAACCTAAGCTAGCTACAATGTAACTATTAGTTATATTGTAGCTAGCTTTTGTATTATTTTACAGGTAAGTTTGTATTTATTTTAAAATAGTTATTATTTAGTTAATAAATGTTTAGCTGTATTTTAATTCTGTTAATGTTGGGGTATGGTGTGCAGGTGTTGATACAAAAATATAGGGGGTAGTACTATTGCAACTATTATTGCTATTGCCACAACAAAGGTAGGTGAATTGTCATGTAAATGTATGTGCAGTCTGCTATTACTGTTAGTTCCCTATTGTCAGCACTAAAAACATTAGAGGAATACTAGGTAAGGGGCCCCACACTATAGGTGGGTTAACCTGAGCAAGCCGCTAATAACCTGATTCCCCACTGACTAGATAGGGACTAACCGGTATAGGCGGTAAAGTAGCACAGTTAACAAAAAAAACCTTATATCAACTCCTGAGATAAAGCAGGGCCAACAATTAAAGAAAGTAACTGTTAACTAGCGATCCTGGTCTAAAGCCATAGGATTGGACAATAGGGATTATAGAATAGCATAGTTACACCCACATTCCCATTTCTATAGAAGAGCAGTGCCTTAAGGGCCAACAATTGAAACTAGTTTGGAGCGAGAGGAGCAGTGCGAACGCCTGTTGCGCGTTTCGCAACTGCTTTTTCAAAGGCATCCGGCCATTCCACTACACTGAATAGTTGCAATAGTACTACCCCCTATATTTTTGTATCTACACCTGCACACCATACCCAATTTATTTATGGTTATAGAAATTTGGGGGGGTGTTTGCTGGGTTTACACTGGTACCTCCCAGTTAACGATAACCCTGACTTTTGTTTAGTGAGCAGATTAATTGGTTTAAGTTTGACTTCAACCGGTACAAACTGATCACTGTACCGATTATTTCTATGAGAGGAGTCAGTGTAATCCACTGGGGATTTTACCCCTTTTTAAACATCTAATTTTAGCAGTGGTTGAGCCCACCTCTCTTTTTATTATAGTGTACCACAATAAATGTTACGTTTTAAACACCACATTCCACACACAAAATATCTTGTGGACTATCTCCCCTTCAAGTGTGCCACATTATGCTTCTCTTTCTCTCTTCCTGTTTAATATATGGAGATATATAAATATAAGTGCATTGGAGCAGCCCTTTGCAGTTAAGTAGATGATATTTATGCAATATTTATATTTGACAAAGCTTTTAACTATGTATTTACTGTTCTTCACATAGCAGAATATGTTGTAAGAATTTCTAAACCAATATTCCTATCTGTATATATCTATACCTTTATATAATTATCTATATATATATAGGTACAGATATTGTACCAAAAAAAAATAAATAGAACATTTTATGTTATGTGCAGAACATTGGAATGTTAAATATTCATATTTACATCTCGGGTTAGCACACGTGAGAATATGCATTCCGTTTTGCGCGAGAGGGGGTGTTTTTTCCCATTTTTTTGCTCCATTGACTTCTATGGGAGGAATAAGTGAACTTGCACGCAATATTTTAAGTTCGGCTTTTTACGCTTGTTAGATTAGCATGAGAGTGAAAACAGTTTACTTTCAACTTGTAATATGAGCGCAAGCCAAACTTCTAGCACAATTCATGCTCAAGCAGAAGCGTAAATTAGAGCTCTACATGTAATCTGGCCCACAATAAGAATATAGTGTATGATTAAACCTTAATATCACACCTAATACAAATCAAAATATGCTGTTTTCAATGCACTGCACCTTATTTTTGTATGCATAGGTTTTACTTTCAGAGTAATACATTTTTTGAGTATTTTGATAAAATCTCACCACCTTTAAATTTGCGAGAAAAAACAATGAGATGGATCTGTAGGGCGGAAATGTTTAGATGATTATGCTTGGATTTGAGAGACAATTTCATGTTCATGTTTGGCCATTAGTGATGTCACGAACCTAAAAATTTGCGTTCGCGAACGGCGGACACAAACTTCCGCAACTGTTCGTGAACGGGCGAACCGCCATAGACTTCAATAGGCAGGCGAATTTTAAAACCCACAGGGACTATTTCTGGCCACAATAGTGATGGAAAAGTTGTTTCAAGGGGACTAACACCTGGACTGTGGCATGCCGGAGGGGGATCCATGGAAAAACTCCCATGGAAAATTACATAGTTGATGCAGAGTCTGTTTTTAAGCCATAAAGGGCATAAATCACCTAACATTGCTAAATTGTTTGGAATAACGTGCTTTAAAACATCAGGTATGATGTTGTATCGATCAGGTAGTGTAAGGGTTATGCCCACTTCACAGTTGCATAACTAACACATTTATAATAATATACTTTTAACCTCTGTGATTATCTTGTATCTAAGCCTCTGCAAACTGCCCCTTTTTTCAGTTCTTTTGACAGACTTGCAGTCTAGCCAATCAGTGTCTGCTCCCAGATAACTTCTCGTGCACGAGCACAGTGTTATCTATATGAAATACGTGAACTACGTGAACTAACACCCTCTAGTGGTGAAAAACTGTTAAAATGCAATCTGAAAGAGGTGGGCTTCAAGGTCTAAGAAATTAGCATATGAACCTCCTAGGTTAAGCTTTCAACTAAGAATACCAAGAGTACAAATCAAAATTGGTGATAAAAGTAAATTGGAAAATTGTTTAAAATTGCATGCTCTATCGGAATCATCAAAGTTTATTTTGGCCTAGACTGTCCCTTTAACGCACCGCAAACAACCGCAAACAGTCCATTTGCACAACCGCAAACTCCCCATTTGCACAAGGTTGGATACCAAGCTAGCCATGTCCCGTTCCTCGTCCTCACTGATGTCATTGAAGGTCTCTTCCTCCACCCATCCACGTACAACACCAAGGGTCCCCGAAAGGTGACAACAAGCCCCCTGGGACGCCTGCTGTGTTTTGTCTTCCACCTCCTCAAAGCCACCTTCCTCCTCTGACTCCTCTTCTTCAGACTCCTCTCTCTGCGTTGCCTCTCTCTGCATTATTATAAGGTGTGTTAAGTAGTACTATTCCTATCAGTGTAATCCCTGTTACGTCCCCTATCAAGGGACGTGTATATGGCATGGATTTTAGGAACCGGGAGATGGAAAAAGATGCTTGGTCGGTCCTCCTACTTCAAATTTGGGGCACTGCGCGTGCAATCTACTGTGCCACCAGATATGAGTGGTGTGTTAAGTAGTACTATTCTGATCAGTTTAATCCCTGTTACGTCCCCTATCAGGGGACGTGTATATCGCATGGATTTTAGGAACCGGGAGATGGAAAAAGATGCTTGGTCGGTCCTCCTACTTCAAATTTGGGGCACTGCGCGTGCAATCTACTGTGCCACCAGATATGAGTGGTGTGGTTTTTGAAGCCACAGTGCAGCACCAGAGGCCAGAAAAATTTGGCATGTACACATGCCTAAAAAATTAGGTATTGTTGCAGCCGCTGTAGCCGCGGCCAGAAATATTGATGTTTGTTTCCCAGGCAGAAAGTGCCCTAAAACATTGCGGCTTGAACCGTAGTTGGTGGCGGATAAGTCACGCAAGTCATCCGGCATTCGAAGATAAAATACAGCAGCGTGTGGACCATTTTTAGCCCAAGGAAGCTCATGTCATCAGGCCTTTTTTAGTCGAATGTATCGCGCAATGTCAGTCCCTTCAGGATCCATCCCTCATTCATCTTAATAAAGGTGAGGTAAGCTAGACTTTTTTGACCTAGGCGACTTCTCTTCTCAGTGACAATACCTCCTGCTGCACTGAAGGTCCTTTCTGAAAGGACACTTGAAGCGGGGCAGGCCAGAAGTTCTATCGCAAATTGGGATAGCTCAGGCCACAGGTCAAGCCTGCACACCCAGTAGTCAAGGAGTTCATTGCTCCTCAGAGTGTCGAGATCTGCAGTTAAGGCGGGGTAGTTTGCTACCTGTCGGTCGAGTCATTCTCTGAGGGTGGACCCCGAAGGGCTGTGGCGATGCATGGGACTTAAAAAGCTCTGCATGTCCTCCATCAACAACACGTCTGTAAAGCGTCCTGTCCTTGCCGGCGTGGTCGTGGGAGTCGGAGGATTACTTTCACCTCTTCCCCTGTTAGATTCCCGTTGTGCTGTGACATCACCCTTATACGCTGTGTAAAGCATAGTTTTTAATTTATTTTGGAACTGCTGCATCCTTTCTGACTTGCAGTAATTCGGTAACATTTCAGGCACTTTATGCTTATACCGGGTGTCTAGTAGCGTGGACACCCAGTACAGGTCGTTCTCCTTCAGCTTTTTTATACGAGGGTCCCTCAACAGGCATGACAGCATGAAAGACCCCATTTGCACAAGGTTGGATGCCCCGTTCCTCGTCCTCAGTGATCTCACTGAAGGTATCTTCTTCCCCCCAGCCACGTACAACACCACGGGTACCAGATAGGTGACAATGAGCACCCTGGGATGCCTGTTGTGGTTGGTCTTCCTCCTCCTCCTCAAAGCCACATTCCTCCTCTGACTCCTCTTCCTCACAATCCTCTTCCAGCGTTGCCGCTGGTCCAGCAAGCGATGCTGATAAGGCTGTTTCTGGTGGTGATGGTGACCACAACTCTTCCTCTTCATGCTCATCTACGGCCTGATCCAGCACTCTTCGCAGGGCATGCTCCAGGAAGAAAACAAATGGTATGATGTCGCTGATGGTGCCTTCGGTGCGAATGACTAGGTTTGTCACCTCCTCAAAAGGACGCATGAGCCTACAGGCATTGCGAATGAGCGTCCAGTAACGTGGGAAAAAAATTCCCAGCTCCGCAGAGGCTGTCCTAGCACCCCGGTCATACAAATACTCATTAACGGCTTTTTCTTGTTGGAGCAGGCGGTCGAACATTAGGAGTGTTGAATTCCAATGTGTCGGGCTGTCGCAAATCAAGCGCCTCACTGGCATGTTGTTTTGCCGCTGGATATCTGAAAAGTGCACCATGGCCTTGTAGGAACGCCTGAAATGGCCACACACCTTCCTGGCCTGCTTCAGGACGTCCTGTAAGCCTGGGTACTTATGAACAAAGCGTTGTATGATCAGATTACACACATGTGCCATGCACGGCACATGTGTCAACTTGCCCAATTTCAATGCCGCCACCAAATTACTTCCGTTGTCAGAAACCACTTTGCCGATCTCCAGTTGGTGCGGAGTCCGCCACTGATCCACCTGTGCGTTCAGGGCGGACAGGAGTGCTGGTCCGGTGTGACTCTCTGCTTTCAGGCAAGTCAACCCCAAGACGGCGTGACACTGCCATATCCGGGATGTGGAATAGTACCTGGGGAGCTGGGGGGGTGCCGTTGATGTGGAGCAAGATGCAGCAGCAGAAGAGGACTCAGCCGAGGAGGTTATGGAAGAGGATGGAGTAGGAGGAGTAGAGGAGGTGGCAGCAGGCCTGCCGGCAAGTCGTGGCGGTGTTACCAACTCCTCTGCAGAGCCACGCATTCCATGCTTGTCAGCCGTCAGCAGGTTTACCCAATGCACAGTGTAGGTGATATACCTGCCCTGACCATGCTTTGCAGACCAGCTATCAGTGGTCAGATGGACCCTTGCCCCAACACTGTGTGCCAGACATGCCATTACTTTCTTTTGCACAATCGAGTACAGGTTGGGGATTGCCTTTTGTGCAAAGAAATTTCAGCCGGGTACCTTCCACTGCGGTGTCCCAATAGCTACAAATTTTTTGAACGCCTCAGACTCCACCAGCTTGTATGGTAAAAGCTGGCGGGCTAAGAGTTCAGACAAGCCAGCTGTCAGACGCCGGGCAAGGGGGTGACTTTGTGACATTGGCTTCTTACGCTCAAACATGTCCTTGACAGACACCTGACTGTGGGCAGATGAGCAGGAAATGCTCCGGAAGAGAGACAGAGTGGCGGATGGTTGAGAGGGGGCAAGGAGGACAGCAGTGGTTGACGTGGCTGAAGATGCTGGACCAGGAGGAGGATGGCGGCTTTGAGTTTTTGTGCTGCTTGTACTCATGTGTTGATCCCATAAGCATTTGTGATGTGCGATCATGTGCCTTCGCAAAGCAGTTTTACCTAGGTGGGTGTTGGACTTCCCACGACTCAGTTTCTTTTGGCACAGGTTTTGGCTTCACTGTTGTCAGAGGCAGACACACACAAAAAATGCCACACTGCTGAGCTCTGCGATGACGGCATTCTGGTGGTGGCAACAGCATGCATTGATTGGCGTGCTGTCTGTCTGACCCCGGGTGCCGATGCATGCTGTCTGACTGTGCCACTAGCTCCTTGCGACGACCTCCCCCTGCTTCCAACTCGTCTCCTCCTCCTCCTCTCTGTCTCCCCATCTGAACTTTCCCCCTGTTCTTCTTCTCTTCTAGCGGGCACCCACGTGACATCCACGTACGCATCGTCATCATCAACCGCTTCACTTGTATCTGACAAATCAACAAAGGAAGCAGCAGCGGGTACAACATCATCATCATCACACCATACATCCATGTCTGTAATGTTGCCTGACTGAGACATATCACTTATCTACATCCTCTGTCAATGATGGTTGCGCATCACTCATTTCTTCCAACTGACTCCAAATAACTCTTCTCACAGATCAAGTGAAGCGGCTGTGGTGCTAGTGTTGGTGGTGGCAGCAGGCGGGCGAGTGGTAACTTGTGAGGTGCCCGAAGATAAGCTGGAGGAGTATGGTGCGTCAAGGTTTGGAGAAGAAGCTATAGAAGATTGGGTGTCCTGTGTTAAAAAGTCAACTATGTCCTCAGAACTTTTCGAGTTCATGGTACGTGGCCTCTGAACACTGGGCATTAGTCTAGGGCCAAAGGGAATCACAGCACCACGACCACGACGGCACCTGCGGGGTGGTCTTCCTCTGTCTGTCATTTTTTTTTAAATGTACACTTACACTACTATTAAACAAGATATGAGTGGTGGCACTGGGCAAGTGCTCACAGTATACACTGTGAGCCTGACAGAAAAAAGCAGACTGATGTTTCACAGTCCGAAAAGTTTTTTTGTTTTTAATGTACACTTACACTACTATTAAACAAGATATGAGTGGTGGCACTGGGCAAGTGGGCACAGTATACACTGTGAGCCTGACACAAAAAAGCAGACTGATGTTTCACAGTCCAAATAGTTTTTTTTGTTTTAAATGTACACTTACACTACTATTAAACAAGATATGAGTGGTGGCACTGGGCAAGTGGGCACAGTATACATTGTGAGCCTGACACAAAAAAGCAGACTGATGTTTCACAGTCAAAAAAGTTTTTTTTCTTTTCAATGTACACTTAAACTACTATTAAACAAGATATGAGTGGTGGCACTGGGCAAGTGGGCACAGTATACACTGTGAGCCTGACACAAAAAGCAGACTGATGTTTCACAGTCCAAAAATTTAATTTTTTTTTAAATTTACACTTACACTACTATTAAACAAGATATGAGTGCTGGCACTGGGCAAGTGGGCACAGTATACGCTGTGAGCCTGACACAAAAAAGCAGACTGATCTTTCACAGTCAAAAAAGTTTTTTTTTTTTTTTTTTTTAAATGTACACTTACACTATTAAACAAGATATGAGTGGTGGCACTGGGCAAGTGGGCACAGTATACGCTGTGAGCCTGACACAAAAAAGCAGACTGATGTTTCACAGTACAAAAAGTTTTTTTTGTTTTAAATGTACACTTACACTACTATTAAAAAAGATATGAGTGGTGGCACTGGGCAAGTGGGCACAGTATACGCTGTGAGCCTGACACAAAAAAGCAGACTGATGTTTCACAGTACAAAAAGTTTTTTTTGTTTTAAATGTACACTTACACTACTATTAAAAAAGATATGAGTGGTGGCACTGGGCAAGTGGGCACAGTATACGCTGTGAGCCTGACACAAAAAGCAGACTGATGTTTCACAGTCCAAAAATTTTAAATCTTGTTAAATTTACACTTACACTACTTTTAAACAAGATATGAGTGGTGGCACTGGGCAAGTGGGCACAGTATACGCTGTGAGCCTGACACAAAAAAGCAGACTGATGTTTCACAGTCAAAAAAGTTTTTTTTTTTTAAATGTACACTTACACTACTATTAAACAAGATATGAGTGGTGGCACTGGGCAAGTGGGCACAGTATACGCTGTGAGCCTGACACAAAAAAGCAGACTGATGTTTCACAGTCCAAAAAGTTTTTTTGTTTTAAATGTACACTTACACTACTATTAAACAAGATATGAGTGGTGGCACTGGGCAAGTGGGCACAGTATACGCTGTTAGCCTGACACAAAAAAAGCAGACTGATGTTTCACAGTCAAATTTTTTTTATTTTTTTTAAATGTACACTTACACTACTATTAAACAAGATAGGAGTGGTGGCACTGGGCAAGTGGGCACAGTATACGCTGTGAACCTGGCACACATGCTGGCAGGCAGGCAACTGCAATTAGATTACACAAGCAGACTGATGTTTCACAGTCAAAATTTTTTTTTTAAAAATTTACACTACTGTTACAACAGATATGAGTGGTGGCAGTCAAAAAAGTTTTTTTTTTTAAATTTACACTACTGTTACAACAGATATGAGTGGTGGCACTGGGCAAGTGGGCCTGGCACACACGCTGGCAGGCAGGCAACTGCAATTAGATTACACAAGCAGACTGATGTTTCACAGTCAAAAAAGTTTTTTTTTTTTTAAATTTACACTACTGTTACACCAGATATGAGTGGTGGCACTAGGCAAGTGGGCACAGTATACGCTGTGAGCCTGGCACACATGCTGGCAGGCAGGCAACTGCAATTAGATTACACTAGCAGACTGATGTTTCACAGTCAAAAAAGTTTTTTTTAAAATTTACACTACTGTTACACCAGATATGAGTGGTGGCACTGGGCAAGTGGGCCTGGCACACACGCTGGCAGGCAGGCAACTGCAATTAGATTACACTAGCAGACTGATGTTTCACAGTCAAAAAAGTTTTTTTTTTAATTTACACTACTGTTACACCAGATATGAGTGGTGGCACTGGGCAAGTGGGCACAGTATACGCTGTGAGCCTGGCACACACGCTGGCAGGCAGGCAACTGCAATTAGATTACACTAGCAGACTGATATTTCACAGTCAAAAAATATATATTTTTTAAATTTACACTACTGTTACAACAGATATGAGAGGTGGCACTGGGCAAGTGGGCCTGGCACACATGCTGGCAGGCAGGCAACTGCAATTAGATTACACAAGCAGACTGATGTTTCACAGTCAAAAAATGTTTTTTTTTAAATTTACACTACTGTTACAACAGATATGAGTGGTGGCACTGGGCAAGTGGGCCTGGCACACACGCTGGCAGGCAGGCAACTACAATTAGATTACACAAGCAGACTGATGTTTCACAGTCATTTTTTTTTTTTTTTTTAAATTTACACTACTGTTACAACAGATATGAGTGGTGGCACTAGGCAAGTGGGTACAGTATACGCTGTGAGCCTGGCACACATGCTGGCAGGCAGGCAACTGCAATTAGATTACACTAGCAGACTGATGTTTCACAGTCAAAAAAGTTTTTTTAAATGTACACTACTGTTACACCAGATATGAGTTTTGGCACTGGGCAAGTGGGCACAGTATACGCTGTGAGCCTGGCACACACGCTGGCAGGCAGGCAACTGCAATTAGATTACACTAGCAGACTGATGTTTCACAGTCAAAAAAGTTTTTTTTTTTTTTAATTTACACTACTGTTACACCAGATATGAGTGGTGGCACTGGGCAAGTGGGCACAGTATACGCTGTGAGCCTGGCACACACGCTGGCAGGCAGGCAACTGCAATTAGATTACACTAGCAGACTGATATTTCACAGTCAAAAAATATATATTTTTTTAAATTTACACTACTGTTACAACAGATATGAGAGGTGGCACTGGGCAAGTGGGCCTGGCACACACTCTGGCAGGCAGGCAACTGCAATTAGATTACACTAGCAGACTGATGTTTCACAGTCAAAAAAGTTTTTTTTTTTTAAATTTACACTACGGTTACAACAGATATCAGATATGAGTGGTGGCACTGGGCAAGTGGGCCTGGCACACACGCTGGCAGGCAGGCAACTGCAATTAGATTACACAAGCAGACTGATGTTTCACAGTCAAAAAAGTTGTTTTTTTTAAATGTACACTACTGTTACACCAGATATGAGTGGTGGCACTGGGCAAGTGGGCACAGTATACGCTGTGAGCCTGACACACATGCTGGCAGGCAGGCAACTGCAATTAGATTGCACAGGAAAAAAAAAACAGACTGATGTTCTAGCCCTAAAAAGGGCTTTTTGGGGTGCTGTCCTTACAGCAGAGATCAGATGAGTCCTTCAGGACTGTAGTGGACACTGAATACACTAGCCTAGCTATCAATTTCCCTATTAAATCAGCAGCAGCTACACTGTCCCTCCTCTCACTAAGAAAGCAGCTTCCGAATGAATCTAAAATGGCTGCTGTCCAGGAGCTGGGAGGGTCTGGGAGGGAGGGTCTGCTGCTGATTGGCTGGAATGTGTCTGCAGACTGTGAGATACAGGGTCAAAGTTTACTCAATGATGACGAATAGGGGGCAGATCGAACATCGCATATGTTCGTCCGCCGTTGTGAACGCGAACAAGCTATGTTCGCCGGCGAACAATTCGCGACATCACTATTGGCCATTTTAAGAAAAAAAAACAATTACGCTTTGTATTTTGTACCTATAAGTACGAATTTTCCTGTGTAATTTACTTACAAATTATTTGTTTTTGATTAACAATTTTGTTACGATTTTTTATTTACCTTAAAGTGAAAGTAAATCCTAGCGTTTTTCAAACACTAGGATTTACTATTGAAATAAATAAAGGGGGCTTTCATTCATGAAGTATAAGATACTTCATGTAGAAAGCTCCTTTATTTGTTTCAATCGATCGCCGTTCTTAGCTGCTACAGCAGCCCACGGCTAAAAAAAAAATATTTGTTAAGAGGTGACGTTTTCACCTCTTAGCCAATAGCCATGCGGTAAATCCGGTTTGGCGCCCATAGGAGCCAGATTTACCGCACATCTATTCACTAAGAGGTGAAAACATCACCTCTTAGCAACAATTTTTTTTAGCCGTGGGCTGCTGTAGCAGATAAGAATGGCGATTGAGTGAAACAAATAAAGGAGCTTTCTACATGAAGTATCTTATACTTCATAAATGAAAGTGCCCTTTTTTTGTTTCAATAGTCAATCTTAGCGTTTGTAAAACGCTAGGATTGACTTTCACTTTAACAATAACATTTTGAGTGAATAGTTCAATTATTAATTTTGCATGATTTTTAAAATTACAGTTTTCACTGTGTACTTTTGAATGCATTTCTTTTCTATATATAAATTCAGTATAGGTCCGTTAGCGAGACACAATGTTTTCAGTGTAAAAAGAGGCTTTAGATAATTCCACCAGGGAAACAGAAGTACTGGTGGGCATCATAAAAAAATCTCACCAGCCCAGAGACCTTTAGATTATTGGGCTCTAAGTATTTCAGGGTTGTGAGATGCAGTTGTGTAGAAAGGCATAGGCTTGCATCTGGAAGTAAAAATGTCCATTCCAAGTCCAAATAAAAATAGGAATTCTTTTCCCAAACCACAACTCACTTAGGTCCCTTTATTCAAAACATTGACAGACCGATGAGAAACTGCCTGATTTGGTTCGCCAGGCTCGCAGTCCATTGGAATGTCGATATATATTCCAAAAAGGGGGCTGAACCGCAAAGTGCTGACAAGTGGGGATGTGTCTCCCATAGGAAATAACAGGGATAGCGGCTTCTGCAAAATGCCACCAATATTGCCACTCGTCAGCACTATAAATGCACGAGGGGAGTGGTTTTGAAGTGTTCCTATACAGCACAGACGCACAGTGCGTTCACTGAAACCAAAAGAGATTTCTGTGCAGGAACACTTCAAATAATACATAACTAACCTAACTGTAACTAAACATATACTACCTGCCTCACATTGGAAAATTTCACTACTGAAAAGGTGGTTAATATCCCTGTATCAACCCTGCAGGGCAGAGCTTGAAATATATCAAACTACTGGCGATGTTATCCCATGATAATGCCGGTTACTCCCTTGGCAGGGGTGAAACTACAGGGGGTGCAGAGGTCGCAGGTGCGACTGGGCCCCTGAGGGTGGGGGCCCAGCTTAAATTTTTTTTTTTTTTAAATAAAAAACGTTAACCTACCACTGCCTGCACTGATATCATGTGAGTGTGACATGACTACAGGGGTTAGTGTTTCTGTTTTACCAATTGGTGTTTATGTGTGTGTGTATGGTGTGTGTGTGTGTATGTATGTGACTGTGTGTGTATTTATGCATGTATGTGTGTTTGTGTATGTTTGTGGAATCAGCAAATTACAGACCTTGTTACTACAGCATGGGGGGGCAGGGGGTAAACAGTGTCACCATACAGTACCACTATATACAGTATGGGGGGTGGACCATGTCACTGACTACTGTGGTCACTTTATAAAGTACTGGGTGGGTAGGGTCAGGCCAGCCATCTCACCAGCAGATTACAGACTGTGTCACTAACTTACTATATACAGTACTGGGGAGTGTCACTATATATATATATATATATATATATATATATATATATATATATATATATATATAGTAATAGGGGGTCAGACCATCTCACAGACTGTGGGCACCGGGTACCTCCTTTTGCAGACATGTAATCTGATTCACATTTTTTTTCTGTGTTAAATGTAAAAAAATAATAATAATGTATTAAATTCACCTTTTTTTGGAGGGGGGAGGGGTGGTGGGGGGGGCCCCTTCTTAGATTCTTGCACCTGGGCCCTGTGGTTTCTAGTTACGCCTCTGTCCCTTGGAACACCCAGCTAACTCCCACCGAACACCTACATCTATGTAATGTCTGCGATCTACCTTACTAATAAAGACAAAAGAGAAAACCTTCCTATTATAAATCTAGGAGCTATGTCGATACATGTATTTTAAGTATTGTAGTGCTGTTAAACAGCTGTTTTTACCCGTATTCTATTTTTATTTTGAATATTAATATTCATTTTCTAAATATAATTATATTCATACCCCAATGCAAAAAAAGTTGGGACAGTAAAAAAAAAAAGCAAACAAAAAGAGTCATTTAAAAATTCAATTCACCCTGTACGATATTGAAAACACATTATTAAAACATTATTTGATGTTTTACTTTGTGAATTTAATGTATTGTTGAAAAAATACACTTATTTTAAATATGATGACTGCAACACATTCCAAAAAAGTTGGGACTAATAGCGATGTGACAAGTATAAATAAGAAGGTAATATGAAACAGGTGAGGGAATTGTGTAATCATAGTATATAAGGAGACACCAAAGAAGGCCTAGTCCTTCAAGAACAAGGATGGGCCGAGGCTCACCAATTTGCCAACAGATGCATCAGCGAATAATCCAAAACTTTGAGAACAACATTCCATAAAGAAAAATCGGTAGGATTTTGGGCATTCCACCTTCTGCAGTGCACAATATAATTAAAAGATTCAAGGAATCCGGTCAAATCTCGATGCTTAAAGGTAAAGGCCAAAAACCACTTCTGAATGTGCGTGATCTTTGATCCCTCAGATGTCACTGCCTCAAAAACCGAGTCTGTATTGTATATCCTGACATGGGCTCGGGAATACTTTGGTAAACCTTAGTCGGTCAACACCATTGGCCGCAGCATCCAGAGATGCAAGTTAAGCCTTTACTATGCAAAGCAGAAGCCATACATCAACACTGTCCAGAAATGCCGCTGACTTCTCTGGTGACAGTAGCACAGTGGAATCATGTTTTGAGGTCCGACAACTCAACATTTCAAATAGTTTTTGGAAAAAACAGCCGTTGTAAAAATCATGTGTTAATCATGTGTTTTCAATATAGTACAGGGTGAAATTTGTTTAGTTATTATTTTGCTTAGTTATTTTTTTGCATTTTCCATACTGTCCCAACTTTTTCAGAATTGTGGTTATATAAAAGAACCTTTAAAAGCACATTATGGGGGTGTGACCCATGGTTAGGTTACCCGAGGTGTTTGTGGCGCCCAAGGCTCTGATTAGAACAGAACTCTCTGGAGCGTATCTGCCCTTAGCCATTAATGCATGATTTTATCTGATTGGTTGTGCATCCAGTGACCTCACTGAGACACGGACCAATAAGATTGTGCATTAACGGCCGAGGGCAGATACGCTCCAGAGTTCTGTTCTAATCAGAGCCTCGGGCTCCGCAACAACCTATGGGAACCTAACCATGGGTCCCACCCCCCACAACGTGCTTTTAAAGTTTCTCTGACAGAACGCGTGTGCGACAGACAGTCTGGTCTGTCCAAGAACACAATAACACAAAAATTTTAATTTCTGTTGTTGTAAAAAAACATGGTAGAAAACATATGAAAAATCCACATAAGAAAAATAAAAATGTTTACTTTTGAAAAAAAAAAAAATGTTTCATGTTGTAAAAATGTTTAATTTCCTGTTGTTGTAACCAAAACATTGTACAAAACATAAGTGTTTGTTTAATCCAAAATAAAAATGTTTAATTTACTGTTCGTGTGTTTTCCTAGCATTAAGCTCCTAGCATTATTCGGGTATAGCCCAATGTATGATTTTATTAGCTTTATCCAGAAACCTTTGGGTAATCCTAGGATTACCCGGGTAAAGCCCAAAATATGATTTTACACTGGGCTTTACCCAGAGCCACTAGATAATCCAAGGATTACCCAATTTCTGACTTTACCCGTAACATATACATATAATGCTCCTTTAAACTATTAACCCTTCACACTCCCTCATCCCCAGAGCATCCTAACACTGCTACACTAATCCCTAATCTGCCATAATTTATTAAAATAATCACCCCCTAACCTATTAACCCCTAAACTATCACAACCCCATTGCAAAACACATAACCTATTAATCCCTTAACTGCAACAAAAAATTACCATAAACCCCCTAAACTAATAATCCCTAAACTGGCACATCTCTCCCATCGCAAGCTAACTCTAACTACTTAACCACTAACCCCCCACAAGAAACCCTAACCTAAGACCCTTTGAGTCACAAAAAAATAAAAATTGCCAAAAATAAAGCACTACCAAAAAAACAAACAAACAAACAGTAAGGCCTAACCTAAAACTAAAGTCCCCTTAAAAAAAGCCCACCCCAAAATAAAAAAACCCTATACTAACACTAAAACCAACTCTAAAAATTGCCCTGGGAATGTAATTTGTCCGGCAGTGTACGAGCTGAAGTGATTATAGCTTTTTTGCATCAAAAAATCCCTTTACAAAACCAAAGTAACTCCCCCCGGAAAAAAAAACAACAATTTTTAAAAAGCCCTATACTAAAAAAAGATTAGATTAAAGGGATATGAAAACCAGATATATTTTTCTTTTATGATTCAGATAGAGCATGGGATTTTAAACAACTTTCTAATTTACTATCAATTTTTCTTCAGTCTCTTGGTATCTTTTGTTGAAAAGCAGGGATGTATACTTAGGAGTCTGCCCATTTCTGTAGCACTTATTGGCAGCACTATTTCCTGCCATCTAGTGCTACTAACACCTACCTAAATGTCTCTTTCACACAGAATATCATGGGAACAAAGCACATTTGACAAAAGAACTTTTTTCAATGGTTTGCTCTTTCTACATGAGGAAGTATTATGGAGAAAATCCAGACTTTTGTGAATTTACCCTTAGGGTAACTGAATTTTTATTGCAGCACAATTACTTTGAGTTCGAGGGGGTGTTCTACCTCCAGATTTGTGGCACTGCGATGGGGGCTAAATTTGCCCCATCATACGCCAACCTTTACATGGGTTGGTGGGAGCAGTGCCACATCTATGGAGGTGGAAACCCCTTTGGCTCAAGTATTGTGCTGTATAAAAGGTCCATCGATGACCTGCTGATCATCTGGTGTGGTGATCAGGATGATACCTTTTTGGATTATCTGAACTCGAATGATCTGAATTTAAGTTTTACCCATGAATGGAACAGGGACCAGATCAATTATTTGGACATAACTCTCCTGGGAAGTCATGGCAAAACAGTAGCAACAAATGTATACAGAAAACCAATTTCTGGTAATACGCTACTGCATGCCAGAAGCAATCATCCCAGGAGTGTCTTTAAGGGAGTGGCAAAAGGCCAATTTGTTCGTCTGAAAAGAAATTGTTCAGACCAACAGACCTATAAACCATCAGGCTGCAGGTCTATCTATGCGCCTGAAAGAACGAGGCTATGACAATAAAACAATTCGGGAGGCCTTTAATACAGTAGAAGGTCTGGACAGAGCTGACTTGCTGAAGCCCAGAAAATTGTTGGAATCTAAAACACATATGGAGAGCAAAGACAATATTCTTTTTGTTACAGATTATTCTGAACAATATAACGAAATTTGTAAGATAATAAGGAGACACATCCCTCTTTTGAGGGCTGATGATTCCCTAGCGAATTTGACAGCAGCAAACTGCAAATTTGCGTACAAAAGAGGTAAAACAATCGGCAATTTTATTGCACCAACTAAATTACCCAAGCAGGAGAGGAGAGAATCATCTTGGCTCACCTCGCATGGCATGTTCCGTCGCCACAATAGATCGTGTGTGGCATGTGCGAAAGTGGACACGGAGGATAATTTTAGGTCCACTGTTACAGGGCAAGTTTTTAAGAAATTTTCTTGCTAAATTGTAGATCTTCTTTCGTGATCTACTTAATAACATGCAACATTTGTGAGAAACAATACGTGGGCCTCATAACCTGAGAGATAAGGTCCCGGATTAGGGAACACCTCTCAACCATCAAGAAGGGAACAGCAAGTACCCCTCTTGTGAAACACTTTGCGCAAAGACACAATAAAAGCCCCGATTCATTTAGCTGGACATGCATTGAAAAAGTTGCACTTCCAGAAAGAGGAGGTGATCGTGAGACCCTCCTGGGTAAAAGAGAAGTTTTCTGGAGTTGAAAACCAGATGCCCAGGAGGGCTCAATTCAGATTATGATCTGATAAATTTTTGGCAATGAAACATTTGATATCTGTCCAGTGAAGAGTCTGTATATATAAAAATATTAAAAATTTAAGTCCCTATATAGTGCCTAAGAATAATTCTACCCTGCTGTGGTATCCCATGCAGGGGCCTCTCTTAATAAACATACTATCAAATGTAAGGTCCCAATAAATTAAAATTAAAATTAAAGAATAAAACTATATTTTTCTATTTTTATTCTTAACTGCACTTGACTCAATCTGGTTATCCCTTATCCTCCATCTCCTTTCTAACATTTTGACAACGTATTGGTATTAATGTACATTACCATTAACTTGGGGTTCAGTTCAATACAAATTTTAAACAAATGGGTCCAACATAATGTTAGTAAAATATATCTCTTGCTGAAGGTTTAAGATATTAGGCATGGGATTTATAAATTTGTCCAAACATAAATAAATAAGACAAGATAACAAAATTACTCTTCATCTACATATAGCATAACCTTTTTAATGAATTCTAATATAAGGTTCATAAACGACATGTATTGTTTATAAGTATATATGTTACTACCCCAGGTGAAATATTAACACCTAACAATTGTCTTTGCTCAGTCAGGGTATGTAATATTTAAATACAGCATAACATTTACTAAGGATGTGAAGTAAGAGGTAACAGTATGTATTTACTTTATATTGTAAAGATGTAAGTATTTAGACACTTCATCAACATAAGTGCATTCATTTAACTACATAAGTAATAATTTTTTCATGCTTAGCTAAGTAGAACACTTTTGCAGGCAGACAGATTAGAGGGCTAGCAATAGTTAATTGCAGAATATGTCATTAATCATGCAATTAACTGACAACCAATCAGAAGCAGCATGTTTATTTTAAAAGGTTGAGTCTCAGGATTAGAAGCCAGCAGCTACGACTACGGTAACAGCCGAAACGCATCAGCTTGTGCTTCAAATGCTGACTTCATTTTCAATATTATTGCTAATATGGCCTGTGTGACAGGCTTGTTCTTAATTTGTGGAAAATAAATCCTTCAACTTTTATACGAGGCTCCTGGCTGGTGCTCCTTTCTTCCTGTTTTTGATTGGCTATAGACTGACTATCTCAAGTGTAGCACAGCTGAAGCTTTCTCCCCATACCTTGCTCCGTGAACATACGAGCTGACAGCTTCGCGGAGTGTCCTAGGGACGACTTTCATCCAATCCTGAGGCAAGTTGTGGAGCGGACCAATGAACGGAGTAGAACCAAGAGGACTTCCGGTTCAACACTAAGGTCACGTGAGCTCCACAGACGCCCAAGCAGACGGATCAGTGTATAACGGCGGAAAAGGGGGTTTTGGTAAACCGGTGAGAGGAATCAATGCTGGAGCAGGTAAATACAAGAAATAGCTAGCCCAGTGAGACCGGTACCCTTCACCGCAGAGATTTACTGAAGGACAGAGGGTAAGCAATCAATAATCTTACTACCTGAGAACTAACAAGAATCTTTACACTGAACTGTGTCTGAATCGTTTTACTTGATCAGGGACGCAAGTATATAAAAACAGAGATTGTTCTGTTGTGCTTTTGCTCTTTCTGGATCATAAAATAATTTTTTTGCATTTCATATCCCTTTAAAAATCCAGGCCCTACCTCTAGAATGACCCAGAAAGCCCACGGTCATCTTCTCAAGACTCTTATCATTTTATCCCGTAAGACTACTTCACCATCTTAAAATAGAATTGTGAATATTTTACAATTGCAGACATTTACTTAAACTGTTTGTGTATTTCTGAAGTGTTGACCTTGTAATTTTTTTGTAGTTGTTTCCTCATTCTAAGCAGTTCTGAAGAGCAGTATATCATGTATTATTTACCACATACAACTATAGATATGAATGGCGGGAACACCCACTAACAAATCTGTGTAAAATATAGGTAATGTGATGCTTAAAAGGACACTCAAGTCAAAATAAACTTTTATGATTCAGATAGATCATTCAGTTTAAAGGCCCTTTCCATTTTACTTCCATTATCAGATTTTGCACAGTCTTTTTATATTCACATTGTCTAGGGAACAAGATCCTACTGAGCATGTGCACAAGCTCATAGGGTATACGTATAATAGTCTGTGATTGGCTGATGTGTGTCACACAGGGGCGTATTATGGCCTAGACCAACAAGGCCGGTGCCTAGTGCAGCAGATTTGGGAGGGGCAGCACATATGCCCTATCCTCTCTCTAAAAGCCAGCACACAGTACATTGAGCGATTAAAGTGCAGGCTTTTACAGAGAAGACAAGGCACGTGCGCTGATTAAGGTTGCTCTTCACAGACAGTGCTACTTTAAACCGTTGCTTCATTTAGAGCCGCCGGCATTTTTGTAGTGGAAGCGTTTTTGGTGAGAAACTTGCCCGGGGATATGCTTACAAGGTGAGGCTGGAGGAGAAGACCTTGTGCCGATATGCTGCCTCCCCTTGTCAGCTGTGGAGTGGATCTGTGAGCGCAGTGCTTGTTGCAGGTCTTAGTAACTAACAGACTTGATGCGTATGTGCATTGCTTAGCTTGAGATGTCTAATCATAAACTCTCAGAGCTAATGTATGTTAGCTACTAATAGCTAGCTTTCTCTGCATTCATGTGATGTCTAATCATAAACTCTCAGCGCTAATGTATGTTAGCTACTAATAGCTAGCTTTCTCTGCATTCATGAGCCCACTAAGTAAATAGTAAACGGACACTTAAAACGTTTCATTACTTGAATGATGGTAATTATTGTATGTTGTTTCATGTAAAGGGCAGTGATAGTTTTCAAAGTGTATTCTTCTTTCTCTCCCTTCCTCCCTCCCTTCCTCAACTCACTCCCTCCTTCAACTCCCTTCTTTATTTCTTTCCCTCCTTTCCTTCCTCCCTCCCTTCTTTCTCCCAACTCGCTCCCTTCTATCACTTTCTTTCCCTCCCTTGTTTCCCTCCCCCATTTTCTCCTCTCACTACCCACTTTTCTCTTCTCCCTCCCTTCCTTCTTTCCTTTCCCTCCCTTTTCTTCCCCTCCCCTTCTTTTCTCTTCCTTCTCTCAGGGAGAAAATGGTATGAGATGCATGCAATCCAACCCACCTGTATGCAAGTGTTTTGCTAGCCCATTTTCTTTTGAATTGTTATGGAAAAAAAAAAAATACACACGGACCCAATAAAATATGAAGGGGAAAAAAGGCCTAAAACCTTTTTTTTTTTTTTTTTTTTTTTTGGTGGGGGGGGGGGGGGGGGGGCAGCAGAATTTTGAGTGCCTAGGGCAGCACAAAACCTAAATACGCCCCTGGTGTCACATGATACAGGAAGCCGGAAAATGGGAGAAACCATTAACTTGCCAGAAAAAAATCTACTGCTTATTTGAAGTTCAGAGTAGGAGGCCCATTTATCAAGCTCCGAATGGAGCTTGTGGGCCCGTGTTTCTGGCGAATCTAGAGACCGCTGCTCCATAAACCTGTCCGCCTGCTCTGAGCCTGCTCATTGGCTGCAAGTCTGCAGGGGGCGGCGTTGCACCAGCAGCTCTTGTGAGCTGCTGGTGCAATGCTGAATACGGAGAGCGTATTGCTCTCCGCATTCAGCGAGGTCAGGTCAGATCAGGTCCGCAAGACCTTTGATTTATAGGCCCCTAGGTGTTATTGCATTGTCTTTTTATTATGCAGTTGTTAATTATGCAATTCTACTGCATTAAGTGGTCCTTTAATACATTTCAAACAGGATCTCACCTTTACAGTCAGATCCAATAGGACCATTCAACATGGATTAACCTTTAAATAATTGAGGTTATTTGCTACACTTTGTTTTTAATGAAAGTATACTGCAAAGTTGTTTTACTAAACCTTTTAAAGGGACACTAAACCCAAGTTTTTTTTCTTTCGTGATTCAGATAGAGCATGACATTTTAAACAACTTTCTACTTTACTCCTGTTATCAAATTTTCTTTATTCTCTTGCTATCTTTATTTGAAAAGCAGGAATCTAAGCTTATGATCTGGTCCAATTTTGGTTCATCACGTGGATAGCGCGTGCTGATTGCTGGCTAAATGTAGTATTGCTGCACCAGTGTTTTATTAAAAAAAAAAATATTCATGCCAATAGATTTTTTGTCTAAAGTGCTTTCTTGGTTTATGAAAAATTGAGAAGCAGTTGCTGGGATATAAAAGTCCCTAATGTTGGTATATTTCAAGAAATGCTAAGTAACAGCATTGGTCAGCAGATTATAATTATGCAGTTGATGTAGATATTGGCTTGTATGGTGCTGAGCAGTAAGTAACTACATTAATGTCCTGTAGTCTACATCAGTGGTTGCCAACCGCAGTCCTCAAGGACCCCCAACAGTCCTGGTTTTCATTATAGCTATCTGTAACCAACCTGCTCTCATCCATCAGCTGATTATTTCACCTGTGCACTGGTTCAGCTATAATGAAAACCAGGGCTGTTGGGGGTCCTTGAGGACTGCGGTTGGCAACCACTGGTCTACATAAATGGAAACCTGAGAGCACAAAAACACTGCGCACAAATGCTACGTAAATATTATACAAACACTACACACTACTGACACACTTTACACAAACTCTACAAGGCCACTACACAACTACTAAATTTCATGCGCGCACACTCACATATATACTTTTAGAGGCCCATTTATCAAGCTCCGTACGGATCTTGACTGCCCGTGTTTCTGGCAAGTCTTCAGACTCGCCAGAAACGCCAGAAACGCAAGTTATGGAGCAGCGGTCTAAAGACCGCTGCTCCATAACCTGTCCGCCTGCTCTGATGAGACAGACAGAGATCACCACAATTCAACCCGATCGAGTACGATCGGGTTGATTGACACCCATCTGCTTGCGGCCGATTGGCCACGAGTCTGCAGGGGGCGGCGTTGGACCAGCAGCTCACAAGAGCAGCTGGTGCAATGCTGAATCTTGATCTGAATCTTGATCTGATCAAGATGATTGACAGCCCCCTTTTATGCACGATTGGCCATTCGCAAGCAGGGGGCACCATTGCACAATCTGGGTAGACAAGGTTCAAGATTGCGAACCTCATCCGTCCTGCCTTTGATAAATGGAGCCATAAATCTCCAATTAAATGTTAAAAGCATGCCACCTTACAGAATATAATAATATTATATAGATCCGTAGGGGCCCATTTAACAAATGTCGGACAGAAATGATCCGCTGTAGCATATGCTGTCAGAATTTAACATTGCACAAGCATTTCTATTGAAATGCTTGTGCAATGCCTCCCACTGCACATTGGCTGCTAGCAGGGGGTGTTAATCATCCCGATAGTATTTGATCAGGATGATTGCTGTCCACCAACTCAGAGGTTGTGGATAAGTTAAGGAGCAACGGTTTTATGACCGCTGCTTCTTAACTTACATTTCCAGCAAGCCAAAAGGCTTGCGCGAAATAAGCAGCATCTGCTGCTTCATAAATATACCCTATTAACTTTTCATGCTACTGCTATTAGAATTTTTGTTATTTTTATTAAACAACTCAATGCTATGTTTATGGGAAAGCCCCTTAAAGGAACTGCTCACCCCCTAAAAAAGTATCCCCTTTAAATTGTTCCCAATGATCCATTTTCCCTGTTGGAGTGTATTAAATTGTTTACAAGTAGCTCCTTTACCCATATTTTGACATTTGAAATAGCTGATTTAGCCTGTGGTGTCTGCACCTATACTGAAAGTTTCTATACTGGAGTATGCTATTGAATAGCCTAAGAAAACACAGCCTGCAGAATAAATTACACTCCTAGTGGGGTGAAGGGTAGTTAAGTAATACAATTATAATTTTCCATTGTTCTCTCTAAGTATTGAGCTTTGGTTTTCCAGACAAATATAACATAAAAAAGCAAGTGTGTGTACACAAAGTGAAAGTGTAATGAGATCTGATATTACCTGAAGCTCAACCCACTGTAAAAGGCTAGGGTTTAAAATCACAAAACCAGCTACTTTATATACACAAATAAACCTGAAATGCAATGTCTCAAACATTTTATACTCTGCAGATGGTATAACAACAAGTCATTAAAAATACATTAATATAAAAACTATTTTATAGTGTACTGTCCCTTTAAGTGCCAAAATCCTCTCACTCATCTATGACATGAAGGGCTTGATTACAAGTGGAGCACAAAACAAAAATATTAGTACTAGTGAGCGCTAACTATGCTCAAGTGAAATCAATAGCACTTCTATTTTTGCACTTACATTACAAGTTACATCTGGAATTTGGATAGTGTTGCTTGGCACGCTACAAAAACCTGTTCTGGCTTTCGCTTGAGCAATAACCTGAAGGTATACTTTATATCTATATCTATCTACAGTATCTATCTATTTGTTTTATAAAAATAACACTTTCTTCTGAGTGAAGAGCAATGCTATTTAATTTATTGTTTATTGTTAACATTGTTTTAAAGAGATTTGTTTTATGATTAGCGCTGCAGAATCTGTTGGCGCTCTACAAATAACCGATAATAATAATAATAATAATAATAATAAGTCAGGCTAAATGTTTTAGCACTATTGGGCTAGATTATGAGTGAAGCCCACAAAATTATTAAACATACTGTAAAATATATAAATATATTCTATCGATTATGTCGAATATTTTACAGTATGTTTAATTATTTTTTATTCATTTTGTTTAATATTTTACATGTAATTTTTCAGTAACGCGCCTTAAAATTACTAAATTTTAATGTGCGCTAACCCAACAATGTTAATGTCCAAATCGCAAAACCCGATGTGCAAGATGCATATTTTTACATTCCTATGTTCTTCACATAGAAAGTAATGTACTTTTTTTTATTAATATATATATGATACTATTTATGTAAAATACATATCTATATGAATATACATACAATTATAGGTATATACAGATATACAGTATATAGAAATATGTATTTACAATAAAAAGTACAATTTCCTGTAAGTCAAGAACATTGGAATGTGAAATATGTACAGTATATATAGTAAACACATCTGTACACACACACACATACAGTGTATATATATATATATATATATATATATATCACTTGTTGGGTTACTACATCCTCAGAGCTGTGGTTAACTGTTTTGCAAAACAAAAAAGTGTCACAAAACTCAACAAAAATATATTACAAAGTATGCTTATTTAAATACCATCTAAAATTTTGTTTTCAAATATTGCATATAAAAGTTATATGGGCTCAAAGATATGAAGTCTCAGGTGTTAGAAAAAAAGAAAGGCATACAAAGGGCTTTAACATAGAGATACATGCTTGCATATACATGTCTAAAGATAGATATGTATGTATTTATATGTGTATATATGTATTTATAGACATACTGTATATACATATAAACACATAAATACATACATATGTACACATATATAGACATATATTTAAGTGCATTGGAGCCCTTTGCAGTTAAGTAGATGAAAACATGTAACATCATATTTATGCAATATTCATATTTAAAGGGACATTCAAGTCAAAATTTAAATGCACATAGATTAATTACATCTTTGAATAGAAAGATATTGGCAATATACATGTATTGGCAAAAATGCTTCTAGTAAAAGTTATCACTGTATTTGTGTTAACATTTTTCTCTGCACGTGCACGTGAAGCATAACTAGATTTTGTCACTGCACACACATTTTAAATAATGTAGCTGCTCAGATCATCACTGGGGCTTCTATTATGTCAGCAATTAACAAATTGAGTCATTACCAGATGGTACAAGCACCTTAGGCTCTCTGAGCAAGTGCTGTATTTAAAATGCTGGTGCACTGTGCATACTTAAATACACTTTTGAAACAGCTATTGCTTTTATTAGAAGCATTTTTGCTAATGCATTTATATTACAAAATTGCTTCTGTACAGAAATGCACCCATGTGGTTTTCAGTGTGGGCTGGAATATCCCTTTAATAAAGTGTTATACTGTGTATTTACTGTAAATATTTCACATTCCAATGTTCTGCACATTTCTAAACAGTTATTATTATATATATAAATTTGTTTATATCTGTACCTATATATAATCATGTGTGTGTATATACAGGGAGTGCAGAATTATTAGGCAAGTTGTATTTTTGAGGATTAATTTTATTATTGAACAACAACCATGTTCTCAATGAACCCAAAAAACTCATTAATATCAAAGCTGAATAGTTTTGGAAGTAGTTTTTAGTTTGTTTTTAGTTATAGCTATTTTAGGGGGATATCTGTGTGTGCAGGTGACTATTACTGTGCATAATTATTAGGCAACTTAACAAAAAACAAATATATACCCATTTCAATTATTTATTTTTACCAGTGAAACCAATATAACATCTCAACATTCACAAATATACATTTCTGACATTCAAAAACAAAACAAAAACAAATCAGTGACCAATATAGCCACCTTTCTTTGCAAGGACACTCAAAAGCCTGCCATCCATGGATTCTGTCAGTGTTTTGATATGTTCACCATCAACATTGCGTGCAGCAGCAACCACAGCCTCCCAGACACTGTTCAGAGAGGTGTACTGTTTTCCCTCCTTGTAAATCTCACATTTGATGATGGACCACAGGTTCTCAATGGGGTTCAGATCAGGTGAACAAGGAGGCCATGTCATTAGATTTTCTTCTTTTATACCATTTCTTGCCAGCCACTCTGTGGAGTACTTGGACGCGTGTTATGGAGCATTGTCCTGCATGAAAATCATGTTTTTCTTGAAGGATGCAGACTTCTTCCTGTACCACTGCTTGAAGAAGGTGTCTTCCAGAAACTGGCAGTAGGACTGGGAGTTGAGCTTGACTCCATCCTCAACCCGAAAAGGCCCCACAAGCTCATCTTTGATGATACCAGCCAAAACCAGTACTCCACCTCCACCTTGCTGGCGTCTGAGTCGGACTGGAGCTCTCTGCCCTTTACCAATCCAGCCACGGGCCCATCCATCTGGCCCATCAAGACTCACTCTCATTTCATCAGTCCATAAAACCTTAGAAAAATCAGTCTTGAGATATTTCTTGGCCCAGTCTTGACGTTTCAGCTTGTGTGTCTTGTTCAGTGGTGGTCGTCTTTCAGCCTTTCTTACCTTGGCCATGTCTCTGAGTATTGCACACCTTGTGCTTTTGGGCACTCCAGTGATGTTGCAGCTCTGAAATATGGCCAAACTGGTGGCAAGTGGCATCTTGGCAGCTGCACGCTTGACTTTTCTCAGTTCATGGGCAGTTATTTTGCGCCTTGTTGTTGACTATTTTGAATGAAACGCTTGATTGTTCGATGATCACGCTTCAGAAGTTTTGCAATTTTAAGAGTGCTGCATCCCTCTGCAAGATATCTCACTATTTTTGACTTTTCTGAGCCTGTCAAGTCCTTCTTTTGACCCATTTTGCCAAAGGAAAGGAAGTTGCCTAATAATTATGCACACCTGATATAGGGTGTTGATGTCATTAGACCACACCCCTTCTCATTACAGAGATGCACATCACCTAATATGCTTAATTGGTAGTAGGCTTTCGAGCCTATACAGCTTGGAGTAAGACAACATGCATAAAGAGGATGATGTGGTCAAAATACTAATTTGCCTAATAATTCTGCACTCCCTGTATGTTACAGTTAAAGTGCAGAAACAGTTAATGTGCACATTACCTAGGTAATCTGCACATTAAAGGCTTCCGTGTAGTTAAAGTTGGAAACATTTGTTTCTCTCATGTAAACTGTTTATTAAAAAAGAAGCCGAAGAATGTTCCGATTTCCGCCAAGGGCAGATACGCTCCAGAGTGCTCTGTTCTAATCACCTAGGTAATGTGTACATTAACAGCTTCCGTGTAGTTAAAGTTGGAAAAGTTTGTTTCTCTCATGAAAACTGTTTATTGAAAAAGAAGCCGAAGAATGTTCCGATTTCGGCCGAGGGCAGATACGCTCCAGAGTGCTCTGTTCTAATCAGAGCCTCGGGCGCCGCAACTCCGTCTGGGAACCTTACCATGGGTCACAGCCCACACGTCTTGAATTTCTCTGTCTGGGAAATTATCTATCTATTTATTATAGATTTGATAGATAGATAGATAGATAGATAATTACCCAGACAGAGAATTTCAAGACGTGCAGTTGCGGCGCCCAAGGCTCTGATTAGAACAGAGCACTCTGGAGCGTATTTGCCCTCGGCCGAAATCGGAACACTCTTTGGTTTCTTTTTCAAGAAACAGTTTACATGAGAGAAACAAACTTTTCTAAAAAAGCTAAAGTGCTTGAAAGTGTATTATTTGTTTTCTTTTACAAAGATATGACAAGTCCACGGATTTCATCCTTACTTGTGGGATATTAACCTCCTGCTTACAGGAAGTGGCAAAGAGCACCACAGCAGAGCTGTATATATAGCCCCTCCCATCCCCTCCACCCTCAGTCATTCTCTGTGCCTGTGTTATACTAGGAAGACATGGTAAAGTGAGGTGTTCGTTTTAATTTCTTCAATCAAGAAGTTTTTTATTTTAAATGGTACAGGTGAGTACTATTTTCCTCAGGGGGATATGAAAGAAGATTACTGCCCTGAGGTTGATTATCTTAGCATTTGTAACTAAGATCCACGCTGGTTCCCACAAGACTTCTGAAGGTAACCATGAGACATCTTCAGTGTGGAGACCGGTTTCATGCTACAAGCAGCATTAAGGTATGTGCAGCCTTTTTTTCTGAGGAGACTTGGTGTATCAGAACTGGCTTGCATTATTTCCCTGTATGGGAATGGGGTAAGCAGTAATCCTATTTTATAAGAGGGGTATTACTGGAGTCCCTATATTACATTTATCATTGGTTGACTTTATTTGGGTTATGTGACATGGGAGACTATTAAAAAACGATGTATTACGTTTTTTATTCTTGGCATTTAAACTTATTTGTTTTTTTTGTTTGAGGGGTTGTATTCTGTGTTGTGCATTAACTTTGGTGCAAAACCGCATTCCCATGCAATTGTGTTTGGGCCTACTCCGGCATTGACCTTAAGGGGCGGGGCTTATTTTGCGCACTCAGATGCGCACTTCCTTCAGGCTCAGCAGCAGCAAACAGTAACTCCGGTGGCTCTTGGACTGTATAGCTGGTCTGAAGGGTTGGAAACTTATTTCGAAGTACCCTGGGGGCAGGTAGGTGCCACAGCAGAGCTGTGGCAAGGTGCAGAGGGTATTTTTGTTTATATTTTGACTACTTGTTGAATATAAGTACTTTAAAGCTTTATTTCTGCCCTTGCTTTTGGGTGCAGTAATTTTTGGATTAACCAATGATCTTAGTTAAATTTGGAGATAATTTAACGTTAATTGAGCTTTTTGGAAAAATTGTTCACTTTTTTTTCTTTTCTTAAAGGCACAGTACACGTTTTTCAAATGTTTATTTTTTGCAATAAATAAGTGTTTAAATGACTTTTTGTGGTATTAATAGTCTGTTCAACATGTCTGACATTGAGGATTCTCATTGTTCTATGTGTTTAGAAGCTTTTGTGTAACCCCCTCTAACACTGTGTAACTCTTGTACTGAAAGGAACTTAAAATGTAAAAAGCATATTTGAAATAAAGAAAGTGTGCCTAAGGATGATTCTCAGTCTGAAGAGAATCAGGATATGCCCTCCAATTCTCCCCAAGTGTCACAGCCTTTAACGCCCACACAAGCGATGCCAAGTACCTCAAGTGCGTCTAATTATTTTACTCTGCAGGAGATGGCTGCAGTTATGTCAACTACCCTTACAGAGGTATTATCTAAATTACCAGTGTTGCAGGGTAAACGCAGTAGGTCAGGTATTAATGTAAATACTGAATTCTCTGATTCTTTATTAGCTATTTCGGATGTTCCCTCACAGTGCTCTGAATTGGGGATCAGGGAATTATTGTCTGAAGGTGAAATGTCTGATTCAGGGAATGTTTTACCTCAGACAGATTCTGATGTTATATCATTTAAATTTACGCTTGGACACCTCCGCCTGTTACTTAGGGAGGTTTTAGCGACTCTGGATGATTGTGACCCTATTGTGATTTCTCCAGAAAAATTGTGTAAAATGGATAAATATTTGGAAGTACCTACTTACACTGATGTTTTTCCGGTTCTTAAGAGAATTTTGGAAATTATTAGAAAGGAATGGGATAGACCAGGTATACCGTTTTCTCCCCCTCCTAATTTGAAGAAAATGTTTCCCATATCAGATACCATTCGGGACTCATGGCAAACGGTCCCTAAAGTGGAGGGAGCTATATCTACCCTAGCTAAGCGTACTACTATACCCATTGAGGATAGTTGTGCTTTCAAGGACCCTATGGATAAGACATTAGAGGGTCTACTAAAGAAAATATTTGTTAATCAAGGGTTTCTTTTACAACCTACGTCTTGCATTATTCCAGTAACTAAGGCAGCTTTTTGGTTTGAGGCTCTAGAAGAGTCTCTTAAGGTTGAGACTCCATTAGCTGGCATCTTAGATATAATTAAGGCTCTCAAGCTAGCTAATTCTTTTATTACTGATGCCGCTTTTCAAATTGCTAAATTAGCGGCAAAAAATGCAGGATTTGCTATTTTAGCAAGTAGAGCATTATGGCTCAAATCTTGGTCATCAAAACATAAGCTTTTAGCTATTCCCTTTAAAGCTAAAACCCTTTTCGGGCCAGAATTGAAGGAAATAATTTCTGATATTACAGGAGGTAAAGGCCATGCCCTACCTCAGGATAAGTTGGTTAAAATGAGGGGTAAACCGAATAATTTTCGTTCCTTTCGGAACTTTAAAGGAGGACCCCCCGCTTCTTCTTCTTCCACAAAGCAGGAAGGGAATTTTTCCCAATCTAAGTCAGTCTGGAGACCCAATCAGAACTGGAATAAGGGTAAACAATCCAAAAAGCCCACAGCTGCTCCTAAGACAGCATGAAGGGGTGGCCCCGATCCGGGACCGGATCTAGTAGGGGGCAGACTCTCTTTCTTTGCTCAGGCTTGGGCAAGAGATGTTCAGGATTCCTGGGCACTAGAAATAGTGACCCACGGTTATCAATTGGAATTCAAGGATTTTCTCCCAAGAGGGAGATTTCATCTCTCAAAATTATCTGCAAACCAGATAAAAAGAGAGGCATTCTTACACTGTGTAAAAGACCTTTCTACTATGGGAGTAATTTATCCAGTTCCAAAATTGAAACAGGGACAGGGATTTTACTCAAACCTATTTGTGGTTCCCAAAAAAGAGGGAACGTTCAGACCCATCTTAGACCTCAAGTGTCTAAACAAATTTCTAAGAGTTCCATCATTCAAGATGGAGACAATTCGAACAATTTTATCATTGATCCAGGAGGGTCAATATATGACTACCGTGGATTTGAAGGATGCTTACCTTCATATTCCAATCCACAAAAATCATCATCGGTTTCTAAGGTTTGCCTTCTTGGACAAACACTATCAGTTCGTGGCTCTTCCCTTTGGGTTGGCCACAGCACCCAGAATCTTCACAAAGGTTCTAGGGTCTCTTTTGGCAGTTCTCAGACCGCGAGGAATAGCGGAGGTGCCTTATCTGAACGACATTCTGATTCAGGCGTCAACATATCATCTGACAAAATCTCACACAGACACAGTGTTGTCTTTTCTGAGAACTCACGGCTGGAAGGTGAACATAGAGAAGAGTTCACTTGTCCCACAGACAAGGGTTTCCTTCTTGGGAACTCTGATAGACTCGGTAGCCATGAGAATATTTCTGACGGAGGTCAGAAAATCAAAGATTCTAAATACTTGCCGAGCACTTCAGTTCATTCCTCGGCCATCAGTGGCTCAGTGTATGGAGGTAATTGGATTAATGGTAGCGGCAATGAACATAGTTCAGTTTGCTCGCTTTCATCTCAGACCACTGCAACTGTGCATTCTCGGACAGTGGAATGGGGATTACGCGGACTTATCTCCTCAGATAAATCTGGATCAAGAGACCATAAACTCTCTTCTTTGGTGGTTGTCGCCGGATCATCTGTCCCAAGGGACTTGTTTCCGCAGACCCTCGTGGGTGATAGTGACAACGGATGCCAGCCTTCTGGGCTAGGGTGCAGTTTGGAACTCCCTGAAGGCTCAGGGTGTTTGGACTCAAGTGGAGTCTCTTCTTCCAATCAATATTCTGGAACTAAGAGCAATATTCAATGCGCTTCAGGCGTGGCCTCAGTTGGCTTTGGCCAAATTCATCAGATTCCAGTCGGACAACATTATGACTGTGGCATATATCAATCATCAGGGGGGAACAAGGAGTTCCTTAGCGATGATAGAAGTATCCAAGATAATCCATTGGGTGGAGGCCCACTCTTGCCATCTGTCAGCGATCTCCATCCCAGGAGTAGAGAACTGGGAAGCGGATTTTCTAAGTCGACAGACTTTTCATCCGGGGGAGTGGGAACTTCACCCGGAGGTATTTGCCTCTGATTCTCAGATGGGGCAGACCAGAGTTGGATTTGATGGCATCTCGACAAAATGCCAAGCTTCCAAGATATGGATCCGGTCAAGGGATCCTCAGGCCAAACTGATAGATGCCTTGGCAGTGCCTTGGTTGTTCAGCCTAGCTTATGTGTTTCCACCGTTTCCTCTCCTCCCACGCGATTGCTTGAATCAAACAGGAGAGAGCATCAGTGATCCTGATAGCACCTGCGTGGCCACGCAGGACTTGGTATGCGGATCTAGTGGACATGTCCTCTCTGCCACCATGGAAAATTCAATTGAGACAGGACCTTCTCATTTAAGGTCCTTTCCAACATCCAAATCTAATTTCTCTGCAGCTGACTGCGTGGAGATTGAACGCTTGATTTTATCAAAGCGAGGATTCTCTGATTCGGTCATCAATATTTTGATACAGGCCAGAAAGCCTGTCACTAGAAAGATCTATCATAAGATATGGCATAAATATCTTTCTTGGTGAATCCAAGGGTTACTCATGGAGTAAAGTTAGGATTCCTAGGATTCTGTCTTTTCTTCCAGAAGGATTGGATTAAGGGTTATCAGTGAGTTCCTTAAAGGGACAAATTTCAGCTTTGTCAATTTTGTTTCACAAACGTTTGGCAAATGTGCCAGATGTTCAGTCTTTTTGTCAGGCTCTATCTAGAATTAAGCCTGTATATAGACCCATTACTCCTCACTGGAGTTTGAATTTAGTTCTTCGAGTTCTTCAAGGGGTTCCATTTGAACCTATGCATTCCATGGATATCAAATTGTTATCTTGGAAAGTTCTGTTTTTAGTTCCTATTTCTTCTGCTCAAAGAGTTTCTGAGCTTTCAGCATTGCAGTGTGATTCTCCTTATCTCATTTTTCATTCTGATAAGGTGGTTTTACGTACCAAACCTGGATTTCTTCCTAAAGGTTGTTTTGAATAAGAATATTAATCAGGAAATTATTGTTCCTTCATTGTGTCCTAATCCTTCTTCCAAGAAGGAGCGTCTGTTACATAACTTGGATGTGGTCCGTGCCTTAAAGTTTTACTTACAGCAACTAAGGATTTTCGTCAATCATCTTCATTGTTCATTGTTTATTCTGGAAAGCGTAGGGGTCAGAAAGCTACGGCCACCTCTCTTTCTTTTTGGCTGAGAAGTATCATCCGCCTGGCATATGAGACTGCTGGACAGCAGCCTCCTGAAAGAATTACGGCTCATTCTACTAGGGCTGTGGCTTGAACATGGGCTTTTAAAAATGATGCAACTGTTGAACAGATTTGTAAAGCTGCGACTTGGTCGTCCCTTCATGCTTTTTCCAAATTTTCCAAATTTGATACTTTTGCTTCTTCTGAGGCTATTTTTGGGAGAAAGGTTCTTCAAGCAGTGGTGCCTTCCGTTTAGGTTCCTGTCTTGTCCCTCCCTTTTATCCGTGTCCTATTGCTTTGTTATTGGTTTCCCACAAGTAAGGATGAAATCCGTGGACTCATCATATCTTTGTAAAAGAAAAGTAAATTTATGCTTACCTGATAAATTAATTTCTTTTACGATATGACGAGTCCACAGCCCACCCTGTTCTTTTTAAGACAGTTTTACTTTATATTTTTTGTAAACTTCAGTCACCTCTGCACCTTTTAGCCTTTCCTTTTCTCTTCCTATACCTTCGGCCGAATGACTGAGGGTGGAGGGGATGGGAGGGGCTATATATACAGCTCTGCTGTGGTGCTCTTTGCCACTTCCTGTAAGCAGGAGGTTAATATCCCACAAGTAAGGATGAAATCCGTGGACTCGAAATATCGTAAAAGAAATTAATTTATCAGGTAAGCATAAATTTACTTTTTCAACTGTATTATCACAGATACATTACAGCTAGACTGGCAGATATTTCACATTCTCAGTATGATGTTCTTACATTTATTTGAGCTCATTGCATAATTCCACAATGGGTTGCAGGGAAGTTGATTCTGTAACAATTCAGAATGCAGAATTGGAAATATACAATGCTTAAAAGTGTAGAGGCCAAGATGCTAATAAATGCAAAAACAGAATGAGAGCAGTTGTTATACCCTTGGGAAAACTACTATAAACTTGTTAAGAAGTTGAAGTGTGTCTGGACGATGAATGATGCATAAAGTGCGCCGCACTGCCCTTTAAGATTTTGTTTTTACCTCCATATTCAGAAGAAAGTGCCCCAGGCTCTCTAAAAAAAAGTGATATGAACTGATTATCATAGGAAAAACCATGGGACTCCCTTTAGTTTATATATATATATGTTACTGCTAAAGTGCATTTTTTGCACTTTAACTAGTGCCTAGTAGGTAATGTGCAGATTATCTAGGTAATTTGCAGATTACCTAGGTAATTTGAGAAATGAAACCATTTTTCTGCACTTTAACTGATCACCCTAGTTAATCTGCAGATTAGCTAGGTAATGTGCACATTAACTGATTTCTGCACTTTAACTGTAACATATATATATATATATATATATATATATATATATATATATATATATATATTACAACAATAAGTAGAATGACAAAGAAATGAATCACTGGCAAGCCTCACTAGCACTAAAAAAGAAGAGAGCCTAAAAAATCCCACTTATTATAATGGGAGTTATAGAGCATAAAATTAAAGGCATAGACAGCAGCCTGTCCCAAATAAAGAAAGAGGGGAACCTCAAATCCCTCTATAGAGATAATGGCCTCTAGTTATTAAGGTCTGGCAGACCTGATCCGACACTGCGGATCAGGTCCGCCAGACCTCTCTGAATACAGCGAGCAATACGCTTGCCGTATTCAGCATTGCACCAGCAGCTCACAAGAGCTGCTGGTGCAACGCCGCCCCCTGCAGACTCGTGGCCAATAGGCCGCCAGCAGGGGGGTGTCAATCAACTCGATCGTACTTGATCGGGTTGATTTCCGGTGATGTCTGTCCGCCTGCTCAGAGTCTTTGTGACCGCTGCTTCATAACTGCTGTTTCTGGTGAGTCTGAAGACTCACCAGAAACAGGGCCATCAAGCTCCTTATGGAGCCTGATAACTAGAAGCCATAGATAAAAAGAGTAGGGATGGTGCTACCCTGCAAACGGCAAATGCAAAAAGTGAGAGAAGAAATATAAGTGCTAATGTCAGATATCGAACACAAATAAAAATCTATATGTACAAATGTTGATAAATGGCATACAAAATAATGACACACATATATGTTCAAATCGTTCAGAAGAGTAGTGATATAGAGTCCAAGAATCAAATGTTGAAAACAAGTTCTGTACGGAATACACTCCCCGAAGACAGGAAATCTTGTTCAAGCCCCACTCTTACTTCAAAAGACCTCAATCTGTATGAGGTAAGGCAAAAATGTCTTAAAGGCACCTCCCAGAGTATGTATCAGGATGTCTAGGTAGAAATGGATCCTACGATTCTCAGCCAAATCCGTTCCAGAAACTTTCAGATCCGTATAATAATCTTCCCAAGTATCCAAGGCCTAGCTTCTCAGCAAATAAATGAAAGTCAAATGTAGCTCATAGTGTTATACTGTTTATTACAATAAAAGCACGCACAATAAAAGATAGTTATACCTCTCACATGTAATGTCCTCAATATTATGAGGTATATATACAGCCTAAAAATCCAAGCTTAAAACAGGGTTGCACACCGTCACGTTAGATCCATAAATATCATCCAAATACAATAATTCTAAAATAAGGAGAGGAGCACAGCCTCTACACCTTACGTGTTTCGAAGGGTATTAATGCATAAAGTTCCTTCTTCCTCAGAGGTATACTTACAGCATTGTTTAACTACTTTTAAATATACAATGCTGGAGGCGCCAGTACGGGTTTGATTGGGGGAATGGTCACGTCAGATCTGGAAGTGTGACGCGGTTGACGTGACTAGTGAGTGGCTAAAATCCAAGCTCAGTTACTAGTTGCTACGGACGCCACAGCACACAAAGCAAATCTTTGGAAAAAACTAATCTTAAGAAAAACGTCACTTATACCGCATAACACTAGAGGAAAAGCGGACCCTTTAATATATTACATTTTAAAAATGATCAGACTAAGATAAAATGTTAATCACAACATAAATGCATATATAAAATGCGGACCTAAAAAATGTATACATATATCTTATGTGATATAAGCAATTTGATAGAGGTAAACTAAATCTATATTACTATATATCTTATAACCCACAAGGGCTCAAAGAGCAACTTTTGATAAATATACAAAAAAACATCATATAGCATAGGCACCACAGGGAGCACAATCTATCATTAAAATACAAAAAGTCAATTGATTGAAAAACACCTGAAGTGCGGAATGAAGCATCTCCGTAACGCAACCCCATTGGTGTCTATGGGGGAAAAAAAGTTACACCCTAACATAAACCCCTAGTCTAAACACCCCTAATCCACCGCCCCTGACATCACCGACAACTAAATAAAGCTATTAACCCTGCTATTAGCGCTGCGGCTCTACAAATAACCGATAATAATAATAATAATAACCCCTATTCCACCGCTCCCCAACATCGCTGACATTATAATAAAGTTATTAACCCCTATTCCGCCGCTCCCCGACATTGCCGACACTATAATAAAGTTATTAACCCCTATTTTGCCGCTTCCCAACATTGCCAAAACTATAATAAAGCTATTAACCCCTAATCCGCCGCTCCCCAACATCGCCAACACTATAATAAAGTTATTAACCCCTAAACCTCCGCCCCCCACATCGCCGCTACTAAATAAACCAATTAACCCCCAAACCGCCAGCCCCCCACATCGCAAAACACTTAATTTAACTAATAACCCCTAAACTTAACACCACCCCTAACTTTAAATTAAAATTACAATATAACTATCTTAAAATAAATAAAAACTTACCTGTGAAATAAAAATAAACCTAACATTAAACTATAAATAAACCTAACATTACTATTCTAATAAAATAAAAAAAATACTACCAATTAAAAAATCTAAATTACAAATTTAAGAAAACCTAACACTACGAAAAAAAATATAAAAAAAACTAAGCTTACAAAAGTAGTAAACAAAATGATCAACAATAAAAACAATTAGACCTAATCTAATAGCCATATTAAAATAAAAAGCCCCCCCCCAAAAAATAAAAACACTCCTTAGCCTACAATAAAATACCAATAGCCCTTAAAAGGGCCTTTTGTAGGTGATTGCTCTAAGTTAAACAGCTCTTTTAGCTGTAAAAAAATACAAAGTTCCCCCAACAGTTAAACCCAACACCCAACCAACCCTCCAAAATAAAAACCTAACTCTAAAAAAAACCTAAGCTACCCATTGCCCCTAAAGGGGCATTTGTATGGGCATTGACCTTAAAAGGGCATTCAGCTTTTTTTCACTGCCCTTAAAAGGGCATTCAGCTCTTTTATAAAAGCCCAAAGTCCTAATCTTAAAAAAAGTCCGGACATCCATCTTCATCCAGGCGGCGAGAAGTCTTCATCCAGGCGGCAACACCTATTGGCTGTTCAAATCAGCCAATAGGATTTTAATAGCTCTTATCCTATTGGCTGATTTGAATTTGAAGAATTTGAAATGGCTACCTTGCATTCAACTTCAGTGTACGGCGGTGACCGTATGAAGAGGATGCACTGCGCAGGATGGGATCGCTTCCAGGATAGCTCCGCTCCATGCCGCCAGAATTAAGATAGAAGACGTCCCCAAGATGGATGAAGGTGTCGCCACCTGGATGAAGATAGATGTCCGGACTTCAGGAACCGTGAGTAGATATTCTGGGGTTAGTGTTAGGTTTTTATTTTTATTTTTTTTGGGTGGTTTTTTTTTTAGATTAGGGCTATGGGCTTTTGTAAAAGAGCTGAATGCCCTTTTATGGGCAATGACCATACCAATGCCCCTTTAGGGGCAATGAGTAGCTTAGTTCTTTTTCAGAGTTAGGTTTTTTATTTTGGGGGGTTAATTGGGTGGTGGGTTTTACTGTTGGGGGGACTTTGTATTTTTATTACAGATAAAAGAGCTGTTTAACTTAGGGCAATGCCCTACAAAAGGCCCTTTTTAAGGGCTATTGGTAGTTTATTGTAGGCTAGGGGGTGTTTTTATTTTGGGGCGGCTTTTTTATTTTTCTAGGGCTAATAGGGCTATTATTGTTCACATGAGATACAATTAGTTCTGTTGCATTTATGGAATCCCTTGGTCTCCCTCTCTAGCCAGGTTTTTGTTTTTTTGTAGTGGAACCCTTTAATTGACTGGGAGCTATTATTGATTTTAGGTTTTCTATTTTTTCGAAAAATACAAACTGTATGTTTCAAAAAAATAGAAACCTAAAATCAATAATAGCTCCCAGTCAACTAAAGGGTCTTACTACAAACAAAACCTGGCTAGAGAGGGAGACCAAGGGATTCTATTATTGCAACAGACTTAATTGTATCTCATGTGAACACATGTATCATGGGAATAAACCTACCAAGTCAGTTTTTTCAACAACAAATGAGAAAAAATGTGAACTAAAGAATTTTAATTATAAAACTGATTTTGTGGTGTTTATGTTACAATGTAGCTGTAATTTGCAGTACATTGGGAGAACCACTAGGCCTTACAAGAAAAAGTTACATAAACACATTACAAATATCAAAGCAGGCCTTAAATCACATTATTTGTCTGACCACTACAGATTAGTTCATAATCAGGACCCAAAATGCTTACGAGGCACCATACTAGAGCATGTACATATGGGTAAAAGAGGGGGCAATAGAGAGATCCTGCTCAGACAAAGGGAAAACTTCTGGATACATGCTTTTAATAGTAGGGTGCCCTTTGGTCTAAATAAAGATATCGATATTGTAGCCTTTCTGTAGGGTAGCCTTATGTAATCTGGTTGTAAATAAAAATGAAAATAAAATAAAAACAGTAATAACATTGAAATAATGTATTGCTATATAAGATAATAGAACAGAAAAATAATGTGGTGGTCAGTTTTTAATATACTGTCGAGGTTATGATATAATATGTTATATCAGTTCCTTTCTTCGGATTATTTATCTTACCTTGTATAATGCTGAATCTGTCACCCGCCCCCCCCCCTTTTTTTCCAATCAATTGACTTTGTATTTTAATGATAATCTATAGTTGAAATTGACTTTGTATTTTAAATATATATGGCGCTCCCATTGATACCTATGCTATATGTTTTTTGTATATTTATCATATGTTGCTCTTTAAACCCTTGCGGGTTATAAGATATACTATAGATTTTGTTGACCTCTATCAAAGTGCTTATACACATAAGATATATGTATATATTTTTTAGGTCCGCATTTTAACTTCATGATTTTAGTTAATAGGAGTTTTATATATGCATTTATGTTGTGATTAACTTTTTAACTTAGTCTGATCGTTTTTAAAATTGAATATGTTAAAGGGTCTGCTTTTCCTCTAGTGTTATGCGGTATAAGTGACGTTTTTCTTAAGATTTCTTTTTTCCAAAGATTTGCTTTGTGTGCTGTGGTGTCCGTAGCAACTAGTAACTGAGCTTGGATTTTAGCCACTCACTAGTCACGTCACCCGCGTCACACTTCCAGATCTGATGTGACCACACCACCAATCAAACTCGTACCGGCGCCTCCAGCATTGTATATTTAAACAGTAGTTGAACAATACTGTAAGTATACCTCTGAGGAAGAAGGGACTTTATGCATTAATACCCTTCGAAATGCGTAGGGTATAGAGGCTGTGCTCCTCTCCTTATTTTAGAATTATTGTATTTGGATGATATTTATGGTTTTAATGTGGCGGTGTTCAAACCCGTTTTAAGCTTGGATTTTTAGGCTCATAATATTGAGGACATTACATGTGAGAGGTATAACCTCTCTCTTATTGTGCGTGCCTTTATTGTAATAAACAGTATAACACTATGAGCTACATTTAGCTTTCTTTTATTTGCTGAGATGCCAGCCTCAGATACTTGGGAGGATTATTATCCAGCTCTGAAAGTTTCTGGAACGGATTTGGCTGAGAATTGTAGGATCCATTTCTACCTAGACATCCTGATACATACTCCGGGAGGTGCCTTTAAAGGGACAGTCTAGTCCAAAAAAAACTTTCATGATTCAGATAGGGCATGCAATTTTAAACAATTTTCCAATTTACTTTTATCACCACTTTTTATTTGTTCTCTTGGTATTCTTAGTTGAAAGCTTAACTTAGGAGGTTCATATGCTAATTTCTTAGACCTTGAAGGCCGCCTCTTAAGAATGCATTTTAACAGGTTTTTCACCACTAGAGGGTGTTAGTTCATGTTTTTCATATAGATAACACTGTGCTTGTGCACGTGAAGTTACCTGGGAGCCATCACTAATTGGCTAAACTGCAAGTCTGTCAAAAGAACAAATAAAGGGGCAGTCAGCAGAGGCTTAGATACAAGATAATCACAGAGGTAAAAAATATATAAATGTAACTGTGTTGGTTATGCAAAACTAGGGAATGGGTAAACAAGGGATTATCTATATTTTAAAACAATAACAATTCTGGTGTAGACTGTCCCTTTAAGACCGAAGCGTTTTTGCCTTACCTCATACAGATTGAGGTCTTTTGAAGTAAGTGTACATCTGAGTGGGGCTTGAACAAGATTTAGTGTCTTTGGGGAGTGCATTCCGTACAGAACTTGTTTTCAACATTTGTTTCTTGGACTCTATATCACTACACTTCTGAATGATTTAAACATATATGTTTGTCATTACTTTGTATGCCATTTATCAACATTTATTTATACATATAGATTTTTATTTGTGTGCGATATCTGACATTTGCACTTATATTTCTTCTCTCACTTTTTGCATGTAGCATTTGCAGGGTAGCGCCATCCCTACTCTTTCTGTCTGTCTATATATTGTAACAAAAAAGAATCATTATTGGTAATAATACTAATGCCTGTACAGATGTGACTTTAACATTTCTTTTTCTTTTTGAGGAGAACTACACACAGGCAAAATTGTAATGTAATGTTGATCGCTAAATGTCTCATGTGGAGACTTCTTGTATTGTTTGCATATTCAAAAATAAAATAAAAATTTTAAAAAAAAAAAAAAAAAAAAGAATCATTATTGATATATATATTTATTAATGAATACATAGAAAATATTCAGCTATGTGCAGAACATTGGAATGTGAAATATTCATATTTTAATGTTGAGTTCGCTCACATGAGAATATGTGATCAGGTTTGCGCTTGAGTGCGGTGTTTACAAATTGTTTACTTCTAGCGCAATTAGCGCTCTAGCAACATCGCTAAATAACACTCCACTCGTAATCTGGCCCTATGTGCTGTGCTCTAGTGAAACATATAATTCACAACTTGTAATATGAGTGTTGAGTTATTCTTAGCATAGATTCGCCATCTATTAAAAGTATAGGGCGTCCTAAAAAGATGATGGATATGTTCACCATGCTAAACATTTTCGAGTAATTAATTTTTTATCATTCATTGACTTGTAATATACTATTCTGAGCACAGGCCAGTGATATTGATAGCGCACCCTATGCTATCAATAAAGCTCCACTTGTAATTTGGGCAAAAGAGGTGCATGTGGCTGTGATGTTTTATGCCTGATGCTGGGGTAACCAAGAAAATACTGAGATATTACACATCATGCCTTAAACTGTGTCCTGTGTATATTGTAATGCCATAGTCTTGCTATCTGCAAAACTGAACCTGGCCCCTCGCAGTTGGTACTCAATCTGAAAAATATAGATCTATGGTTAATTGTTTAATTCCCTTTAATATTCGCTTGCAACTACTAGGGCTGGCTACTAGATGGGTAATTGTAATCAAATCTTTTATAATGCTACTGCTGTTGCTGCTTTTCCTTCTATGGGGCCTATGTATCAAGCTACAAATGAAGCTTGACGGCCCGTGTTTCTGGCGAGCCTGCAGGCTCACCAGAAACACCAATTATGAAGCAGGGGTCTAAATACCGCCGCTCCATAACCCTGTCCGCCTGCTCTGATGAGGCGGACAGGAATCACTGGAATTCAACCCGATTGAGTACGATCGGGTTGATTGACACCCCCAGCTGGCAGCCGATTGGCCGCGAGTCTGCAGGGGGCGGGGTTACAACAGCAGCTCTTGTGAGTTGCTGGTGCAATACTAAATATGGAGAGCGTATTGCTCTCTGCATTCAGCGATGTCTGTCGGACCTGACCCGCACTGTCGGATCAGGTCCGACAGACATATGATAAATAGGCCTCTATAGGTGTGCTCAAGGTCTTTTACCTAAACCTCAGTTAAGTATGCAGAATTCATAAATACTCTATTGACCTTGTGAAATATCTCACCTCACGGTTTTTTTCTCACTATTTTGAAGCTGGTAAAGTCTTGTTTTTAGTTTCCTTTATTTCTATTTTCCTTTTTATAAAGTTTTATTTTGTGTAAATGTTATAATGCACTGTTATTAGGAGACATAGGGTCGATTCAACAAACCATCAACCAACCCCAATGCATCTGTTTCCGCGCAAGCCTTCAGGCTCGCCAGAAACAGGAGTTAAGAAGCAGCGGTCTTAAGACCGCTGCCTCTTAACTCATACGCCCCCTTGTGAGGCTGCGGTCTGCAATCCACCCGATCATGTACAATCGGGTTGATTGACACCCCCTGCTAGCGGCCGATTGGCCATGAATCTGCAGGGGGTGGCATTGCACAAGCAGTACACTGCTTGTGTAATGTTAAATGCCGAAAGTGTATGTCCGCATTCAGCGATGTCTGGCGGACATGATCCGCTACAGCAAATCATGTCCGCCAGACATTGATAAATCGGCCCCTTTGCTTCAATGTCCTTGTTTTGTAAAGTTTTCAAAGCTTTTTTACATTATTGTTATTCTTGACCATGAAGAAGTATTTTTAGTGAGAAATTAGTTTTACAAGCGTTTTAATAAATCTAGACCAGTGTGTCTGACGCATGGGTCTGTCTCCCAGTGCTGATGGATGAATATGATTGATAAAATGGTGTGTGATTCTGTGTGAGAATGGAGATTCGAAAGATTTGTGAATAGGGTTTTAAAAGACCTATGAATATGAAAGATGTGTGAATATATATAATATATATATGAAAGATGTTTAAATAAGTTCTGAAAGGTGTGTGAATGAATATTTGGAATGTTAGTGAATGACCAGTACCATGGTTAATGTCTTGATCTGGAGCTGCTCATTTAGGTAGAGTACTACTCTAATTGGCTAATTCAAAAAGTTTGTTTGGGTCACTGTTGTGAGTGATTCCTATATAAACAAAACTAATCTATACTCATTAAAATTATGACAATCTCACATTATGTCACATTATGTCACAATTACAAATATTCATGTCTCTCATTAAAACTAAAACCTCATGTGATGTTATTTCTTTATAAAAGTATGTAATCTGTATTTTTATTTGATTAAGAGAATTTCTAAAAATGTGCCAGCCATGGATAAAATATCTTATGTGGCTCCCATAAATCCAATATTTTAAATGATATTTTTTTTACAGTCTATACTCCATTTCTAATGATCTGGATTAATGGGTTGTTATTTTTTTGTTCATAGCCTGGTTGACCTTTAATACTTTTTTCTATGAACATGCCTTACTGATTTCCGGGGAAAATTTTATCTGGAGTGTGAAATTAACCATTCCTTTGTTATGAAATCACAGTTTGGATATAACTGCTAAATAGTTTTAAACCTGAAGCATATTTGAACGCGTTCCAAGCAAAACTTTAGCGTGACCTTGTGGGTTTTAATACTTGTAATTTCCCTAGCATACTACATTAGGACTAGAAAAATCATGTAGACAGCTGCAGGAGTGAGGAATTCCTTCCTATGACCCATGATGCTTTACTTTAAAACAGTCATGCAATAGCCCGAAATGAACTTGGTGAACATTTCACAGGAAACAGAACTTCCAAACTGTCTTAAATATATAAAACAGAATATGGTTTTGTATAATTTGCCTTTTTAGTAATTTGCCTTTTAGTAAAATTTAATTTTTTCCTACATTAAAGATAAGCCATAACTATATACCTGTGTTGGCAAAAGAATATGGGAAAATACTAAATGGGAAGAGCATTAAATGATAAATCTAAATAAATAAATATCAGTGAAGGGTGTACACCTCACCATTTCCTGGTTTCTGGGACCTGGAGTTAGGGACACAGTCATGGTAACCTGGGAATGGAGTAAGGATGGACCAAGGATAGAGCCAGATAGTATGTGTGCTGGGCTCCAAATAGAGATGGTTGGTGAGATAGTTAGTAGGATCTAGCTAGCTCTAAGCACAAAGGATGGGGAATGAGCCGTACCATGGTTAATGTCTTGAACAGTAGCTCAAGCTGAAGGGTAGTAGATTCAGGAGTAATTTGAGGAAGCACTTCTTTACAGAAAGAGTGATTGATTGATTTATGGAATAAACTTCCTCAAGAGGTAGTAATGACAAACACTGTGGGGGAATTTAAAAATGCTTGGGACAAGCATAAGGTTATCCTACAAACTAGATAAGTTTATACTTTTAGGTAATATCGGGCAGACTTGCTGGGCCTATGGCTCTTATCTGCCGTCAATATCTATGTTTAATGCAGAAAATGGGCTAGATTTTTAAATGCCGGTAAAGTTATCAAAGGGCCTCATTGTAGAGTCAAGTTCATGTTTGAAATTCATTGACCATCATTTCATGTGTATTTTGCACAGTTTTGTTGATGGGTGATCCTGTCATCCATTGCATGTGAACTGCTAGCAATGCGGAAAGACAATAACCACAAAATGTTTATGCAAATGGTTGTTAATGTAAAATGTTTGCATGTCTGCTTTGTTATAGCAAATTAATCGCACTTGATACAATGAAAGGTGTCTAAACGATCTTGCAGACATGAAGGAGGAGCCGTCCGTATGCATCCTGGGGCATTGTATAGCGTGGTCAGGATTTTCAACTACACAGACCTAACATATGGAACTCATAAAAGCTCTATGGTCCTTGCAAGATTTATCTTTCCTTGGTTGTATTTCCCTTTTTCAAAGCTATCAAGGTTGTCTAATTTTTCTTTTTCTATTTACTTAACTTATTTCATATTTTCTTTTTGCATATGTTAGTGTGACTTTTAAAAAAAAAAAAAAAAAATTGAATTGTGATGTTGCAGTGAGTGTTTTTCAAAAAATATTCATTTCCTAAATGGGTTTTATTGAATCTAAGCCAGTGGGTCAAACTCCCAGAAACTGTTATTATCCTGCTAAGTGGGAAATGGTTGGAGACTCTGGTGAATAGTCTTGATTACAATTTATTGGCATTTACTTTTTCTGATATTTTTTGTCCCGAAAAGGCTACTTTCCTTTGGTCCCAATCACAATAGCGCATTTTCAGCTAATTCTCACACTCCTAAACAGGTTTTTGGAAACTTGATAAAGACCCTATTATTGCTGCAATCCCAATACATTTTTTCAAAAGTTTTTTTGAATTTGACATCTCTAGAGACACTTGATAAGTCTTCAAAAGGGCATTTTGAACAACTTTACAATTATTTGAAAATGGTCTATAATCTTTCACATATGTTAGAAACTCTGAAATGTCCACAAGATAGATTCTAGAGGTTTCTTAACATACATGGTATTGATTCATTAAAAGTCTATTTATCCCTTACGAAGAGGCTATATACAGGGAGCAGGGAAAACGTTTACATATTTTTAGATATATAAGAGTCAAGAAAGATCACCAGCGCTAAAACCTTGGTAGTGATATTTTATGTAAACACAGTCAATACCCAGCACTCAAACCCTCAGGTGTGTGCACGGTGACACAGGATCACTGCAAAGATCCCAAGAACATGTAACTTACAAAGAATGCAGCAGCACCCTTTCTTATCATCCAAGAAAGTTCCTTTATAGTCACATAGTGGGACCAGGTTATAGACAGAACAATGTTTCGGGTAATCAACCCTTAGTCATGTTCACATAGTGTTTGTAAAGCCTAATCACCCTTAAATACCTACAGCCAGGTAAGACCACACCTTTTCACTAAATTACCTAAACATATATATCTCCTAATCTCTACTGACATCTAGTGGTCTATATCAAAAATACAAAAATATATACAATTTTTTTTTATATAAAAACACAGACACATTTGTTGAAAGACAGATCTAAAAAAGCCAGAATACAAAATGCAATGCTAGAAAAGGAAATGTCATATGGTGTTAAAAAGTATCTCTCTCTATAAAAATATGCTCAAATCTAATTCCCTATTCATACCATTAGGGAATAAAGTGTCTAACTTATTAATCCAAAATGCTTCACGTTTTTTGAGAAGCAATTCCCTATTGCCACCACGCCTAGGACTCTGTATGTAATCTATTATCTGAAATCTTAATTGTGCAATAGAGTGTCCTTTACTTATAAAATGGTGGGCAACTGGAGCACTCAGATCACCTGTTCAAATTTTGGATTTATGCTGGACTATTCTGTCCCTAGCCCTCTGGGTCGTCTCTCCAATGTAAATTAGCCCACACGGACACTTAAACAGATATATCACAAAATTAGCATTACAGTTATAATAACGCTTAATCCTGAATTCATGTCCCATAAGGGGGTGGATAAATTCATCACCTTTTATCATATTATTGCAACTGGAGCAATTCAGGCAGGGGAAACAACCATTTTTCTCAGAAGTGATATATCCCAATTTAGATTTCTTTTTAGAGCCAACATCAGCCTTAACAATTTTATCTTTTAAACTAGGAAGTCTAGTATAGGCTGGCATCAGCAGTTGGTGAAATGCTGGCTCCCCAGGGTTGCACTCTCTGAGAACATGCCAATGTTTCCTAACGATCCTTTGAATTTCTGTACTGCAGACACTGTACTCAGACACAAATACCATCCTGTCAGGGTCCTTTCTCTTATGGGTATTTCCACTTTTAACCCTGCCATCAGGTAGCTGTACCACCCTATCAATAGTTTCCTGAATTAAACTAGGAGGATAACCTTGCTGCACAAATCTAGTACCCATCTCCTGAAGTCTCTGTAAAGTCAAAGACTCATCTTTTACTATCCGCTTTACTCTCAGCATCTGACTGTATGGTAATGATTTCACTAAGGCAGGTGCATGGGCACTAGAGAAGTGTAGGAGGCTATTCCTATCCGTATCTTTTCTATACAGATCAGTTTTTAGAAGGGAACCATCTTTATAAACTCTGGTATCAAGGAAATTGATTGATTCTTCACTCCAAGACATCGTGAATTTAATACATCTTGATGCCCTGTTCAATTCCCTCACAAACTGTTGTAGGGATCCAACGTCGCCCCACCAAATGCAAAATATATCATCTATGTAGCGCCACAAGGTGGTGCCACATAGAATAAAAAGTTAATTCTCATATATAAATCTTTCCTTGAAAACATTCATGAAAATATTGGCATAGGTAGGAGCGACATTGGATCCCATAGCAGTCCCCTGTTTTTGTAAAAAATAGGAATCCTCAAAAAGAAAATAGTTGCAGTACAGTATAATTTCCATTAACTCAACAATAAACTGTTGTTGCATAGTAGTGAACCTATTGCTCTTTCCAAAAACATATTTAATAGAATCTAACCCACTACTGTGGGGTATAGAGGTATAAAGGCTCACAATATCTAAACTATACAGAATACATTTATCCATATTCCCTGATAGCCCCTCAATCTTTGTCAAAATATCATTAGTGTCTTTAATATATGACATAGCCTGAGCTACAAATGGCCTCAAGAGTCTATCAAGGTATATGGATATGTTGGTAAAAATAGAGTGCCACTATGGGACGTCCAGGTGGGGTCCCCGAGTTTTTATGGACCTTTGGGAGAGTGTAAAGCACTGGTATAGTGAATTCCTCTTTGATAAGATAGATCCTAGTCTCATTGTCAATAATCCCATTCTGGAATGCTCTCTGTATACATCTCCTTATGTCAACTAAAATTTTAGAAGAGGGGTCTGATGTTAATAGCATCAATATAGTAACCCTTATCTAAAATAACTGTAGCCCCGCCCTTGTCAGCTTGCTTGCAAATTAACTCTTTATTATTACAAAGTGCTTGTAAGGCTTGGCCATCTTTTTTTGACATATTAGGCAAAAAACGTTGTTTCTTGTTACAGTATTTTTTCTTTAAAGTATCTAGATCAGATTTTACCAATTTCATGAATACATCAATACTAGAATCATACAAAGTTGGAACAAAAGTGTTCTTATTCTTTAAACCTAGATTCTTAATTGCTAATTCATCACTAATGGTAGTCCCAATATTTGAGTGTTGGAAAAAAAAGATTTCAATTTGAGACTTCTATTAAATTTATATAGGTCCTGATCTAATTTGAACCAATTGTAATTGTCTTGTTTGCAAAAAGATAGTCCCTTTTCCAATACCTTATGTTGGGCATCCGTGAGTTGTATACTGGAGATGTTGAGCACTAATGTCTGGTCCCCTGCCATGTCCTCCTTTGCGGTTCCTGTGACAGCTGGCTGGACACCGGTTTTGCGGCAATGCCTCCTGCCCCCCTGTCTCCTCCGACATCCGACTCCCCTGATGAGGACTCCATGGTGGTATCGGAGCTACTAGCAGCCTTCTGTGTCGGCGAGCTGCACCGGAAGTGACGTTCCTCAAACTTTCGGTCGGGTCCCGGGTCCACCTGTAAGCCGCTCCGGTCAGGTAATCGTTTTCATCACGATTAAACTTGATCATTTTTTTGTTCTCCAATTCCTTCTTCAGCTCTGCAATTTTGATGTTAATCTCCTTCAATGATTTATCGATATCCAGATCTCCTGCTGACTGTTTGAGACTTGTCACTACCTCCGTCTGAGCATCGATAGCATCTGCAGATACTCAACTGTGAGTACAATCAAATCCAGCGAGCATTTGTTCAAAATTTGTTCAAACTTAGTGCAATATTCTTTATTGCTTGATAATAATGTAGGTCTTGTACTCATTCTTAACCCCCTGGGGATGCGTCTGATTCTGTAATATTCTGCCAAAGTAGATGCATGTAATTGGTAAGACATATTTCTTTTAGCAAGTCTCTCATAATGATTCATCTTGACTTCTGTCTGTGGTGTTCTCAAAAAGTCACGAGAGCCCCTTACTAGGGTAGTAATTCTGGCAGCTTCAACATCTGTGTAGGCAAAAATCTTTGCTCCCTGGGTATCCTGTAAAGATCTCTGATGAAGCGCATGTGCCCATGTGTGAAACGCGTAAGAGCTTACCTTGTATCCAGAAAGCCTGCTCCGCAATAAACCTGTTTATTGACACCTGGACTCAGCCTTCCTTCTTCCTCATTTTGTATCCTGTAAAGCTTCCATGATGGGGTAGGTGCAAGGATAAACAGCAGTAGGATGTCAAGTAAACACAGTCAATATGCAGCACTCAAACCCTCAGGTGTGTGCACGCTGACACAGGATCACTGCAAAGATCCCAAGAACATGTAACTTACAAAGAATGTAAGCCCTTTATCCTTTTAACTTCATAACAAACAGGATCCTAGAGCATTGGATATCGTTATTAATAGGGTCAGAACATGAGGTTAATCATCTGAATTGTACATAATTGCAAGCCAAAGGTATATTTTCATTACCTGTAAATTCACATATGAATGTACTTTTTTTTGCAGTGTAATAACTCAATAAAAAGTTAAAAAATAAATAAAAAAAGTCAGGTGAAAACGTGTTCGGAATAGCAGGATTAGAGCAAATCACAGATGGATTGTAATTGATATCAGTAGGTATTTTGAGAACTTGAGGACACACACGTCATTTAAATTGGTTGACTGTCACTTTTCCTTACCCCCGTTTACCTGAACATATTATAAGATCACTAAATGGCAATAAAAGTATAACTGTTCCTATTTATTCCACCAGTGTCTATTTTTATTCATGAGATCAATGGAAATGCATGAAAATGCCCCAAAGTTGCCCCAAGCTCTGCCTATATTATTAAACCTTCACCCATGAAAGACTCACACTTATCATACAAAACTGTTAGGAAGTTTATTGCTCTACCCTCACTCATTTCCCGAAAAGCTTTAAATACTTGCCAGCATGACATATATTAAAAGCAAGGCTTACAACAGTGGGCAAGTTCCTTTAAAAAAATAAGATCAAAATGTAATAATTGTTTTAGAAACAGGTGAGACAAACATTAACATTTTTAAGAAAAAGTCACTAAATTATTGTTCTTCAAATTCAATTTGGGGGGGGGGGGGGGGACATTTACACTGTGAAAGATAAATGAGGTGGGTGTGCATTTCTCAAACAATATTTACTCTGCAGCATCATTTCTTAACCCGTTCAAGTATAAACAGGCAGCTGGATAGGAGGTAGAACTTCCCTCTTTAAGACGTTTTGACAGGTACCAAAGCATGTTCTTGTTTCCCTCCTTCATTCTTTCCTTCATTCTAGCCCTCATTTCTTTTTACTTATCTCCCTCCTTCCCTCTTTCCATCTCTCCTAACTTCTATCCCTCCATCCTTCCTTCTATCCCTCCCTCTATCCATTCCATCATTGCTTCTATCCCTCCTTCCTTCCTTTATTCTATTCCTCCTTACTTCTTCCCATCACTCCCTCCTTCCTTTCTTCTATTCCTCCTTCCTTCCATCACTCCTTCCTTCCTTCTACTCCTTCTTCCTTCCTTATTTCCCTCCTTACTATGCTTCCTTCCTTCCATCTGTCCCTCCTTTCTTCCTTTTATCCCTCCTTTCTTCTTTCCTTTCTTCTATCCCTCCTTCCTTTGTTCCTTTTATCCTTCCTTCTATCCATCCCTTCTTCCTTCCATACCTCCTTTCTTCCCTCTTTCCCTCCTTCTGTCCCTCTTTCTCTCCTTCCTTCTTTTTTTTCCTTCCTTCATCCCTCTTTCCTTTGTTCCCTTTCTCCCTCCTTCCTTCCATCCCTCCTTTCTACTTTCCATACCTTTATCCCTCCTCTCTTCATTCTTTTCATCCGTCCTTTTACCCTTCTTTCCTTCCTTCCTTCCATCCCTCCTTTCTTTGTTCCTTGTATCCTTCCTTCTATCCATCCCTCCTTCTTTCTTTCATTCCTTCCATTTATCCCTCCTTCCTTCCATCCCTCCTTCCTTCTATCCCTTATTCCTTCCTTTGCTCCTTTTGTCCATCCCTCCTTCCTTCCTTTATTCCTTCTACCCCATCTTCCTACCTTCTATCCCTCCTTTCTTGCTTCTATCCCTCCTTTTTTTCCATCCATCCCACCTTCCTTTGTTCATTGTATCCTTCCTTCTATCTATCCCTCCTTCTTTCCTTTTATCTATCCATCCCTCCTTCCTTCCCTCTTTCCCCCTTCCTTCATTTCTTCCTTTAATCCCTTCTTCCTTTGTTCCCTTTTTCCCTCCTTCCTTTTTACCCCTCCTTTCTTCCCTGCTTCTTTATTTCTTTCCTTCCATCCCCTTTTCCTTTGATCCTTGTATCCCTCCTTCCATCCATCTCTTTCCATCCATCTTTCCTTTATTCCTTCCTTGTATCCCTCCTTCCTTCCTTTTATCCCTCCCTTCTTCCTTCTATCATTTATTCTTTCCTTTGTTCCTTCTATCCCTCCTTCCTTCTATCCTCCTTTTACCCTTCCTTCTATCTCTCATTCTTTTATTCTTTTCCTCTTTCCTTTCTTCTTTATTCCTTCCTATCGTTTCTTTCAAAATAAACATTCTCAAAATATTATGAATGTGATATGTAAAATATGTAAAGATTTTGTATAAAAAAAAAGATCATTTTAAAATATGAAATAAATGTTGGTAGAAATGTTCTTTCCTTCCCTGAATACAAATATTTGAGAAATGATATAAAGGGCAAAATCATATTTATTATGGTTGCATAATGTTCGTTCCTAATATGAGAATATTATGTTCTTAGAATTCTCAGAGCAAACTTATAGGATGGATTTATTGTCTTCATGTGGTTCAGTGAAGTATAGTAGTGAGTCAGAGGACTAAGTAGTTCAAGGCTCATGGATTTTGAAGTTGTAAGACACTGTACTTTATTATTTTGTACACCATTTCTTTAGTAAGTTGCTTAAACTGACCTTGGTCATTTAGAGGCTAATGGTATCATTACCAGTGCCGTGTTCCTCATTTTCCTAGTGGAGTCAAACTGTGCGGTGTTCAACTTAGCATTCTGAAAAAAGCAATTTCATAATTGTATTGGAAACCCCTGTGGCTGCAGATCTTCTAATCAAAAGACTTTTATATAAAGTCACATTTCTTTTTCAAATCCAGAAAAGTTCATGCAAGGATCATAGGAATTAAACTAATTATTTTGAAACAGAGCAAAATGTTGCTTTGAGTTTTGGTAAAATGTAAAAGCTGCATACAGAAAAAAAAATATTATTTCTTGTTATATTGAGGCCCATTTATCAAGCTCCGTACGGAGCTCGTGGGCCTGTGTTTCTGGCGAGTCTTCTAAAGACCGCTGTTCCATAACCCTGTCTTGACAGGAATCGCTGCAATTCAACCCGATCGAGTACGATCGAGTTGATTGACACCCCCTGCTGGCAGCCGATTGTCCGCGAGTCTGCAGGGGGCGGCGTTGCACCAGCAGCTCTTGTGATCTGCTGGTGCAATGCTGAATACGGAGAGCGTATTGCTCTCCGCATTCAGCGAGGTTGCAGACCTGATCTGCACTGTCGGATAAGGTCCGCAAGACCTTTGATACATAGGCCTCATAGTCTAAAAAATGTAAAAGGCTTATACAAAAAGTATAATTTTTTCTACTTTTTACATATTATTAAAATATTTAACAAAGTATAGAATATTCTGTTTGTGCAACTGGAACTTTTGCATTACTCTGGATTTCTTGCAAGTTATATAAAATAAATACATTTTTAGAGGTATATACCTTGTTCTTGCAACCTACATTCGGTCTCCAGTCCAATTTTTTAACCCCTTAATGACCGCCTCCCTTCTTGTCACCGGAAATCCCCATAGAAAGACCAGTGACATACAGAGTGCATCGCTGGTCTTTAAGGGGTTAAATAGGTTATGAGGCTACAACCAAAGGCTATAAAACAAAAATGTACAATTGCACCCACAAAGTGTAATACATTTATTATGAACAACACTATCTGCTTAAGATGCCCTTACAAGATATAACTCTTTATAAAACCTTTAAAAAGCACACACAAAATTGAAACAGTCTAACTGCGGGTAAAACCCTCCGAGCATCCGGTCTGGAGTATATCCACTGGGAATCCTGCTTTACATCAATTTTCAGAAAGGTGGTTTCAATGTGCAGTTTTTATACACAAATAAAAAGTGTGCAAAAGATCCAACCCTACGCGTTTTGTCTAACCTTTCTTAGACTTTCTCAAGAATAACGTCTTTTTCTTCAATGCCACATCTTGTAAAGATCTATTTTCTGGGACATACCTCTCAGGAAGTAGCTAACATCTTCCGATTTGGAACTTAGAAAGGGTTAATTTGTTTTTTAAGGGGATTTTGATGCCCCTGCAGCAATGGTTATAGGAGTGTAGCATTATTTACCCTACACGTTATCAGAGAGTCATGATTATGACACAAATTAAGTCTTCACTGACACAAAACACATCACCGCCTGCACTCTGAGCAGACGTGGTGTTTGAATCCTAAAACTCTAGTCAGATGTAGCATATGTTTGTTTAACTTGAAACAGTCATATGCATTTTTGCTAATAGTATATTATATACATTGCAAATATGTTTCTATCCCTTTAACAGTTTTCAGGTATTCTTTTATACATACATTAGTCTGGACTGTTTTATAGATGATGATATATTCATATGCATTTTTGCTAATAGTATATTATATACATTGCAAATATGTTTCTATCCCTTTAACAGTTTTCAGGTATTCTTTTATAAATACATTAGTCTGGACTGTTTTATAGATGATGTATATATTCTTTTTAATCATGGCTGTGATGAAGGGCAGGTCCAAATTTGAATGAATTCCACAATTTTAAAAGGACATAAAATCCAAATGTTTTCTTCAATGGTTCAGAGCATGCAATTTTATACAACATTCCAATTTACTTCTATTATCTCATTGCTTTCATGTTCCTTTAAAGTCGCATTGTTATGGAAAAGTTTTTTCAGCAAGATATTATACACTTCACAAGCATGTTTTATCGAATCTAATCCAAATGTATCTATGTAAAATAAACAGGACAGTCATAAAATAAAATTATTTAAACCTCAGAACTTCAAAAGATTAAAAAAAATGCCTTAAAAGGTACAGGGAACCCCAACATTTTCTTTCATGATTTGGATAGAACATACAATTTTAAACAACTTTCCAATTTACTTCTGTTATCAAATTTGCTTCATTCTCTTGTTATCCTTTGCTGAAGGAACAGCATTGCACTACTAACAGGTGGCTGAACACATCTAGTTAGCCAATCACACAAGACAAAGGTTTGCAGGCACCAATCAGCAACCAGCTCTGACTAATGTAGGATATGTGTGTATTTTTGTTCAACAATGGATACCAAGAGAGCAAAGCACATTTGAAAATAGAAGTGAATTTAAAAGTCTCTTAAAATTACATGCTCTATCTGAAGCATGCAAGTTTAATTTTGACTTTCCGATCTCTTTAACTATGTAATACAGGTGTTTATTTAATTTCTATCATAATTATAGACCGCAAATAAAACAAACAAAACAGTATTGTCTTTTTTCATGTTTGTTGCCATGCAAGATAATCCTTTTTCCGCTGTACTGAATAGCATTTGTGACTGTTGAGTGTGAGGCGTGGGTATTTACAATATCACAGTTTGCTCAGCATGTGATAAGAACAATTCCATAATAAGTGGCTCTATTTCTCAGCTCCGGAGCTGGCTCACTCTGTGGAGACTTATGCAAAGTCAAATTTATAGACAATTGATGCTATTTTATATAATAATTTATGTATAAAAGACAAAAGCCGTACTGCACATAGAAAACAAAAAATTAGATGAAGCTAAAATGAATGTTTTCCTTTATTTTTTTCATATGTATGTGTGAGGAGGCGCACATGCGTCTGCATGCTTCTTTATGTATATGTGTTTGTACTATGTATATAGCAATGTGTGCCTGTCTGTGTTTGAGTGAATGAACATGTTTGTATTCACATGTGCATGTGCATCTGCATGCTGATGTTCATGCCTGTATCTGTGTTTGCAGATGCACATGTGTGTTTTTGTAACATAGTAACATAGTAGATAAGGTTGAAAAAAGACTGAAGTCCATCGAGTTCAACCTATACAAATCTAAAATACTTACAAAAAGCTCCAGTTAAGCTTAAATAACCCCATTAAAATGTGACCCATTTAATACTAGCAATCATATCCATGAATTTTGTTTATATACAGAAATTTATCCAGACTATTTTTAAATGTATCTATGGTATTGGCATTCACTACCTCCTTTGGTAATGAGTTCCACAATTTTATTGCTTTTACAGTGAAAAAACGTTTCCGTTGCAGGAGATTAAATCTCCTTTCCTCCAACCTTAAATTGTGACCTCTTGTCAGAAACAATTTTCTTGGAATAAACAGAGCTTCTGCCATCTCTGTATATGGGCCTTGAATATATTTATATAAAGTAATCATGTCACCTCTCAAGCGCCTTTTTTCTAAAGAAAACAGACCCAGTTTGGCTAGCCTCTCCTCATAGGTTAATTTCTCCAATCCCCTTATTAGCTTTGTGGCCCTTCTCTGAACTTTTTCTAGTTCTGCAATATCTTGTTTAGCAATTGGTCCCCAGAACTGCACTCCAAACTCAAGGTGAGGTCTTACCAGGGCTTTATATAATGACAGAATTATGCTTTCCTCCCTTGAATCAATGCCTCTTTTAATACATGCGTGTGATCATCCACCTTTATTTGTCTATGTGTGTTTGAGCTCATGAATGTCTGTGTGCATTCATATTTGTCTGTGACTATTTACATGTTGTGTGTCTATATCTATGTATATAGGGGTGTACATGTATGTGTCTGTGTTTGCTAGTGGGTCTAACCAGATGTTTGTGTATTTGTTTACACATGTATGTTTGTGTGTGTGCTTGTGTGGAGCTATCCAGATGTTGGTGGCTGTGTTTACATGTGTATGTATGTGTGTTTGTCTGTGTGGAGCTACCCTGATGTTGGTGGCTGTGTTTACACATGTATGTATGTGTGTGTGTACTTGTGTGGAGCTACCCTTATGGTGGCTGTGTTTACATGTGCATGTATGTGTGTGTGTCTGTATGGAGCTACCCTGATGTTGGTGGCTGTGTTTATTTGTGTGTCTGTGTGGAGCTACCTTGATGTTGGTGTCTGTGTTTACATGTAGTGATGTCGCAAACTTAAAATTTTAAGTTCGCGAACGGCGAACGCGAACTTCCGCAAATGTTCGTGAACGGGCGAACCGCCATTGACTTCAATAGGCAGGCGAATTTTAAAACCCACAGGGACTCTTTCTGGCCACAATAGTGATGGAAAAGTTGTTTCAAGGTTACTAACACCTGGACTGTGGCATGCCGGAGGGGGATCCATGGCAAAACTCCCACGTAAAATTACATAGTTGATGCAGAGTCTGGTTTTAATCCATAAAGGGCATAAATCACCTAACATTCCTAAATTGTTTGGAATAACGTGCTTTAAAACATCAGGTATGATGTTGTATCGATCAGGTAGTGTAAGGGTTACGCAAGCTTCACAGTGACAGACCAAACTTCCCATTTAACGCACCGCAAACAACCGCAAACAGTCCATTTGCACAACCGCAAACTCCCCATTTGCACAAGGTTGAATACCAAGCTAGCCATGTCCCGTTCCTTGTCCTCACTGATGTCATTGAAGGTCTCTTCCTCCACCCAGCCACGTACAACACCAAGGGTCCCCGAAAGGTGACAACAAGCCCCCTGGGACGCCTGCTGTGTTTGGTCTTCCACCTCCTTTTTTTAAAATTTACACTTACATTATTATTAAACAAGATATGAGTGGTGGCACTGGGCAAGTGGGCACAGTATACGCTGGGAGCCTGACACAAAAAAGCAGACTGATGTTTCACAGTCCAAAAAGTTTTTTTTTTTTAAATTTACACTACTGTTACACCAGATATGAGTGGTGGCACTGGGCAAGTGGGCACAGTATACGTTGTGAGCCTGGCACACACGCTGACAGGCAGGCAACTGCAATTAGATTACACTAGCAGACTGATGTTTCCCAGTCAAAAAAGTTTTTTTTTTAAATTTACACTACTGTTACACCAGATATGAGTGGTGGCACTGGGCAAGTGGGCCTGGCACACACGCTGGCAGGCAGGCAACTGCAATTAGATTACACAAGCAGACTGATGTTTCACAGTCAAATTTTTTTTATTTTTTTAAATTTACACTACTGTTACACTAGATATGAGTGGTGGCACTGGGCAAGTGGGCCTGGCACACATGCTGGCAGGCAGGCAACTGCAATTAGATTACACTAGCAGACTGATGTTTCACAGTCAAAAATTTTTTTTTTTTAAATTTACACTACTGTTACACCAGATATGAGTGGTGGCACTGGGCAAGTGGGCACAGTATACGCTGTGAGCATGGCACACACGCTGGCAGGCAGGAAACTGCAATTAGATTACACTAGCAGACTGATGTTTCACAGTCAAAAGTTTTTTTTTTTTTTAATTTACACTACTGTTATACCAGATATGAGTGGTGGCACTGGGCAAGTGGGCCTGGCACACACGCTGGCAGGCAGGCAACTGCAATTAGATTACACAAGCAGACTGATGTTTCACAGTCAAAAAAGTTTTTTTTTAAAAAATTTACACTACTGTTACACCAGATATGAGTGGTGGCACTGGGCAAGTGGGCCTGGCACACACGCTGGCAGGCAGGTAGGCAACTGCAATTAGATTACACAAGCAGACTGATGTTTCACAGTCAAAAAAGTTTTTTTTTTAAAAAAAATTACACTACTGTTACACCAGATATGAGTGGTGGCACTGGGCAAGTGGCTTGGCAGGCAGGCAAATGCAATTAGATTACACAGGAAAAACAAACAAAAAACAGACTGATGTTCTAGCCCTAAAAAGGGCTTTTTGGGGTGCTGTCCTTACAGCAGAGATCAGATGAGTCTTTCAGGACTGTAGTGGACACTGAATACACTAGCCTAGCTATCAATTTCCCTATTAAATCAGCAGCAGCTACACTGTCCCTCCTCTCACTAAGAATGCAGCTTCCGAATGAATCTAAAATGGCTGCTGTCCAGGAGCTGGGGGGGTCTGGGAGGGAGGGTCTGCTGCTGATTGGCTGGAATGTGTCTGCAAACTGTGAGATACAGGGTCAAAGTTTACTCAATGATGACGAATAGGGGGCGGATCAAACATCTCATATGTTCGACCGCCGTTGCAAACGCGAACAAGCTATGTTCGACAGGAACTATTCGCTGGCTAACAATTCGTGACATCACTATTTACATGTGTATGTATTTGTGTGTCTATGTGGAGCTATCCTGATGTTGGCGTCTTTTTTTACATGTGTCTGTATTTGTGTGTCTGTGTGGAGCTATCCTGATGTTGGTGACTGTGTTTGTGTGTGTTTCCAGATGTTGGTGGCTGTGTTTACATGTGTATGTATTTGTGCACCTGTGTGGGGGAAAAGTGAATAAAAATTAGCTTTTCTCACCAGAATATCATGATATATGAATCTGAGCCTTTACAATGGTATTCAAATGTTTTGATAAATTAAAATACACACAGCTGTCAGTATTAAATTAATTGCTTTCTGGGTAACTAATAATGTCATAGCTGTGGCACTGCATTGAATTAATATACCAACTTAAAGGGACAGTCAAGTCTAAAAAAAACTTTCATGATTCTAATAGGGCATGTAATTTTAAACAACTTTCCAAATTACTTTTATCACCAATTTTGCTTTGTTCTCTTGGTATTCTTAATTGAAAACTAAACCTAGGAGATTTGTATGCTAATTTCTTAGACCTTGAAGGCCGCCTCTAATCTAAATGCATTTTGACAGTTTTTCACAACTAGAGGGCGTTAGTTCATGTGTTTCTTATAGATAACATTGAGCTCATGCACGTGAATTTACAGAGGAGTGAGCTCTGATTGGCTAAAATACAAGTCTGTCAAAAGAACTGAAATAAGGGGGCAATCTGCAGATATTTAGATACAAGGTAATTGCAGAGGTAAAACATATATTGTAACTGTGTTGCATATGCAAAATGGGGTAATGGGTAATTAAGGGATTATCTATCTTTTAAAATAACAAACATTTTGGTGTTGACTGTCCCTTTAATGTCATTCATATTAGTTATTTCTGAGTAATTGTTTAGTTTGGAAGAGAGGCACATGGTTAATTGGTTTAGAGATTTAAACAGCTTTGTTTAGCTCATTGTATATGATTTCCTCTGGCTATACACGTGCCAGTGTCACTTTTGTGTCTTTGTATAGAGATGGGTGTTATTATACTGATGCAGATACCACTGACCCTATAACCAGCCCTCCTCTGGCTATACACATGTGCCAGTGTCACTTATGTGTCTTTGTATAGAGCTGGGTGTTATTATACAGATGCAGATACACATCCAGTATTTCAACCAGGCTTTATTAATTCTATAACTCACCCAATATCGCTAGCAGTCTCTTGACAAGCCACTAACTTTATTGACACTACATATTCTCCCTTTTCTATTATTTAATCAGAAAGAAAATATATACTAAGGTTGTGAATCAGTGGCAGCTTGCTTCTTGAATCTTCCCTCTCTCTCAGTCTCACTTAGAGTAATTTTCCCGGTACTAAGAGGCATCACGTGGGAGTGGCCCAACCCAGTGAAACGTGGCGCCGCATGTGTCAATAAATAGTCAGGACCAGCATTCATCTGTCCTACTCCTCCCTCCCCACAGCAAAATGGGCGGTGGACACTGCAAGGGCCAGTCACAGACACCAGTGTCCGTGTACGGACACCTTGCCTATCCCTGGTAACAGGAACTAAAGTCTTCTGTCAGGTTTTCCTTAGTACTTCCTCTTGAAACTGATACATAGGTGACAGCATCTTCATTTACTATGAATGGTGGGCTAGATTAATGGATGCACAGTAGGCTGCCTAAGGAAGTCGTTATTTAGGCGAGATCAACTTGGAAAATCACTGCAACTCTCTTCGCCGATATTTACCGGCCTATCACCATTGAGCTTTGGGGGCCTAGTTATCAAAGTGTCTACTTTACCTGCCTTCGCCGGCCCAATACGCTCACCTAAGCTCGCCTACCATCGCCACAGCGAACCTGCAAAATTTCGCCTAAGTTATCAAAAAAGCTGTCAAAAAGCCGCGCACCAAGTACAGGGCGATGAGCAGCGGACTGTGAGAGTTATCACTCATCCGATCTCGCTGCTCTTCGGCTTTTTGACAGCTTTATTGCTAGCCTGTCACTAAGCACCCACACTAAACTACACTGTTCTACCCCCTATACCGGAGCCCCTGGAGCCCCCCGCAACTCAAAAAAGTTATTAACCCCTAAATCGCCGCTCCTAGACCCTGCAACTCTTATAAATGTATTAACCCCTAAATCACTGCTCCCGGATACCGCCGCCACCTACATTATACCTAGTAACCCCTATCCTGCCCCCCCTATACCGTCGCCACCTATAATAAATTTATTAACCCCTATCCTGCTGATTCTGGACCTCGCCGCAACTAAATAAATAGTTTAACCCCTAAACCGCCGCTCCCGGACCACGCCGCAACCTATATTAAACTTTTTAACCCCTATCCTGCCCCCCCTACACCGTTGCCACCTATAATAAATTTGTTAACCCCTATCCTGCCTCCCCTACACCACCTAAACCTAAGTATAACACTAACCCTAACACCCCCCTAACTTAAATATTAATTAAATAAATCTAAATAATATTTCTCTTATTAACTAAATTAATCCTATTTAAAACTAAATACTTACCTTTAAAATAAACCCTAATATAGCTACAATATAAATAATAATTATATTGTAGCTATTTTAGGATTTATTTTTATTTTACAGGCATCTTTCAATTTATTTTAACTAGGTACAATAGCTATTAAATAGTTATTAACTATTTAATAGCTACCTGGCTAAAATAAAGAGAAATTTACCTGTAAAATAAAAACTAACCTAAGTTACAATTACACCTAACACTACACTATACTTTAATAAATTATTTCTATTTAAAACGAAATACTTACCTGTAAAATAAACCCTAAGATAGCTACAATATAATTAATAATTACATTGTAGCTATTTTAGGATTTATATTTATTTTACAGGTAACTTGGTATTTATTTTAGCTAGTTAGAATAGTTATTAAATAGTTATTAACTATTTAATAACTACCTAGCTAAAAGAAATACAAAATTACCTGTAAAATAAATCCTAACCTAATTTACAATCAAACCTAACACTACACTATCATTACATTAATTAAATAAATTAACTACAAATAACTAAAATTAAATAAACTAACTAAATTACAAAAAATAAAAAAAGCTAAGTTACAAAAAATAAAAAAAATAAGTTACAAACATTTGAAAAATATTACAACCATTTTAAGCTACTTACACCTTATCTAAGCTCCCTAATAAAATAACAAACCCTCCAAAATAAAAAAATCCCTACCCTATTCTAAATTAAAAAGTTCAAAGCTCTTTTACCTTACCAGCCCTTAAAAGGGCCTTTTGCGGGGCATGCCCCAAAGAATTCAGCTCTTTTGCCTGTAAAAGAAAAATACAACCCCCCCAACATTAAAACCCACCACCCACATACCCCTAATCTAACTCAAACCCCCCTTAAAAAACCTAACACTACACTCCTGAAGATCATCCTACCTTGAGTCATCTTCACTCAGCCGAGCCACCGGTGGAACCGAAGAGGAGGTCCGGAGCGGCAGAAGTCATCATCCAAGGGGCGCTGAAGAAATCTTCCATCCGATGAAGTCATCATCCAAGCAGCGCTGAAGAAATCTTCCATCCGATGAAGTCATCTTCCAAGCGGCGTCTTCAATCTTCATCCATCCGGATCGGAGCGAAGCCATCTTCAGACGAGCCGACGCGGAGCCATCCTCTTCTTCCCGACGACTACCGACGAATGGATATTCCTTTAAGGGACGTGATCCAAGATGGCGTCCCTTCAATTCCGATTGGCTGATAGGATTCTATCAGCCAATCGGAATTAAGGTAGGAAAAATCTGATTGGCTGATTGAATCAGCCAATCAGATAGAAGTTCAATCCAATTGGCTGATTTAATCAGCCAGATTGAGCTTGCATTCTATTGGCTGTTCCGATCAGCCAATAGAATGCAAGCTCAATCTGATTGGCTTATTGGATCAGCCAATCGGATTGAACTTAAATCTGATTGGCTGATTCAATAAGCCAATCAGATTTTTCCTACCTTAATTCCGATTGGCTGATAGAATCCTATCAGCCAATCGGAATTAAAGGGATGCCATCCTGGATGACATCCCTTAAAGGAATATTCATTCGTCGGTAGTCGTCGGGAAGAAGAGGATGGCTCCGCGTCGGCTCGTCTGAAGATGGCTCCGCTCCGCTCCGGATGGATGAAGATGCCACTTGGAAGATGACATCGCCCGGATGGAAGACTTCTTCAGCACCGCCTGGATGATGACTTCATCGGATGGAAGATTTCTTCAGCGCCCCTTGGATGATGACTTCTGCCGCTCCGGATCTCCTCTTCGGTTCCATCGGTGGCTCGGCTGAGTGAAGACAACTCAAGGTAGGATGATCTTCAGGGGGGTAGTGTTAGGTTTTTTTAAGGGGGGTTTGGGTTAGATTAGGGGTATGTGGGTGGTGGGTTTTAATGTTGGGGGGGTTGTATTTTTCTTTTACAGGCAAAAGAGCTGAATTCTTTGGGGCATGCCCCGCAAAAGGCCCTTTTAAGGGCTGGTAAGGTAAAAGAGCTTTGAACTTTTTAATTTAGAATAGGGTAGGGAATTTTTTTATTTTGGGGGGGTTTGTTATTTTATTAGGGGGCTTAGATTAGGTGTAAGTAGCTTAAAATTGTTGTAATATTTTTTAAATGTTTGTAACTTATTTTTTTTATTTTTTGTAACTTAGCTTTTTTTATTTTTTGTAATTTAGTTAGTTTATTTAATTGTATTTAATTGTAGTTATTTGTAGGTAATTTATTTAATTAATTTAATGATAGTGTAGTGTTAGGTTTAATTGTAACTTAGGTTAGGATTTATTTTACAGGTAATTTGGTATTTCTTTTAGCTAGGTAGTTATTAAATAGTTAATAACTATTTAATAACTATTCTAACTAGCTAAAATAAATACCAAGTTACCTGTAAAATAAATATAAATCCTAAAATAGCTACAATGTAATTATTAATTATATTGTAGCTATCTTAGGGTTTATTTTACAGGTAAGAATTTAGTTTTAAATAGAAATAATTTATTAAAGTATAGTGTAGTGTTAGGTGTAATTGTAACTTAGGTTAGTTTTTATTTTACAGGTTAATTTCTCTTTATTTTAGCTAGGTAGCTATTAAATAGTTAATAACTATTTAATAGCTATTGTACCTAGTTAAAATAAATTGAAAGATGCCTGTAAAATAAAAATAAATCCTAAGATAGCTCCAATATAATTATTATTTATATTGTAGCTATATTAGGGTTTATTTTAAAGGTAAGTATTTAGTTTTAAATAGGATTAATTTAGTTAATAAGATAAATATTATTTAGATTTATTTAATTAATACTTAAGTTAGGGGGGTGTTAGGGTTAGGGTTAGACTTAGGTTTAGGGGTTAATAATTTTATTACAGTGGCGCCGATGTAGTGGGGGGCAGGATAGGGGTTAATAAATTTATTATAGGTGGCGACGGTATGGGGGGGCAGGATAGGGGTTAATATGTATCATGTAGGTGGCGGCGGGTCTGGGAACGGTGGTTTAGGGGTTAATACATATATTATAGTTGCGGCGGGGACCGGGAGCGGCGGTTTAGGGGTTAACATATTATAGCTTGCGGTGGGCTCCGGGAGCGGCGGTTTAGGGGTTAACATATTTATTATAGCTTACGGTGGGCTCCGGGAGTGGCGGTTTAGGGGTTAATCAGTTTATTATAGTGGCGGTGGGCTCAGAGAGTGGCGGTTTAGGGGGTAATACATTTATTTAGTTGCAGCGGTTTAGGGGGACAGATTAGGGGTGTTTAGACTATGGGTACATGTTAGGGTGTTAGGTGCAGACAGCTCCCATAGGAATCAATGGGATGTCTGGCAGCAGCGAACATGAACTTTTGCTATGGTCAGACTCCCATTGATTCCTATGGGATCCGCCGCCTCCAGGGCGGCGGATTGAAAACCAGGTACGTTGGGCCGGAAAAGTGCCGAGCGTACCTGCTAGTTTTTTGATAACTAGCAAAAGTAGTCAGATTGTGCCGCACTTGTGTGCGGAACATCTGTAGTGACGTAAGAATCGATCTGTGTCGGACTTTGCCCGGCGCATCGAAGCTTACATCACTAAATTCTACTTTTGCTGGTATCTAGGGCTTGATAACTTAGGCGAATCAGCCTCGCCACAAATACGCTGCGGAATTCAAGCGTATTTGAGGTTGACAGCTTGATAACTAGGCCCCTTTGTGTCATTAACATATTTAGTTGTGTTAAAGGGACCATAACATTAAAGGGACACTCAGGTTAAATTAAATTTTAATGATTCAGATACAGTATGTAATTTTAAACAACTTTCCAATTTACTTCCATTAAAAAAAAAGTGCAGTCTTTTATATTTACAATTTTTGAGTCACCCGATTCTACTGAGCATGTGCAAGAATTCACAGACTATACGTATATGCATTTGTGATTGGCTGATTGCTATCACATGGTACAAGGGGAGTGGAAATAGACATAACTTTAAAATTTGTTATAAAAAAATCTACTACTCATTTGAAGTTCAGACTAAGTGCTATTGCATTGTCTTGTTATCTTGCATTTGTTGATTATGCAAATCTAATGTGTTGACTGGTCCTTTAAATATATTCCATGCACATACCTCTAATTATGGGTGCAGCCATTTTGAAACCTAGGTTTCACTGCAGGTATCTAATTGGGGAAACAGATCAGCACTGGAATGCAGTGAAAGCTAGATTTCAACATGGAGGCACCAGTGATTAGATAGAGAGGCATAGAAAACCCTCAGTGCTATGCTTATAAAGTGTATTTAGTGTTTAATGTCCCTTTAAGTGCCTGAATTTATCATTTCTTGTACATCCAAAGAGAGCCAATAGAATTGAGGAAAAACAATAGTTACTATCGTAAACATGTTCACAAAATGAGCTCTGTAAATGGGTGTAATTGTTTAAAATGTGCATGTATGTTTTGTTATGGTAAAGTAGTCTCACTGTATAGAATATAACTTGGCAATCTCGAAGACCCAACGGGAAGCTGACTTTGTGAATTCCATGGAGTTCTTAAGTTGTGGTGCGGACTCTTTGCCTAAACCTCAACTCATCATGTGCAATTTAAAAAGACAAAGTTGCCCTTGTGAATTATCAAGTTCTCTATTGTGCATATGTTAGAGCGGACTGTTTTATAGATGATATATTTTGTTAAGTAATGTTGTGGCAGCATTTTTGAGATTCCAATGCTCCTCAAAATGAAACTCGTTCTATCGAGAAGTAAATGGATAGAGAAAAGTGTTCCTCTATTGATTATAGTGGACCAGAACTCTGTGACAAGGGACATTTACAAATCTCATTGAATTCTGCAATGTTAGAGTGGCAAAGTTGTTGTTTTTATTAGTTTTAAGATCAGGTTTTTATTTAATCAAGACTTTGTAATACTATGCCCGAGTGCAGGATTGGGAAATGAAAATAACCAAAGATATGATGGTCTGCAAAGTACAATGCTAAAATACGTTCCACTCTTCCAATGTGAGCAATCCTTTAATAAATCCCTTTTAAAATTATATCTTCAGGATATTCTATTGTAATGTAGCCCAGTAATATGTATTTTTAGATGAAATATTTTTTATTACTCACATTACACCAACAATAAAATTAGAAACAATACATGCATTTAGTTACAGAGATACATCATACAGGAAAGTCTCGACATCAAAATATATATAGAGTTATCGGATTGTGAGATGTTCCTTTGTATAAGAGTTCTGTTATTTTTGAGTCTCTTGAGAGTCCAAGTTTAAGATTTCTTAGGTATCTTTACTAGGATTACCATATCATGGTCCTCATGGTCTTCTGCTAATGCATGCGTTGCAGTCATTTACTTTGCAGTTGGGTGAGTAGTTAGTTTTCAACATATGTCCCCTTAAAGACAATCTATCGCTTTGAGTAGTCTCAGAAGGGAGTGTTTTTGTAGGGGGTAACAATGTTATATCTCTTCAATCTCAACAACTATCACAACAGAACAAAAAAAAAAAGGGCGCAATCTAAACTAAAATATTAATACAACAAAAAGAAGAAAAAAGATAAAGAAAATACTAAAGAAAAATAAACAAAAACAAAAGGAGGAATGCACAAATCAAAGACATATTTTAGTACTTCATCACTGTACAATTATTCCTAATCCTATCTAACGAGTTCTTGCTCACCTAGGTCATCTTTCTTATATCCTATTTATGGGTGTCCATAATCAAATCCTCCCTCACTATCTCCTTATAGGACATGTTTATCTCACCTCAAACTTCTAACTTCCTCAGTGGCTCTAGGTCTCATGTGAGAACTACTCTCCATTATCCAGTAATACCAGACCTTTTGAAATTGAGTTTCTGTATCCTGCATAGATGCAGCTGACTCATACATCAGGTACACCAACTGAATTATAGCTAAAGTAATATGTATTTTTAAAAGGAGAGACATGATTAACTGTCTGAATAAATCAGTTTAAGTTTTTAGCATTACTGTTGGCTCAATGTTAGCTGAAATATAAACCCACATTTTTTTCTTTCATGATTCAAGCAATTTTAAGCAACATTCTAATTTATTCCTGTTATCAATTTTTCTTTGTTCGCTTGTCATCTTTATTTAAAAAGCAGGAATGCGAAGCTTAGGAGCCGGCCCATTTCAGCACCCTGGATAGCGCTTGCTGATAGGTGGCTACATTTGGCAAGCTTAACCCAGGTTCTGAACTTTAATAAGAGTAAATTACTTACACCTAGATTACGAGTTTTGTGCTTGTGTTTTAACGCTGAAAGAATGGCCATTTCAGCGTTAAAACAGCAACGCAGCTATTACAAGTCTTGTCGATATAGCTTTACCACAAGCCTTTTAGCCTGTACGGCAACGTCAGTCCCGCACAAGTAAAAATTACATTTTTTCATGGGACTTCCATAGCGCTGCCATTACGAGTTTTGCGGTGAGGCTAAAAAACCTGTGCTCCAGCCTATACCAACAAGATCCGTTCCGCAATCTAAAAGCAGTAGTTATGAGTTTTACGCTACAAATCTGTTACATAAAACTCATAACTAAACTGCTACAAAGTACACTAACACCCATAAACTACCTATTAACCCCTAAACCGAGGCCCTCACGTATCACAAATACTATATTAAAGTTATTAACCCCTAATCTGCCGCTCCCGACATCGCCGCCACTAAAACAAATTATTAACCCCTATTCCGCCGCTCCCCGACATCGTCACCACTATAATAAAGTTAATAAGCCCT